>NC_080437.1:11813935-12118310 GCF_028018845.1 Melospiza georgiana | reverse complement strand
ATAACAGTATATAAACAAAGCATATGATAATTGTAGTCTGCAAACTAGGAAATATTTCAGACTAAACTGCTTTGCAGGTTACAAGAAAATGCTAAAGTGGTGGAAGAGATTACTCATCTCATCACCTCAGCCACTCCTCCATACACTGACAGGGCCTGACCTAATCCATTCTCCCATCATCACTGGCATACAACAACAAAAAAGCTTCTTTTTTTGACTATAAGCCAGAAATTGAAACTTCAGGGGAAAAAAATAAATATGCCCATTAAAATCTCTGCCACTAGCTAGATTTGTGATCTGCACTTTAGGCAACATACACTGTAATTTAGTTTTAGAAAAATGGTGCTTGGATTTAAATAATGGGCCAGAACTCAAGTAATTTCTGCTATAATACTACTGATCTGTAAGAACCAGTGTATATCCACTGTAACTGGAATCTAAGTAATAGTTAGGAAATTACAACTTCCAGTACATGAAGTGCCCAGCCTTGTTTTCTTATGGATCATGATAATTTGGTCATAAGTAGTAGGTTGAGATACTTCATTCTGAATGTACAGGCTTAGAGAGCTGTGCTGTCCTCCAGATATTTGCATTCTCTATGACAGTATTCATTAGAACAAAAATAAATATCTGGAAATGTAGAAATACCTCTGTATGCAATTCACAATCTCAGTGCTTTCATGTGCACCTTTTCAGTCACTCAGCATCCCTTTGATGAATTCCATAAAACTAACCAAGTAAAAAAACTGTATTAATATATTGAAGAAAGGCTTTTGGTCTCTACATATTCATTTCTTGGGATCTAATTAAAATTGATTTTGCTGCTGTTGGGTTTTAATGACATCCTATATTGTGGCAGCTTTTCCCAATGATTATTTCATAGTTCTGAATCAGGGATCATGTCATGTGCCTGGCAGGTTGACACCCATAATTTTGGCTTATAAATATTTAGATTTGCTGAGAGAGCTTAACTTGCTTTACCTACATTTTAAAAGTTGGTATGGTGTAGGCTTCACTCAGTTTGATCTAATAAGTTGTCCTACCAATCCACTAAGCTATAATCACTATTTCTATACAAAGCATTGCAATTAGAGCAATTTTCTTTGCTGGTAATTCTGAACCTGAAGGAAAACAAATTAGAATAAAAATGCAAGCTCTTCATACCTGAGTATATTGTACAGTATTTTAATATAAAAACTCACCTGCATAGCTTCAGGAAAAAAAAAAACAAACAAACAAAAGAAGAGATTGCAATTACTCTTGCTTTCAGTTTTAATCTGTTCTTGAAAAAGAAAAAAAATTCTCTGTCTTTCTGGTTGGTTTTGATTTTTGGCTACCTTGGCCATAGATTTATCTTCTCAATGTGTTGTCTCAGGATTCTCAGAGAGATGAGGATTTTGAGGATTTTTCATTTAAAGCTGAAGTAATCAAAGTCTCTTGTTATTTTATAAAAAATAGTGAGCTAATAGGTAATTCAGACTGTGTAGGCATGACAATATTTGGCTTTTACAGTAGATCTGGTTTACTTGACCAAATTGCAAACTTCATGGCAGCTTGATAATAAGAATATAAAATATTCTATATTAATAAGAAAGATCTCTTTAATTCAATAGCCTCACTATAAAACAAGAGGTTAAATTACTGCACTGCCATTGGTCATATGTTGGAGCAATGATTTCAAAAATTTGTTCTTCAGAGTTTTCCCATTGATAATTCAACTTCTTTTTTGGTTGTTTTTTGTTTGATTATGTAGTTTTTAAAAATAAAGTAGACACAATAACTGCCAAGCTAAAATCTCTTTGGGTTAAGAACGATGATAGGACAATTGTATTTCATCAAATGGTGACTGTCCTTATCCTGCTGGTCTTTAATGAAGAAAATGATTTCTAATAAAAACCTTTTTGCTCCAGTAATTAAAGGCCCGGAATGTCACAGGGAGGGAACCCCCCATGCCATAACTCAGGGAAGTTCTCTGCTTAAGTGTGAAGTGAACAGCTCTGCTGGCTTTAGGGGAGATGCCTTCCAGCACAGGTCCTGAGTTCTTCCTGGAGAGTTTCCACGCTATTCATACAACTTATCCTTCATATATTTGAAATGGGTAGATGGTGGCAGCTGCCTCAGAGATAAACCTCTTGGAGGAACCTCTGCAGCACCACGCTCTCCTGGCAAGGAACTGGCATTTGTGCTGCAGGGCAGTGAGAACCAGCAGTGTGTACCAACAGGGACAACATGGGATGTGCAGTACAAGCCTGTCTTTACCACCACTGGTTTGGGTTGGTACATTTTGCTTCAGAACTTCCTGAGCTGGTGGTGTGCAGTGAAATCTGCTGCCTGCTCCTACAGACAAGTAATCTCTGCAGCTTCATGTTTAAACTTGAGTCAGTTCTCAGCTGCTCTGTGAAGACTCTGAGCAAAATCCTGTTCCTGTTGAAATACAGACAAGCTCTACTATTGACCACAGCTGGGACGGTGCTGAGATGCTGTCAAGCTTCTGACATTTAAACACCATCCTCACTTCTTGGATCTTATGATTGCAACTAAAACGAAGCAAAATTTAAAAGGAAGGAATGTGTTTTTCCATTTGCATAACTTTAATGATCAAACTGATGGAGCTTAACATTTCTTTCAAAGTTCCCACTTCAGCTGGCATTGCTAGTGTTGAAATCACATATATCTCAAAAGTAACATATTTTTGGAAAGTTCTATGTGATAGGAAATGGGGTCTCAAGATGAAAAGTGCTTTTCATCTTAGAAGTAATTTTTATCTCACTAGTGTGTAAGCAGAGTGCTGTGGAGAGAGTCAGATGTGTACAGCTATGTGTATATTTGCCTGCCTGATTTTTTCTCACTCAGTCAAAAGAAGCTTTTAGGATGAACAAACAGGAGATAAAGCAAGGGCCAGAGGCCAGACACCCAGAAGGTTTGTTACCTCATAAGAATTAATGGTTGGACCATGGTGGGGAAATAATTAAAATTATATCACTCCTAAATCAAAGGGATTCTTAATCATTAAAAGCTTCCTCAATATAGAATAGAAAGATAGCTCAGTATTTAAGGGCAGCTTGTGCAAAATCAGTGAGTGAAGACAATGACTGAAAGATAAATTTACAAAAACGAGGATATCCCTGTGTTTGTGAGATGCAGTTGATTTATTTCTCAGAGCAAAGGTTAGAGATTTTCTGTTCTTCATATACAAGCCTATGTATACTTTTGAATCTATAGATGCAGCATATTTATTTTTAGGGGCAATTTTGTATTAGAAAGCTGTTTGTCACCAGCTGCTTGGGAAAATGTCTTGTGATGTCAGTGCAGCTTGGCTTGCACAGCAAGGCTGAAGAGTGGAGGCTGAGTTTGAGGGCTCTGTGCAGAACATCTGATTCTAGGGCATATCCTCAAGAGTGCAGAAGTAATGAAATCCAAAAGCTGATCTTTCCTTGCCTTCAGAGGGAGGGTACACTTGGACTTTTACAATTATAGAAATTAAGTTAAACCTTTCTTTCAGGCACATCAATTTGTGCAAGTTAGGTTTACACAGAATTCATACAATTCACCAGTAATTTTAATGGAAACAAATGCTCTGCAGCACTTTTGACACAGATGCTCTACATAAGATGTCCAGATAAACAATGAAAATTATTTAGAGCACTATTGTTTGAACAATATTTTGCTGCATTGTGGAGGTTGTTGTGCTGTACTAAATTCTAGGGTAGAAATACAGGAAGTGAAGAAATAGCAGAAGAGAGCAGCTTATGAGAGACCTTGGGGACACTCATAATTCCCTGACCACAGGTTTGGATGATGAGGGAGCTATAAAGCCTGAAATCTAATTTCTGATCTCTGAGTCCAAATTTACCATTCTGCTGAGCTTGATTCTCTGATTATAGAGAGACTGACTGACCAGAGAGGTTTCTCCTTAAAAAGGTTCAATTTCTCAAAAGAGATGAAGGACAATGTGAATGGCTGTGTAGAACAAATGAGTAGCTGAGCAGTGTCACAGCTTTGATGATGGCTGTTTTAAATAAAATTCTTCCTTTTGCTCAGAAAAGAGATACAAAAATTCTGGTCCCAGTTTGGGATGGGGAGCTTACATGATTTTGTTCTAAAAAAAACATTTTAGAGCTGTCTTGTTTAGGGTTCCTCCACACATCCCAACTGATTGTGAGAGTTGTGTTTCAATTTCCGAGTGCCAGAATCTCCTGGTGCGCCATGGATGTTTAATTTGACCTTAAAATATGATTCAATGAAATAGTTCTGCATTATGTTTCTTCTAGACCCAGGAATATTTGCATACGTATATTTGTATGCAGAAATGAGCTGTGGAATCTCTTAGCAGCTGATTGGTGTCTGCTTTGGTACCAAATGGGACAAAGTCACAGAGCTTTGTTCCACAGCCAAGGGACAAATTCACAGATTCTGTTTACTCCACAGCCTTAACATTTCCTTCTCAAATAGATCTACATTTACACACCAATACATGTCTACACTGATATACATACATACAAACACAGTTCTAAAAGCTTTGCTAAAAGTCATTTTTGTCTGGAAAGAAATCATTTAAAATAAAGCCTTGTGTGGCTGAAAGTTTGTTTTCTTCAGCCAACTAGCTCAGCTGGTCTGGTGGAAAAAAAGGCAACACAAAAACCACAAAAGAAAACAAACTCTTTCAATAAACCTTATATCTCTTTGTTTATCATGCTTACCATTATTAAAACATCAGATCTTGCAAGGTATATTGTTACTGGCATGATATTGCTTATTAAATATTAAATCCCTGATTATTGAGCTGTAGAAAATAACTACCATGACAAAGGCTCTGCATGAGTCTAGTCATAGTGCACACAAAGAAATAGAGTACTATGATTTCGAATTACTGCCTGGGATTTTAGGTTACCTAATGCATCTCTAGTTTTCCATTGGACAAATAAAAGTTAACACCTACAGTGTCCATAAGTGGAAGGACAGGCTTGCACATTGGCAATTATTTAGTTTAAGGTTGAATCCTAGTTCTTTTTTAAGAAAATCTCCTTTTCAACCTGGTGGAGTTGTAAGTTGGCCTGTCAATAACTCTATGTTTCAAAATCCTAAAATTTCCAGAGTACATTCTCTATTTTTTTTTTAATACAGCTTTAAATATAGATATTTATCAATTAATTTTCCATTGGTTGTTCTCTTTGAAATATTTATTCAGCAGCTGTCTTGCTCTGGGCATTGTTTTACTTCTCATTGCCCGTCTCTGGTGTCTGTCCACGTGCAGTTAAATGAAAATTACAGAATCATGGAGTGGTTTGTGTTGGAAAGGACATTTAAAGGTCGTGTGTTTCAGTTCCCCTGCAGTGAGCAGGAACATCTTAAACTAGACCAGAGTCCTATCCAGCCTGACCTGTTCCAGAGACGGGGCATCCCATACCTCTTTGGGCAACCTGTTCCAGTGCCTCACCATCCTCAGGGTAAGAGATTTCCTCATTAGGTCCAGTCTAAAGCTACTCTCTCTTGGTCTGAAACCATTCCCCCTTGTCCTATCACAGCAGGCCCTGCTGAAAAGTCTCTTCCCATCTTCTGTATATTTGAAGTGCTGAAAGGCTGCAGTGAGGTCTCCTTGGCCCCTTCTCCAGACTGAACCAGTCCCCCAGCCCTTCCTCACAGGAGACATGGCCCATTGCTCATCTTCAGGGCTCTTGGCGAAGCTGTCCTGGATCACTTCCCTGCCCATGTGCCTTACAGGCACTTCTAGGAGGATTTGTTCCACAATTTTCTCAGACACAGAGATGAGGCTGGCAGTGCAGTGTCCCCAGAGTCCTCCTTTGCATCCATTTTAAAATGGGTCCAATGTTTCCATTTTTCCTGTCAGGAACTTTACCTGGCTGCTGTGATTTTTCCAATATCCTTGAGAGTGGCTTGGCAACCACATCAGCCAATTTCTTCAAGGCTCTTGGGGCATCTTATCAGGTCCCATGGACTTACACATGCATACCTAAGTCATACAAAAATACATTCAGAAATGCACAGCAGTGATAAACCCATCTGTTTTATTTTCCATATCTCTTTATGCTGGTGTAGCTAGTTACAGAAAAGTTCCTCAGAGTTAAGCAGGGGCACTGAGAAAAAAGTTTATTCTGACTCTTCTGTGGAAGGAAAAAAACCTCCATGTTTTTCCTTCATAGCTGAAATCTACAAAGAGTTAAGTGCTTGGAAAATTTGATTTCATGGATGTCTCAAAGCTTTAAAGATGAAAGATCCACTTTTTCTTCCTGATTAAGCTATCAGAATTATGAGTTCCTGTGGGCTTTTTCTACTTCAAAGGGTCATTCAAATATAACTGTAAGGATGGATGCCACAAAATTATTTCTATTAAGTTTGACAGAATGAACTCCCTTTGTTTTATGTGAAGGATAAGGAGATTGTTCCCCTTGGCTTTTTCTACCTGTTTTCTACCTGTTGCTTTTCTGGACATTCAGGGCAGCTTTGAAGAGGTTCCTGCAAAACTGTTGAACCTCCTAAAGCTATTGGAATCACATCCAAAATATCCAGCAAATAACATGGAGCAGCAGTGTTCTCTGCACTGGGTAGAAGTTACATGGGACAGCAAAGAATGTTCAAGTGAAAAAGAAAAGATCACAAAGTCTGAAATATTATATATATTCACTTTTTTTCATAAGTGGGATCAGGTGTCGTTACTGGGATGGAAAAAGTGTAGATTTTCAGGAAATATTTGGCAATAAGTTACAATAGTAAATAATTTTAGCTTTCTTTTATATTAATGACTGCTTCATAGGCTTTTCCACTTGCTGTTTTCACCCTTTAGTCACAGATCTTGGAAAAATGTGAATTTTGATTTAGGGCTCAGTCCAAGATAGACTGCAGTATACTGAGAGATTTCTGCTGACTCCATCACACTTTGGAGCAAGCCCTTTTGATGGCATTTTCATGTTTGCTTTCAATTATTTCTTTCTCAGGCATCCTAAATTGATGTTCCTGATAAAAATCTCAGGGGTTACAAAGGCTTGAAGAGTGATATATTCATTTCTCTTATGCTGCAGTGGCTTCGGTATGTCACAAGGGCATTGTTAAGACTAGTCACTATATTTCTCAGCCTGAAATCATTATTAAGTGTGTTCTTAAGGGACTGATAAAATACGACTAAAATCAGAATTTAAAAAGTACTTGCCAAACAGAATTTATCCCACTGAAATCCTTAGAATTTATGGTCAGTTAAAAGTAGAGAATATTGAAAATTTGATTTGATGAAAAGTGAGTCAGGCATTTAGGATTTCAGTTACACAGCAATGAATTCCTCCAAGGAAAGTATTTGTTTTAATATTATTTCCTGACTGAAACATGTTTTGAAGGATTTGGGGTGTAGGATTTTTTGTTAATATAATGTAATATTTCATTTCATCATTACAAACCATGCCAAGATAAATATTTGAATTGTATATATTCATTGTGTAATTCTAAATATTCACGTGTAATTCTAAATATATAGTGGCAGCCTGGGCATTTGCAATTTGGCTACACATGACTTGAGTCACCTAGAGCTGAATGCTGTTGAGGAGGAACCAACACACTTGCACCGTGTGACAGGACAGGTCTCTCTTATCCAATTAATTTAATTATGCAGTTGTTATTCAGAGTTTATATTGCAATGAGGGAGAGCAGCCTCTCCTTAACCCAAAATGAAGTGTCACTCACCTCACACCTGTCTGGGACTGACACTGCAAACCAGCAGGCTGCTCACATCTCAAGTGGCTGCTGTGCTGTGCAGCTCTGCACTGCTTTTCTCACCTGTCGCACCTGGGTGATGGGAGAACTCCTTACACCCATTAGGAACTCAATATTTTAGGTACCACAATGCAAACAGGACCCTGAGGATGGCTGAGTAAAGCTCGGTCGGTCTGGTGTAGGGCTGTTCCAGCAATCAGCACGGGAGGAGCACTCAGTTCTGAGCGCCGGAGAATGGAATGCTGGCTGTGCATTTCACCTGGAACGGGGAATACTCTTACATGCTGACCTCAGAAAGAAGCAAGCAAGGCTTTCCCTGCCTGTGAGCTGACCACTAGAGATCTGTATGATGTAGCTGAGCTGGAGGAAAGCTAAGAGGAAGAATTAAGTAAAGAATATTCAAATGGCCTAGTTTGGGAAGCAGCGTAACACCTATTTATATAACCAGCCCCAGTTCCCAAAGGCATCCTTTGGGAAATTCTCTTTTATTCACCACATCCACCTGCTGAAGTACCAGAACACAGCGGTGAGGTGGCTGCTGGAGCAACTCACAAATTCAAGACTGGTTATGCTCTCAGGTGCTGATTACACCATAAAGCAAAGTAACTGTGGAGGTTTTGTTGCTCAAAACTTCAGTCAATACTTACATGGGATAACAGGGAATGTCTTCAGTGTTTTGTAAAGCTGGGGAGGAAAGAAAGGCTTTTAACTGTGTGTGTATGCATGCATATTGTTTACATGCTGAAATGGATGCAGCTCCGTTTCATGGTTCAGATTTTCCAAATTTGAATTTCCACTTCTTTTGTTGGCTCTTCCAAGGACAGTTACCCTGAGGTTTCTAGCTCTGATTCCATGATAACAGTTAAACAATAATCTAACTCCCTTAACTCACCCATTACATTTCATTATTTGAAATAATGGCTGTAGGCAAGTGAGAAGCCAAGCAGGACCTTTAGCTGGGCCATACCTACTGTGACAAACAAAGGGACACTTGCATAAATGGTGTACCTGTTACACATGTCACAGCAGTCCTTAAGAAAATACCACTTCTGACTCCATCATAGATAAGTAATTTTAATCCACTCCAGTCACAGATGTCCTCAAGGAGATACTACAGATTTCTTTGCATATTATGAAGAAAAGTCAAGAAAAACAAATTACATATTGTTTTCTGATCGTGATAAACATATTTCCAGAAAAAGTAAAGGAGCTGGGCTATGATACAAAATGAGTAGGAAGAAATGCAAGTGAGAGCTACCAAATACCTACGTAAATTAGAATTAATGCAAGGAACAGATTCAGTTTAACAAGAGTGGGCTGATTTGAGAAACTGATTATGATTTGAATATTAATTTTTAAGGACAGAGAAATAACCTAAAAGCATTTATAGACTGTGTTTTTGTATACATCATAACATTTTAACTCATGACTAAGTTATTACAGGAAGACATTGCCTTCATTAAGGTGTCTGTCTAGATGAATGACTCTTTTTTTTCTAACTGTAGGATAACCTATTTGAAATACATTTGCATTTACTATGAGGTTAAGGGAAGCTTCTTGCATCAAGATCCATTTCATATTTTTAGACCAAAGAATTTTTTTCAAGAAGCTAATAGTCATTGGTAGGAACTTAATTAACATGTCAGGGTAATGGCTGGTTTTAAGTAATTCACTCAAGTAAGGTCCATTGAAAGCATTCCATAATCAATTTCAAGAATAGTTTGTCAACCCTCAATAAGAATGGGAAATAGTAAGAAAATAAGCCTGAAAAAATATTTACTAATAATACAGGAAGTCTTCCAATATTAAACAAATGGCTACACTTAATGGTATCACATCCTCATGTCTTCCATTAGAACCACTGCAAAATTTAGGAGCTGATATCTTGAAAATCTTAGTGAGTGAAGAAGTGCAGTTGAGACTCAGGAAACTCTGAAAGAGTTCAGGATGTAGTCGTGAGAAAAATAAAAGCTCTCTGTCATGGAAGTGTTGTAAAACATTTTTGTTCTTCCAAGAAGCACGTACAAATTATTTGAGGATGAAAACAGAGTGATTCATACTGGGCTTAATGAACTGCAATATGGTTATGGAAGAGGCAGGAGCTGAAGGACATTTGTATAGGCAAGACAAAGCACATAGCAGGACAAAGGTATTCCAAGCTTACAAGGAAGGTGAGAACTTTGTAGGACAGGCACTCACGACTGAAAGCATCTGGGTCCGTATTTCCATAAAATCAGTGAAAAATATTCCCTGGATTTGAAAGACTTCCCCATCTTTCTCATTTGTTTGCCTTGTTTGGCATCCATTTGTGGTTCTTTCTAAGTGCTTTCTCCTAATCCTTTTTTCTCTTCACTTAAGGAATAGAAACCCCTAAATTAATGTTTTCCAATTAATGTTATTAATGTTTTCCAATGCCAAAGGGGGGGGATTTTATGAAATGTTTAAATAGTACTCTTACCTGATAAACCAGTTCCACAGATCTGTTAGCAGAGAACTATTTTAGAGGAGCTGACAAACTCCAGAGGGAGTTCTTCAAGTGACAATAATCTAGATATCTAGTTAATGTAATATTGATACTTTAAATGGTATTAACATTCATTCTGGGGGAAAAATATCAAGCAGGTATGTTTCAGTTGCAATATTTTATTTTCTCTATTTGTCTCTTTATACACAGAACAAATGCAGTTCACAGATTGTTTCCAACTTTTCCGCTCACTTATCCTGTAGAAATACATGACTAAGGAAATGATACCTATGCATTAATACCAGAAAAGGACACCAATAAGGTAACAGGTCAGAAAAAAGGGTTAAGAACATCTGTAAATGCATAATTCTATAAAATTCTCTAAATTTTTGAAAATGGGAATCAAGCCACCATTGTCATTGCTGTTAACCCTTCAGTGACCACCCTAGCTGATGAAATGTTTGTCCAATAAGTGAAAGTACCCATTGTTGACTACATTGAACTTGGGAATTCAGCTTTGGCGTAGACCAAATAAGCCAGAGTAGTTAAGATACCAGAACTTGTCTGGCAACCTCGGTATGGTGCTGTGCCGTCAGTTTCTCCCCAGCTGCTGCATGAAGCGTCCTTTTGTTGCAGGTGTGTGGTGGGTTGTTTTGTTTGTTTTTCTTTAGAGAATCCCGTTGTAAACAAGAGTAACACAACGCTGCCGGTGGATACCTGTGGGGCGGCACCGAGGTGGGATGCCCGTGTCCCGAGCCCCGGCGGGCTGGCGGCGGTGTCTCCAGCCCCGAGGCACACGCACCCCGCGCCCCGCTGATCCCAGGGCAGGATCAGCCCTGGGATCCTGCCCCAGGGATCCTGCCCCAGGATGGGCTCGCCAGCTTCGCCCGCACCCCGCACCCCCGCCCCTGCAGCTCTTCTTTTGCTTTTCTTTCCCTTTTCCTTCCTTGCCTTTCTTTCCTAGGCTCCGTTTGCCGTAGCATACCCCCTCCCGAGGGGTTTGCCTGGATCATTTATTTATCTTGTGCGCATTAAGAAACCACCATTAGGCTTTGGTGGGAGGCGCCTTGCTCGGTGCGCGCTCGCCTGCCTCCGCGGCGCTGCCAGAGGAATACACAATCGAGCCCAAGCTGCAAGCTTGGCAGGAGCTCCCTTTGCGTGCCCATTTACTTGCCGGATCCGTATATTTTTTTGCCGACTGGGTCATTGCCGCTTCCCTCCAGGGTTTCATCTTAATTTTTATTTTTTTGCGCGTGTGTGGATTATTCAATATTTTTTTTTCTTTATTTTTTTTTTTTTTTTAATTTTTTTTCGGGAATCCTCGCCGGAGTTTTGATGCCGGGCCGGACTTAGCGCGGGCGCGGAGGAGCTGCGCGGAGCCGTGCCTCGCCGTGCCTCCTGCCCCGGGCCCCGCCCGCGGATCGGCCTCCCTGGCCCGGCGCCGGCCGCGGGTTGGCCGCGGGGCCGCGGAGTGGCGGGTGCGCTGCGCCGCCGCCTCCCCGCGGAGCCGCCGAGGGATGCTGCTGCGCCGCGGCCGGGCATAGGCAGGAGCCGAGCGGGCGGGGGAGGGAAGGAAGGAAGGAAAGACGGAAAGAAAGGATCCCCCGAGCCCCGAGGGGAGAGGAGAGGCGAGAAGGTGCGTGAATGTGAAGGAATGTACCTGCGCGTCGCCGGAGCCGCACGCTTGGGATAAAAAAATAAATTAACCGAGGAGGCTGATCCCTGCGACTTATTACCCGGAAAAAAAAAAAAAAAAAAAAAAAAAAAAGGAAAAGAGAAGAAAAACCTTCTAGCGGAGGGACAAGAAGAAGAGCGCCGAGGCTGCAGCGAGCAGCTCCAGCAGAGTCGGGCGCCCGGCGGATGGCGCGGCCGTCCCGCTGACTCCGCGGCCGCGGGAGGCTGCGCGGGGCGGCGCGGCGCGGGGCATGCCGTGCCGGCGGCGTGACTGAGCGGGGCGCTCCCGCCGCCCGCCCGCACCGCGCCGCGCTCCCCTCCGCTCTCCGCCGCATGCCGCCGGCAGCCGCGGCGCGCTGATGCCCCGGGGCCGCGGCGGCGCTGCGGACGGCCCCTAGGATGAGCGAGGGGGCTGCGGGTGCCGCGGCGCCCGGGGCGGCGGAGGCGGCGGCTGCGGCGGGGGGCCCGGGCGGGGATGGGGCCGGGGGGCCGCCGCGGGAGCTGCGCTGCAGCGACTGCATCGTCTGGAACCGGCAGCAGACGTGGCTGTGCGTGGTACCCCTCTTCATCGGCTTCATCGGGCTGGGGCTCAGCCTCATGCTGCTCAAGTGGATCGTGGTGGGCTCCGTCAAGGAGTACGTCCCCACCGAGCTGATGGACGCCAAGGGCGTGGGGCAGGACCCCTTCTTCCTCTCCAAGCCCACCGCCCCCCCCCGCGGCGCGGAGACCACCGCCGCCGCCACGCCGCGGCCGCCCAGCCGGGTCAGCCCCCGCCTCACCACCATGAGCCGGGCTCCCCCGCGGCCCCCCGGCACCCGCGGCCCTGCGCGGGGCGGCCCGCGGCCCACCGCGCCCCGGCACCCCGTGCCGCCGCACACGGCACCGCCCGCCAGCGGCCCCCCCGGCACCGGCACCGCCGGCCGCGCCGCCCGGCCGCCGCCCGCCGCCCCCAGCACCCCGCCGCTGCCCGCCTGGCCCACTGCGGCACACGCTACCTCCTCCTACAAGATCTACGTCCACGACTCGGCGCCGTCCTGGACCCTGTCTCCCTTCCAGGAGTCGACCACCACCACGCCGGAGGCCAGCACGACCCCCAAAACCCGTAAGTGTCGCCGGCCGCCCCGCGCCCTCGGGCCGCTCGCTGCGCGCCTCGCCCCGTCCGGACCCGGCGCTGGCCGGGGCGATGCGGCGCTCGGAGCTGGCCGCCGTGCCGCTCCCGTGCCGTGCGGGAAGCCGGAGAGCTCCGAAGTTTGCGCTTCTCTCTCCCTTCCCTGCTTGCGCCCCCTTTTTACCCCCGGCAAGTTCCCTGCTTGTGTGATGGATGTTGAGGCAGGAGCAGCCATTTGAGGAGAATGCTTTTCGGTTGTGGTTTTGGGAAGGATGCAGACCACCTTTCCCCTTCTATGCTGGTCTGTGAAGGGTACTTGGGAGATGCTGGGGGGATGTCTGAGCGAGTGGGACCAGTGATGACCCCCCCCCGAAAGGGCAGTGTGGAGAGAGTGGTCCTCAGCAGGTGCGGGCTGCGCTGTGCATGTGCCTCTCTGCTGGTGACGGAGTTCGGCTTCCCGCACGCTCGTCTCCCTTGAAACCAGGGCGGGTTCCGCAGGGATGCTCTCTCCGTGCCCGCTCCTGAAGGAGCCGCGGCCAGCTCCGCCGGGAAGGAGCCCGGGGCTCCCCGAGGATGTGCAGAGCCATCCCTGCGCTCTGCCGGCTCCCGTGTGTAGCCACAGCACCGTGGTGCCGTACCCGACTATTTTTTTTTTAAGCAGAGGAGGGGGCTAGTTCTCCGATTGATGCTTGGTGGCTGGTTCTTCCCACCCTCCCAAGCACAAATGGAAGGATTCGGGCTAAAGCTGAAAATTCATTTGGCCTGGGTGCGTCAACTTTCAGCTTCTCATAAAGGTTACTTAGGACAAATGCAATCCGTGCCAAAAGAACTTCTGTGCCATGCTATTTAGTGAAATGCTCAGTTGTACTGTATAATAGTATTCTGCGCTTTCTTGGATGCAGTAGAGGAAGTGAAAAGCCGGGTGTCCTCCATTAACTCTTAGTTGCTGCTGCTGGGAACATCAGTTCGGTTGAACCCCTTTTACAGCCCAGGGCTCCCCTTGTGTACGCTAATGTAGGGGTGTTCTGCTGGAGGATTTTGTTGGAATGCAATATGAACTTTATTTTGTCTGTTAAATCTATTTGTTGATAAGCACTGGAGCAGAGAGGATAGGCAGTGCAAGCTGATCTTGTGAATTGACAAAATTGGGAGAAGAACAGCAAATTGGATGTGTATGTGTGGGTGGGTGGGTGTGCAGGTGGCGGATGGCTGGCAATGATTACGAATGAAGCTATCACTAAATCAGAAGAGGTAACGAGGCAATGACTCGTTTTGCCGGTGTGTGCCACAGTAATTGAGGGAGAAGCAGCCCTTACAGGTGTGTCCAAGCCTGCACGTTCTGTAGGTAGAACCTACGGTAGTTGGAAGTTACCAGAAGGAAAATCTTTTGTGGAGCTCAACGCAGCCTGTTTCACTCAGGTATGGGGAGCTGTATAGGGGCACTTCTTAAAAAACAAAGCAGCAAATGAAGCCAGATTTCCATATGTCTGCTCTCAATTCTCTCAACCAGAAATGCTGCATGGTTCTTCAGACTGCTGTGATGTGTGATGTGTGTGTGTGTGTGTATCTGCCTGGGCTTGCCAGGTGGGATCTCTCGGGGTCTAAACGCTCCCTTGCAATCTCTTCCTTTCTTCCCTTTCTGTCTCGTTGGGTATGTAAGAGAAATCCACAGCAATTTCCGCCCCTCTAGGCTGTCTCCTTACAAGGTATAGAAGGCAGGAATGTCCTGATTAATAAATAATGTTCAGCTGGCAGGACTCTCCTCTATGCAAGACATACAAAGGAAGAATAAAAACCACAATCTTGAGATGTTCCTGGCAGTTGCAGAGCTTCCTAACTATTTTTTGTTTTAGGGAGGCTGCTAATACCTTTTACAGCAGGGTGTTTCCCTTCATTAAATGTAGCTCAGTTATAGGATGGAAATGCTGGAAGTGCAAATCCAGCAGAAATTGACCCTGTTTGGGCACATTGATAGCAGAGATTATCATTAATGGAAGATTAAATAGATTACATAAAAAAGGATTTGAATTTGTAGGGCATATGGACATTTTTTAAAGCCTACAGCTGTACTCTCCTGACACATATGAGCATCTCTACGGATACATGTAAAATTCTTTGAGGCTGCAGTATGCACTGAGGAGAGAGAAGGGAGAAATGCAGTCTTTGTGCTGTGAACTGCTGACATGGTGTGACCCCAAAGCAAGTGTCTGTGTCTGCCACTAACAGCTCTCAGTAAGAAAGGGATTTTTTTTTTTTTTAAACAAATTCATCCTAATTTGCCAGGATGAGCTGCGTGTTCCTTCTGTGCCCGTTGTTCCAGCTGCTATTGAAATGAAAGTCGTGGATCCTGTTGTACCTTGTGAATACAAATCTGACATGATAAATCTCATGCCCCATCCTGCAAAATAGTGCATGCCCTTGTGTCATCCTCTGGCTTGGCAAGGCACATATGTGGGTGGGAGTCATAGGTTATTTAACATTTCACAGCTTTTAAGAAAAGAAGCAGCTATCTTTATTTATACTGGTTTGTGTTGTAGTTTATTTAATTGTTTAAACATGTTAAAATGGGCTCAAAGCGGGACTTAGGAAAATAGGAGGCAAAACAGGAGTTATTTCTCCAGAAAGCCAGATGATTGCCCACCTGAATAAGTGTTGGTAAAGCCTTTTCTCTGTGTGTGTATTCATCTGAGGAGATGTTGTGAAATCTCTCTTTTTTTGTGGGTGTGCATAATGACAATAATTCTTGGTTGTGTTTCACTCAAAGTCAAGCTATCTGTTAGCTGTTTTGAAAGTTCTTGATGAAGATCCTTCAGGTTCTGACTAAGCAAAAGCCACTTACTCATCAAATCTCTCTCTCTGTATCTTGTGCCTGCGTGTGTTTTCCATGATCATGTATGAACCATGCCTTTTCAGCCTAAGCCTCTTCATCCAGTGCTCAGTGTAAAAGTCAATCACTAATTTAGAAGGATAGTCCAGCCTGTGGATCAAGAAAAATCAACCAACAGCCTGGAACATGCTAGTGAGGTTTTATTTTTATCAGGCCATTGGTTTAATTTCAAAAGAGTCATGCCCTGATTTTTCCAATATGCATTTTTCATGGTATTCTGGGTTCTTCAGTAATGTTATTATCCTTGAATTGAGATGCTGTACTTAAAAGAATTCCTGTGTGAATTCAGCTATGAAATAGCACTGTGGTTTCTCTTGTGTTCATATGACCAAAGGCTAATGCAGAGAACTGAGGTCAGGCAGGTGGGGCTCAACTAATGCATAGTAACCAAGAAAAGAGACGTTACAGAACACTTAATCAATATATCTTGTGAAGTCCAATTGCAACCCTTTTTTTTTTTAGGTAGTCTGAGTATACTTTGATTTCCTGCTAAAGATTTTCTGGTCCAGTCGTTGATCCTCGTCATATCTCTGATTGTTATGCACAGCATGGGTTCCAGTAACAAGCATCTGGCAGATGCACTGCTACCAGCACTGACATTTTGGTAAAAGCTGTTTGTTTTATTTTGCACTGACTCAAATATCTTTTTCGCATTAAGGATGACACTTAGATGGAACTGCGGGGTTTTCACCAACTGGAGGGTGTTGTGGGAGGTGCCAAACCGTAGTAAAACCAGACCTACTCTTCCCAGAGCTCTGGAGCTTTCTGCCAGCAAATGACATGGATTGTGAACGCTTGGCATGACGAGTGTGAGCTGTCATTGAATCGAGGGGAGCGCACGAGCGCACGTGACTGCAGAGCACGTGCCTTTGGCATTAACTGAGATTAACGTGCCAGTTATCTACCAATTCTAAATGCTTCAAAAGCTGTTGAGTTGGAAAAAGAATACGGAGACAAACAACTGGGGGTTTTAAGAGCATTTGTTTCTTCTTCATTCTCACTTATTTTCTATTCACATACCTTCGGTCAGTATCACAGAGATGATTAGATGTGTGTTTCCTGTTTTAGATACTTGTTGACAGGAAGGCTACTATCAAGTAAAAATAACAAACACAGATGTGCAACCAAATCACTGAAGTAAAAGTTATTGTAATTTATTTTATTTCTCATATTTTGCAGCTATAATTTGCTTCATCTGTTTCAATTAAGTTAGAGCCCATTTTTAATCTTCTTTATAGTTAGGGGCTAGAGCAGCTATCATTGAATTCATAAAGAAGTGGAATATTTAAATAAGACCACTCAGATATGTACATTGATTCTATTCAGATATATTTCTTCTCTTTTCCCTTCATTAAAGTGATTGTTGGAATCCTATGACCTAGAAGAGCTTGCACAGCACTGGCATGATGAGTGGGAGGGATATGGCTGAAATTATTCCATGCTGATTTTTAACCCTGAAGGAAATTCTTCTGGGGACTGTATAGTTTGTCATTACATTGATTTAACCTGTGATCACTGGTGAAAGCAAAGCCTTGATTTTTATTTGGCTTTTTTTTTTTGCATCTATACAAGGACATTATGTGATATATTATATGTTGACAACAGAATACCATTATTAAATTAGTGTATTGATTCATTGGAAAGGATTATGCTAAAGTAATGTTCATGGTTTATCTAAACCCACAGAAAATGGAAATTAAAAATTAAAGCAAAAGACCTGTCTCTACAGAATTGTGTCTAGTGTAGCACAGTGCATTTATAAAATGACTCACTGCTTTGAAGGCAAAGCCCAGTAAACACATGGATTGCTGTGGATTTGGCCTTGACTTTCAGTTTTGTAGCCCATATGGTTTTCAGGAAGTACCTGAAACTCCCAGTGTTTGGTTTTGTTGATTTCTCCTGTGATTGTTTTGTAAACAAGCTGCACAAGGAGAAGTGCCTAGTAAAATCATGTGGGATGGCTTGGTCACAAGCATATATAAATAAATTCGTTAAAAGCAGAGGCTTGTTTGTCTCTCAGCCTGGTAGGTTTCTTTTTGAGCTTCTCTGTGTTTGAGCAACTTTGCAGTACTGTGCATGTGTGCGTGCAGGCACTCAATACAAGCATGGATTTGTGCATTTGCCCAGTTTTGGAGGAGAATGAGGATCTCAAAGCCTGTAGTAACCCCAGGATCAGCCTTTGGCTGCTTTGGTCCTGGTGCTTGTCCAGTCAGTGCAGTTCACAAGAGAAACCCAGAGGTTTCATTGGAGCTGGTTAGACTGAGTGCCAAGCTGAAGTGCATCTGTTTAAATGTGGAAGTCTTTCAGTTCTGCTGCATGGAAGGGGTTTGTAGTATCTGTTACTATTAAGCACAAGTACTTTTTTATTATTATTTTGCATTGCAAGAGTAGACAAAACACAGGAGAAACAATGAAATACTTTGTGTTATGGAGATGTTTTCTTTCTCCTAGGGACTGTTCCTTCAGTATGGTGAGGGTTGGAAGTGTCATTTAATGGGACAGCTGTGCTTCAGATCAAAACTAGGACTGTGTTTTCTCATGGCTAACTGAATTTCCAAGGTGGACAGCTCAGAAACCTGCTTTCTTACTTTAACCTTCCCCCTCATGTCTAATCTCACTCCACTCAGTAAAGTGCATTTCACTGGAGAGAGGGCATTTCACACCTGGGCAAGACAGAGGATAAACATTCAGGTGGCCTCTAGGTAGCACAGAGAAAGTAAATGCACACAAGTGGGCAAGTGCTTCTTGAATGGGCTTCTGCTTTTTGTCACACAGGTTTCTGGGGCCCCTTGGTAGAATGCCTTCATGAGGAAGAAATAGAATAAAGCAGCCACGAGGAAAATTAAAATAGCAACTGCACTTACAAATTTCCATGTCCTTTTCATGGAAGAAGTGCTTAATTGGATCAACTCTTCTTGGTAAAATTTGGAGCTGGCAGAGAAGAATATATTAACTAAGTAATTATTGCAAACTGTTTAAATGGTTGCTTCTGTTTTTCAATGTACTTAATATTACCCCAGTAATGTTTAAAATAAATATATAAAGTAATTATTCCAGTATTCTGTCTTTTCTGTCCTCTAAGACCAGTATTTTGGATTTCCAAAGCTGTGTTTCTCCTGTAGCATTTCAATAGGAGGATCCCATGACTTCCAGGTCTTTTTAAAAACACATTATTCCCGATTCCTTTATTTTTAAATTTTTTTTTGCTGTGATATGTTGACTGCTGACTGTAGGAGATAAGCTATTCAGCTTCAAAGGTAATTCTCTTCCTATCATGTTGAGCAACCAATTTTTAAGTCCAAATTGATTTACATTTTTTCCTCAGAGAGATTTTATTTATTTTTGCAGGAGTTAAACATTTGAGGAAAGCACAGGTAGTATTGAAAAGGCTCAGTGTCCAATAAAAATATAACTGGGTAAAAAGATAAACTGAAGCTTTGGTTTGGATTACCTGAATTCTGCTTTGGCCCCTGCAAAATCAACCCAGAAACCTACAAAATCTCTTCTTTTTACTTTAACGTCTTTTTGTTTGTTTGTCTTTGGGTTTATGGCTTTTCTTTTTTTGTTTTAAAATTTGAAATAATCTCCTGGCAATTCTACAGTTGTGTCCCATCCACACCTGCCACTGGTATTTTCCTCTGATAGGAAAGATGCACATTAGCAGTGCAACATGGCAGGTGCTCTTCATAGAAATATTAACCAGTATTTTAGCTTGTATGAAAATTCAGACCTTTCACAGAGGCATGGTGGAACTCTTATATTAAAGCATTGAGGAATAAATATCCTGATAGTATTTTGTGTAGATGTTGTGCTGAACAAAGTAGTTTATAGTCTTTCATTTTTTATGAGGAGATTGCTGTATGGCCAAGTTTTGCAAACATTATAGGCCCAGTGATGCATCTTGTGTTTTGTGGAACTGTGGATCTGCAGAATCAGGGCCAATTTATGTGAACATCTGTGTGATTAAATGTGTTCATCTGTCTTAGATTGCAGTGTGAGTGCTTACAAAACATGCCTGTGTGAGTAAATGTACATCAGCTTTTTAAAAACTGCCAATGTTATTTAAATGTGCTTATTAGAACTGAGTTTCCATTAGAACATTTTCTTTGTGTGTGTGTGTGTATTCTTAGCACTGCCTTGAAAAATATATCATTATCCTGTTTACCTTTTGCCTGAAGTGAGTTCTGTAGTAAAATCTTTGTGGTCTGGAGCACTGCAGTTGCATAGCTGTAGACTGTGACAAAACACGTGGGCCATGTGTCATTTTTTATACATCACTTTTAAACTATTTCTTTTCCTGATTTTTGTTTTTCATTATTCTTGAGAAAATCTCTGGATTTGTTGTTTTTCTCTGTATTATGTTCTTGGCTTCAATGCCAAAATTCACTTTTTCATGAAGCTTATAGATAGAAAATGCTTTCTAAAATTTTAGGGATGGCAAGATGTATTTTAATATTTATTATTTTCTGAAACCAAAATATGCAATAAACTTTACATTGTTCCTTTCACAGTGTCATTCCTGTAAAAATTCAAGATTCTAGTTCAGCAAGAACTGAGCCTTGATTGCTGGCTGTTACCAGATAGAGGGGCTATAGCACTGTGCAATAGCAAACCAATAAATTAGTATTAGTAGCAAATAGCCTCTTTTCCAGAGCTGAGAACTCTCACTGATGTCAGAACTTGTAAGGCAGGGATGGAGAGAAGGTGTGTTATTCTCCTGGAAGGGTGCTGGTGGTGGTGTGCCTTTACTGCAGTGACAAGTGGTTGACAAGGAAGGTTGAAAATGTTCAGCCTGAATTTGCTGTGCTGCTTCTGAATGTAATCAAGATTTCAACAAAACCAAGAAAGTTGCACTGAAAAGTGTTGCTAACCTGGAAAACTGTGCTGTGTTGTGCAAGGCTGATGGTTACTTCTATCTCCCAGTTCAGTGCATAGGAAAATAGCATTTCCAGTAGTGTGCTCAGGGTGCCTCAGAGCTGTAGCTAAGTGGCTGAGTAATACCATTGAATATTTAAAAAAAATGTGGGGAATCTTTGTTTCCTCTCCCCTGGTGAATTACAGTACAAGTGCTGAGTGGGTTGTCATTAAAGTAGTACTGAGCTATCTCAGAAGCTTTGACCAGGAATTGATTGTATAATACTTGCTAAAAACAATCCAGTAATTGTCTTCCAAAGGGGTTGCATTGTTAGGTTGGTTTTTTTAACACTAATGTTGTGTGGAGAGAAAATTAATTTTTTTGCTCAATCTGTGAGTGGATTTGCAAAAGAGAAGCAGGGGTTTTGTTGGAAACCCAGAGGTAAGCTGCACTGAACTGTGGTGTGGTGATTTTCCTGCCAGGGTTCAGTGGGCAGTGGGTTTTGGAACTTTACTGAGGAGATTATTCTGATGAGTGTCCGTTCTCCTGATTTAGAAGGGTAGAGGTGCTTTTATAATTATTTCATAAGTAGCTAAACCACATTAGTCTTTAGCCTGAATTCTGGCCCAGATACATAATGGTCATAGTGCTAAAAGTTCAATCCCCTTGCAGGTTTTTTTTTTTTGTTGTTTTTTGGGGTTTTTTGGTAATAACTAGAAAGCTTAAAGTAATGCATAAATACATACAGCATTGACTTTTTCCTTAAGCAGATTGTGTTTCTTTTGCTTTTAGATTTCAATCTTTATTTTATTATTTCTTATAATAGAGCATACCACACATTTCACAGCATCAGCTGCTTATTTATAAGCTGTATCTCAGTGTAATAACATTGGTTGTAATTTGTTTTCATCCTTAAAAAATGCTGGTCAGAAAAATACAGATAGGAAATCAGAACAATTTATAAATTATACTGTCTTTTAAGTATAAAAGACAGTACAAGTGTGAAGTGTATTTGCTTACTGTCAATTTATAAATTATACTTCTGAGCTGTGAGGACCTTGATGTGCATCATCATAAAACCGGCACAGAAAATGCAGCATCCCCAGGACATCTGATTCCATTTTTACTGGGAGGGTGAACATTTGCTGTCACCTTGCCTCACAGAAGAAGGGGGGTGTGTGGGCAGCAGAGGTGACAGGCTGAGCTGTGTCCAGGCTGGCCTGGTCTGGGGACGCACAACCTCTGCCTTGTCCCTGTCACCATGAGCTGCCCTGCCTTGTTCCCTGCAAACACACCGAGGGAAGGAAGTGCTCCTGATGCCTTTCCATATCTGGAGCACGTTCTTCACAGAGCCCTACTTGGATGGAAATGGAAAGCATGAGTAGTATCTTAATACTAGAAATTGGCTTTAGAAGTATCTGCCTGCAATGGGAAATTCTCTCAGGTTTTAGTTCTTGGATGGCTGAGTTTAAGCTGAATATGTGAAGCTGCAATGCTAGTGTGGGATATGTTTAAGAGGAGAAGTGTTTGATACCATAATTGTTATTTTATAGGTGGCTGAAAAGATCACTTGCACTTGCTGGGTTCCAGTATTTTGGTGCCCTACAAGGCTTGATTGCACCTTGTGTTTGCATACATTTGGAGAGCTGTCCTCTGTCACCTTGGCAGATGCAGGGGGTTTGTGGCCAGCCACAGCTTTGCTGCTCTGAGGTGGATCTATAAATGTGAACTGAACACACACAGATTGAGGAGCTACTGAGCTCCTCATTCCTGGTTTGTTTGCACTTCGTAATTTGGAACCATGAACACATATTTATTTAAATTTTACAATGATTAAAATACATTTAGCCTTGATTTTAACTGAACACTTGAGTGGTCAGTGATGTATTTATTTAAATTGTACAATGATTAAAATACATTTAGCCTTGATTTTAACTGAACACTTGAGTGGTCAGTGATGTACCTATAGAAAAGAAAGCATGTTGAACAGGCATAGCAATAAAATGCCTTACTAAAGAGATGATGGTGGGTAGAGTCCTACAGTGAGGATGAGGTATGTTAGGTGATCAAAAGATTAATGATGCTTCTGAGATGTTTTATTTGCACACTGAGAATTTTGGCTGCTTAAAAGCAGTGTGAGTTTATTAGGGAGCTTATTTTTTTTAAAAAATGCTTTTAAGAAGATACTGTAAGATTATATCTAATTAATTAGACACATTACATTTGTATTATTTAATTAGAGATTATTTTTCAATCACCCCTAAATATTGTAACACTCTCTTAATATTTTTTCACATTTTTAATCCTGCTTGTGAATGCAATCTATATGAAAGCATAGACTCTTGGACTTTTTTCCTAACAAATACTACTTAACAACAAATTTCCTGTATTTTTGTGGAACAGAATTGGAATCTGAGGAGCTCATGTGTAACTGAATGTTCAGTGGAAGGTGGAGCAGTTCTGTAAGAATCACAGCGAGAAGCAGGGTACACCACAATCAGGTACTAGGTTGAATGTTTTACATGAGAACTTTTCATAGAGAGGAGTTTAGAGTCCAAACATAATGAATTTCTTCTAAGTTCAGTTCAACTCAGCCTACATAGAGGTTGGGATGATCAAAACATAAATAAAAGAAATCAGGAGGATATTAAATGAAGTATATGTGATATGCAATTTCAGTTGTTATGGCAAGGAAGCTGATAAAAAACCCCAAATCCCAAAGCTAACAGCAGAGATCCCCCAGCATGTCTGTGTGCAATGATTTCTTGCTCTCCACAGCACAGTGACTGTCCCCAGTGGGTGCAGAAGCAGCAGTCCCTTGGGTGTGTGGGTGCAGATCCTTCCCTGCAGGCAGTGCTGGGTGTGGGTGAGCCACCCTGGGCTCTGCCCTCTGCTGCTGCAGCTCGGCCAAAATCACCCTCACTTCCCCCTTCCACCAGGAAAAAAGTGCCTTTAGCAGGGATGGCTTCTTCTCACTGGTTTATCTGGCTTGCCTGCTACTCATCCAAAAAGTTGTTAAAACCTCAGTGACAGTAAAAGATCTGAGACTTGGTTACTGAAACTCAGGAGGCCAGGAGTTGTCCCTTCCTTTCCCTCAAGCTCAGCTTTTCTTATTTGTGAAATAAAGACATGGTGAAGAGGTGCAGACGGGAAGTAAGGTGTGTATTAATGAATATTCAAAAAAGAAGAAAGAGATATGTCTTGCTTCAAATTTCAGAAAGTATCTGATGTCCTTGGTTGTTCTTTTGCTTGAGTGTCTGATAATTTCCAATAATTCTCTGACAGTGAAATCTGTTGGACTTAAGAACTGAAGACGAAGGGACAGAAGCATCTATTTTTTTTTTTTGGGTAATTTAAAAATGTATTTCCAAATATAGCCAGGATCTGTCCCCAGATGGCAGGGCTGTATCTACAGGAGGGCAGGGCTGTCTGTGAGACACCCTAGCAAGCCACTTAGTCTAGTTAGTAATTCTTTATTTTTGTCCTGCAGTGAGTGGAATCAGGTCTGAATTTGGGACACTCATTAGGCCAAAGCCTGCCATTGTGACAACCCCATTTAAATCTTTTTAGCTTAACTTTATAATCACTTGTCACTGTGAATTTTAGTAACTACTATGTTTTATATTACTGTCTTGTTATATTTTAGGACCAAAGTGTTATTGTTACCATATCTCACATCAAAAGGAAGAAACACTTTCAGTATGGTGTAGTCTTCTATAGATAGAGTCAAAATGCTCTCTGAGTAGGTGGGATCCTAATCCAAATCCAAACCCAATGAGATAAGTGAGAAAAAGTGGGCTCTAGCTAACATTTAAAATAAACAGTTACAAAGGAGTGACTTGCTTAGCCTAGTCTGTTGTTCTCCATTTGCTCATAGCTGACTTTTATGAAGTGTAACTATGCTGATCTCTTAAAAAAAATCTAACAATAAAAATGCATTTATTAGAGGGAATCTCAGATGGAGAATGGACAAGTTTTATGGGAGAGTTATTGTAATAAATCAACCAACTCAACTGGAGAAAAATTGGCAAATATTTTTTTACTGTGTCTCTTTTGACCTCCTTCCAGTGGTGAGATACCAGTGTCAACAAAGTTTGAGATGTTTGTTGTTTCTTCAATTAGCTGAAATGTTTTTCATAACTTGAACTGATATGCTTGGGTTTCAAGTGTAAATATGTAATCTTGCTAAGTGTTTTGTTTGTTTATTTTTCCTGCTCTGAGGTTTGGGGTTTAAAACTAATGTCTGTAGCAGAGGAACTTAGTAGTGGTGGGCCAGAAACTGGTTAAAATCTTAAAATGTTCATGTACTGAGTATTTTAGAGAAAGGTTTCATTTCACTAGTTATTACTGATGATAAATATTGTTTTAACACCTAGATGTACAACCCCAACACGCACGTTCTCATTGAAGGCTCACTCATTATGAATTTCAAAGCCTGTATGAAATGATTTACACTGGTGCTTGAAAAACATGTTTTGATAATAGCCTTTTTAATGCCTTGAGGGCATTTAATTGCCATTAAGTGGCACAATCTGGTGTTTGGAAGGGAGAGCTGGGAATATTTCAGTTGCAAATAGGATAATGAAATGGATTGGAAACAAGGAGGTGTAACAACAGAGTATTAACTGTGATATTAACAATGAGGCTGGCGTCCTGTGTATGACCAGAGGATTCAGTGTGTGCCCCACAAGGTGGGATGTCTGCTCCCAGGCACTCCTGGGGTTTCCTACAGGTTTCCTCCTCCTGAAGCCTGCAGACGAACTGAGGTGGGACGCACTGAAACTCTGCCGGTCTGGAGCAGTTGTGCCTGGCCCTTGTACTGAATTTGTGTAGAAGGGTTTTGTCAATGTTTTTATGTTTTATATTTTGCATGACTCTCAGTGGTTATGTCAGTCTTGTTGTGCAAAAAAAACAAAAAAACAAAAAAACCCCCAAAAATAAATACAGCTCTCCAAAGTTCCAGGTACTCTTTCTGTAAATCATGGGCAACTTTAGCAAATGCCTGACTTCCCATAGAGCTGAGCAGTTGGCTGTGGGACAATGTGGATGGTCACTGGGGAGGGGATCGCAGAAAGGGTGATTTCTACAACTTTAGATAGTTTTGTAAAACCGACAACACATGGTATATTTGCAACTTTTACAGACAACACATGCTATATTTGGAACTTTTACGTGAAATCAGGTTGTGATCAAAGGAGGATTTCAAACTGCACATCTTAAAAATTACCTGTAGGGCTGGGCTTCAACTTGCAATAGGTGTGAAATCTAAAATATTCTGCTGTATTTGTTTTTCAAACCTTAGCTTCTCAAAGCATAAGCTTTTATAACTATGTAGAAGTTTCATTGGTGGGTTCTCTAGAACCTTTTAAAGAGAGACATGTAGCAGCTATTCCCAAGTGATGTGTTATTCAGAGGGTGTGTCTATAATAAACCTAGCAGAAGCTGTCTTTTTTAATTCCATTTTTTTAATGTTTGCTGTGCTACTGTGCTTTACTGATGCAGTGAAGTGGTGAATGCCCTTTTCAGTGTTCTGGGCTGATTCTTCCAGAAATACCCAGCAAGCAGGACAGTAGAGGTAGGAGCAGAGGTCTTGTGCTGAGAGGAAATGAGAGAGACAGATTTGGAAGCTCAGGAGATCGGAAAAGCCATTGGATCTGTTTGCATTGTGACTATTTAGTGTGCTTTCTCTTAGGCCCAATTTATTATGATAAGGCTCCTGCCAGCAAGTGAATTATTGAAGAGCTAAGGAGGAAATTGCCCCAGGATGATGTGCTGTGCCCACCATCAGGTGATACAGTCTGGGAACGCTTCCTGTGGTGCTCTTTGGCCCAGGAGCCTGTGGGATTCTCCCAGGGATTCTCCTGGAATGGGTGGTACTGCCAAAGAGAAAGAATTCATATTGACTAGAGAATGAACTCCAAACGTGGTGGGATATTTCAGCACATCTTTATTTTTCCCAAACAAAAAGATTTCTTAGCCAGTTGAGCCTGTTGTTTTGTGCTGCCTGTGTTGAATGAACATTTTACTGTCATCATCCTCATCGCCTGAGTGTGCTGTGTCCCTCTACTCTGGAGCCTGCTGAAAGGCTCTCATGTGTCTCAATGGACAGGGAATTGTCCCCAAAAGGCTGTGTGCACCTTAAGGGTGCTCACATCATTCTTATATCCTTTTAGTATTATTTAATCCAAAATGCTGTTTTTAAAAAAACAAGTTATTATGAAGGGCAGCCATGTCTTTTAAAATTCCATGTAATAAGAAAATAATCCTGAATTCAGAATGTCTTGTGAAGTTCCTGTGGAAGTCCAGTGATGGCATTGTGTTCTGTTTGTTTCTTGACAAGTTCCAGGTGTCTCTCCTCAGTTTTCATTTCTCTGCCACTTGCTGATTAGGATGGAAGAAATGATATAGGCAACTGCAAAATACAAATTTGATATTTGTTTTCTATTAAGCAGATAATAACTTGATTGTACTCATAACTTGCTTAGTTCTTATGGATCTTTTCTACTATAAGAAAATCTTACTAAACTCTTTAGAGAGAGAAATATTTGGGATATTTTGGCTCACCTTTGTGAGAGTCAGAGGCATAGTTTCTCATCTGTTTCTGATTATTCATTTGTTATGGTTTTGGGTTTTTTTTTCAGATTATATCTTATTTTTTGGCAAGTGCCCTTGAATTTGCAATGAGCTTTAGAAAGTAATCTTATAGAATCTTTCCATGATGCTTCTTTTATATAAGTACTTCATTTTCTCTGTAAGTGGTTCCTCCTGGAAATATAAAGTTTGTAGGAGATGTTTCTCCATCATATTCTGCAGTAAAGATCAATGCATTGAAGTAATTTATCTGCAGTATCCATAATTGATGCCTGATCTTTTAGTAGAACATCTGATTCTTTCCTAGGCTTCCTGTTACTGATACACTTAAACGCTTTATTTATTGCCTTTACCTAATAGCTTTTAAAATTCTCTTGGTTTTCTGAATCATTTGCTCAGGATAGATTTTATTTTAGAAAGGATGTGTTGTCATCTAACTTGCTCTCTTCCCCTGTAGTGTTCTCTTGTTTTTAGAGAGAGGAAGAACTCCATTCCCTCCCTGTTATATTACAATCTTATTTGAAGTGCTTATATTTTATATTCTTAGACTTTTCACTTCTATTTAATTTCCTTCCTTTTTTTTCCAACTTCCTAAATATTTTGAAAAGCTTCACCTGTTTTTGAAATGACTGTGATTTTTCTTGTCATCCCCTCTTTTCTGTCATAACTGAGCTGCATCATACTCTCATCTTTTGAATTAGCTTCTGTTTTTCTGTGAGAACTGAGTCAAAACTGATTGCCTGATATCCTTTTCCTGCTGTTCCAAAAAGCAGGTGTTGCTGCTAGAAACAACAAAATAATAGACTACAAGAATACAATCACATTTTCCCATTTACTATGTTCTGTGATCTTTTAAGTGGCCACAGTGGAGTAGAATTTTCTGTATTTGCTAGCATCAATCAGGTAGAAAGTTGTCAAGTTATCCACTCTCTCCTGAGTCTTTCCTGATTTTGTCAGGAAGAGTTTGAAAACTTGTTTCTCCTTTAGCAATGTTCAAATTCCTGTCTGACAGAGTTTTCCCATGGTCACTGCATTTAAGTGACTAATTTTTAAATAATCTCACACAACAAGAGTGTATTTTCTGTTACACGTGGGAATAAAATATTTGAAAATCATTCCTAGAAATTTGTATTTTCTTATGGTGATACTGATATATGTTCCTAATTCTATCTTGCAATTCCTTAATTTGCATTCTTGGCATGGCCATTCTGCCTAAATGTGGCATTTTCCTAAGCCCTGCAGGGCGCTAAGGAGATGAATTTGTGTAGTCACAAATGTAGCCCTTCCAATAAGCGAGTTCTTCTCCTTTGTGGTTCTTTCCAGTTCACTTGTGCCTGACCATGACCACAGGAGAGCTGTGGCTCCAAATAAACAACATTTTGTTGGCTGGGGAGCAGTCAGAACAGGCTGATGAAGAATCAGTTTCCTGGTGGTTTTTCCCTTCAAGATCTTCATTTGGAGTGAATGCCAATGATGCTCTGATGTGGTTTCCTGTGTTCTGCCCCTTTTGTGCTTCCTTTCCTTTACAGTACATGGGGTTTACAGCTGCTGGATTTGTCTGGTGTGGGCCCCAGACATGCCAGAGTTTAAACCATGCTGTCTTGTCCTCAACAGATGGGTCCTTGATTCTCTTTAATTCTCCTGCTCCTTGGTTATCTGTAGCTCCTTTGGCGCATACACACCACTACACTTTCACTTGGGAAGTTTGTGGGTACAGCTCTCTATTTTCAACCAAGGAAAAGATTGTATTTTTTAACAGTTATGCAGCTGGTTTTTTAAATTGCTTCTCTTCACTTTAGATCATTATCTGGTACTTTGAAATTCTAACAGAATAATAAATTTGGGTGGAGGGAACGTGTATTCTGACTGACAGATGTCTTCACTATACCATGATCTTAAAAGATGTCCATTTTTCAGTTAAAAATACCTGGTCTGGGCTTTATGAGTCTCTTCTGCTTCCTCAAAAATAATTTAAACTTCCCAGAGTATTTCTTTTTATGATTTCACACCTTTTTGAGATTTCTGCCTCTGAATTTGATGTTCTTGCCTATTTCCAGAAATTATTATTCAAATAAATATTTAAATGCACTGTGAAAGAGCTTTAAGAAATACAGTAGGTTGCCTTTGTTCCCTAGATAACTAAGCTTTATTTTGATCACTTAATTTGTAGTGGCTTTATTCCCCTGAGCAGGTAATTAAATGAAGAATAAAGCCATTTGAAAGAAAAAAACCTTCTGCATTTTCTTACTATTTCTCAACATTCAGGAGAAGGTAGAACAATATTGTATTTAAAAGGAGAATATAGCTATTTCTGTTTGAAAAATAGAACATCTTATTGTATGTTAGGTAGCACCATACTCTGTTCATGAGGATACTGAGATCCTTTTCAATTTGCAGTTGCATATTCCTCTATGGATGAGTGCATTTGTTTTTCCAGAGGTCACACGCAGTAAAGCTCCTGCTGTACATCCATGAGAGGATTCAGTGATTTCTGTTGCATCTATCCCAGAGCCCTGTTCTCCTATCACTGCCAAAAAATGTTATCTGGATTTAGTCTCCATTCCTTTTCTTTATTAGAAACCTGTGCCTATCTTTAGTTCTTGAGGTACTTCACCAAATAGTAGACACAACTTAAATAAAATTTTTTTTCAGATTTGTGAAGAATTCTGTGACATTTTAACCTTTTGTATACTCTCTTCAAAACTTCCTTAACAAAGTAATCATATTTCAGAACTTAATGAATTTGCCCCAAAATGGTCTCTGAAAATGCAGAATGCTGGTAAAATGTAATTTGATAAGCTTGGGTCTATAATGTTGTGTGTTGAAACATTATTTTTGCCAACCAATCTGTATGTCCACTTATGTATTTTTTACTGTGTAACCTTCATCCTCAATTGTCTTTTATAGACAAAAAATGTTATTTTCGGAGCTGGTGTGACTTAAGAGTGCACTTCACACAGAAGTGTGTGCTTTCTGACTTCCCTTTGCTTCCACAATGACCATTCTGTTCTAGAGTTTTGCCGTCCTCACCTATTGAAAGTTTGGAAGTTTTCCTGAGGTCTAATATGACTCTCCTTCTGTTGTTCTTTGTGAGGGGCACAGATAGAATAGATAATCCCGTTGCATCAATTTGCTGTTTTAATTTTTATTTTGGGTTGTCTTGCTGTTTTTGTGTCTGCCAGCCATTTTTTTTCTGTTGCTGTGATAATTTCTGCTTACACATCATAACTTGTGCCTGTCCCAACTGAAGAACTTGGGAGTTTTCTGGATTACTACCTGCAATCAGTAATTTTTATCTCTCTGCTCTCTCCAGAACTCTAATCCAAAGTCTTCAAGTGAACCACTTCTGTGGCACTGGGAAGCAGAATTATTTGCTTCCTTTAACCTACATGTGAGAAAGATTTTAATAATTTTGCAGTTATGTAATGAAATCAATATCCTTACTCTCTATTTTTTCCTAGCTCCACCACTGTTTTCTCATTTCCTAAAATGCTGTTAGACTTAAAACCTATTAATTTAAATAATCTTCATACTGGTGTAGCTGTACCCATTTAAGTGGTTGCACAATGTAATTCTGGATGAGACAATCAAGATTTTAATAAGGTGAGAAAAATAATGTGTGTTTATTTACTGTTTATTTTGAATTATATGAGAGCACTGAAATTTTAATGAATCTATCTCCACCTCTTAATAAGTGTTTTATACCCTTTTATAATAGGATATTGTATTGTGAAGCAGATTTGAAATCAAAGCAGTGTCTTAATTTGTATGAATGCTAGGATGTTTTATTTTATTATTATAATGGTGAATTTTCCTGTTTTGTTTTTGTTTCACATTACACAAAACTGCAGGAGGGTGTAGATGGGCAGTTGACAACACCCATCTGATTTATTTCTTTTATCTGATTTTGAATATTTTAGTACTTTGCATGATCTCTAAAGGGTTACAGGTTGAGTAAGCCTTAAGAAGCATTAAAAACCTGGTTTGATGACCAGTTTAATGCTTCTTCCAAGAACAATTTGTAGAGATTAGGATTTAGTGAGATATCACTGGAGGATTAGCAATTGCTTCTTAAGGCATTCTGAGCTGACAGCTAATGGATAACTTTCCCCGATAGCTCTTTTGTAGTCCACTGCAGCTGGATAAAAATCAATGAGCAAGTGAACTTAAGTTTGTGTATCCATTAATTTTGGTTTTAACAGATGAGTGTGACTGCCACAGTGACTTGCTTAGTATGTTCTTCCCATCTGTCATTATCTAGATAACCTCAATTAACACACTGATTAATCCTCAAATTCTTCTTCAGTAGCTCCTTTCTGGACTGCTCAGTGTGAAGGAAAGTGTTCCCAGCATGTCTGAGCAGACAGAACACATGCTAATCAATACCCAGATAAACAGAGCCTGAAGAAAAGGAGCCTACTTTTCCTCATGTTTCCTGCCCTCCATAGGTGCTAAAGAGGACTGTGCTTATATTAATTTTTTTTCATTTCTTTTTTCTTAGTCTGTTCTATAGTTTGCTATTATTAGAACTTAAGCAAATAGTTGCCTTGAATTTTACTGCTGGCTGAGAATTACAAAGCACATTTCCATTGTGATTTCCAAAGAAGCAGCAGTTATGGTATAAAATGGCTTTATTTTTACAGATAAACAGAGTTAAAAGAGCTGTGCAGCTGTCAGTTGTGCAGGATTGTTTGTGAGGGAGCCTCAGCCCTCATTTTGAATCTAGTGGTGTTCCCACAGTTATAATCTAATTTAAGCACTTTGCTTCTTAACTGTAGCTGTCGTGTCTGTTGGCTATTGACTGGGGGACAGTTCTTCCCTTCAAAAGTTAATGGCATGAAATGAGTATAATCCAATATCTCAGTTCCAATATTTTCACCACCTATGTAAGAATAAAAATTTATGTAGTTACTTTAAGCCATGCTTTTTAAAGGTAAAAAACATAGCCAAAACGTGTGAAGAGTACAACAAAAACGTCTCCTCTTTTCCATCCCCATTAGTAAGATCTTGCTGTGGAAGCTGTTTCTCTGCACTAGGCAGGATTAAGTAAAAAAGGTTTTACTAAGAAACTTTTGGAGAAACTAAATGTGTGTGTTGAGTGAGTAATGTTTAAAAGAAAGTTACAGGAAAAATTACCTAGACACCATTTTTATAGATTCAAGAAATTAATGCATGGGCGAACTATTACAGGAGACTACCAAGTAAGCCATTCTGTAGTACAAAAATAATCCATTATACAATTTAAAGTTTTTATCTAAGTAATAATGCTTAAGAGCTTTACTTTATTACTAAACAAAAGCTCTAGACTGCTCTTGTTAAAAGAAACGTTTGCAGTGCTGCCATGCCTTTAGGAGGATGCAGCAGTGACACAGTGTTGGCAGGGCTGAACCTGACAAATTGTACAAATAGAGTTGGGATTTGCAATGATTTTTGTAGATTTTATGATGTTGTTTCACTTGCACTTTAATTTGTTTCCTGATTCTGATGGTGGGTCCTCTTTGAAATACAACATGAACTAGATAGTAAAGCTGAATTCCTAAGATCTGGGTGGATGTTACAATGTGTGTCTTGCATAGAAACAATTCTCCAGTTCTCCCTGGTAGACCTAGTTTAGTTTATAGATTTATATTCTTATGCTTGCTTGAAATTTTAAAACAAATTGCAATGTATAATCTTCTTAAGCAAACTGGTTATACCCAAGTGGTAGCTCTAAGTGTCTCTAGCCTTTGTTTTCCACAAAAGCAGGTAGTAATCCCTATTGCTAAGGCAGAAAGCAAATCTAAACATTGGTTGTGCCTGTCTTTGGTGGTATCCATGTCAGTAGTTTCTTCCCTGTGTCTCTATGAGCTTTTACAGTCCCAGATTTCAAAAGCTCTGTTCATTTTCTGATGCAGAAAGGCCATGCCTGCCTTTTGACCCCCACAGCCTGAGGGATGCTCCAGGTGCTTCCCATGCCCATGGATGTGCCCTGGGCTTCTTGCAGCACGAGCCTGCTCAGAGCAGCAGGCTGAAATCTTCTGTTTCATCTGTACATCCCTCTTTTTTTGTATTGCCACTTCAGCTGTGGCTCTGCTGATGGTAGACACCTTTTATAGCATCTTAATGCTGGAAATAGCATTTTAAAAAAAGCAATTCAATGATTAATCTGCTGTTAGTACTAGTGCAAGTATATTTGGCCTTAAGCACAAACTAGGCGTCGTTGCTGTCTCAGTTAAAATGAAAAAAGAGTTGGGGAAGTGTTACTTTGTCCCTAGGAGCAGAGAAACATGTGTGGAGGTTCTTTGCAGAAGTGGTCTTGAAATGTAGCGCACTCGGAGCATCTGGGAGCCCTGCTGCTGAGGAGCATGTGATTTAAATAGGACATGGAAGTCCAGGCCCTCAGCAGGGAGAGAGGGTGGTGCGTCAGTGGCACCACAGCTCAAATGCTCTGACATATTTCTGCCTTCTGCATTACTGACACTGAATCCAGGCTGTGTATAGCTTCCCTTGCAGGTTTTCTGTAACACGTCAGTTGAGAATATTTGTTAGTCCCAATCTTCTGCACTGGAAATACTTTTTAATAAGCACACCCCTGTTTCCACTGAGCTGTAGTTACTCAATTACCTTAATGCTGACCTAGCAATACTGAAAGAAAACCTGTTAAATCTTCAGAGTGTAGCAATAAGATGAGAAGCCTGCAGAGTGAGGGGAATGAGAACCAACAAGTTCCCCTTGGGAGCAGTTTCAGTTTAGCCAGGCAGGGTCCCCACGGTGCTCTGTGCTGGGATGGGTGGGAGCTGGGCTGGAGGAGCTCCTTCCTTGCTGCAGAGCCTCTGTGCCGGTGTGCTGGTCATTACCCAGAGATTAGTGTCAGGCCATTAGCCCAGAGACAGACAACCATCCCATGCCTTCAGGTTTGCCATCACTTTGGTCGTTTGCTAGGTTCACCATGTCTCTGAGGGATACCAAGCTTTGGATTTAGTAATTTTTCTTATTTCCCTACTAACTGTTAGTGATAGCACAATTTAGTCTCTCTTCTTTTAGCACTTGTCAGCCCTACACTGATCATTTTTAAGATTATCTAATTGTATATGCAAAACATCCCACTTATTACAGGGCTTAATTTCATTATATCCACATGCAAGTCCGTCATGACTACTACCATTATAACACTTTAATTTGGATTTTTAATAAGGGCTTTGATCCTGAAAATAATTACAAGCATTCAGTTATAATTGTGTATTATCAATGTATATTATGTGTGTATATTATTATGCAGAGGGCTTACTCACATGCAAGTTACTGATGTACATAACCTGCATAATTAAATCTGTATTTTATCAACTTTTGGGAAAACTATTATTACTATATACACAATAACATTTTTCAAGGTTACCTAATTTTCAGCAGTGATTTGAACACTTAAAAGCCTCATTCATAGAAGGGGGAATAAGTGTGTGTAAATTATTTTGGAATTATGGCATTAATAATCCCTTTCAACATAATGTTTGTAAAATTGAGTCATTGACTGCTGGTTCACACACATTTTACTTTCCTCATGACTGAGGTGCAGCCTCTGCCCACAGAACATGCACTTAGATTTTAAATGTCTGCAAAGCAGGATCTAGCAGCTGAGGAACACAGAACCTAAAATAAACCTTCAGGAAGCTTAGTTCAGTAATAATGAGCTTTTCCTGAATGCACATTAAAATAGGTCCCTTGCAGTGACCCCAAAATTAGCCCAGCTGGTCGGAGCATGATGCCAGTAACACCAAGTTGTGGATTCCATCCCTGTGTGGGCCATTCACCTAAAAGTTGGACTTGGTGATCCTTCTGGGTCCCTTCCACCTCAGACAATCCTGTGAAATATATCAGCACGCCTGTGCCTCTATGAAAACATGAGGAGCAATTACCTTAGTGAAACTTTTCTGTCTAGTTGCTTTTGTTTATTTTTCCCTCTCTTTTTCAATATTTTTTTTTCAAAATAGAAAACAAAAGGCTGAGAGAATTCTTCGCCAAGAATTCAAACTTTGTGCCCAAAGCATGCATAGGGGGAATTTCCAAGAAACATCTTTATATGACTTTATCTCAGCTCTCAAAAGATGAAGAGCTGTTTCTAGTTCAGCTCAGCAGTTTGTTCCTGGGAAGCCTTTTTCTCAGCCTGCCTTTCAAGTTGGGCGTTATTCCTTGTGGACCACATGATTTTCTTCTCTCCCATATCCTGCCATGGGATAAATGCAGAATACTTCCTGGCAGAATAAATGCAGCACACTTCCTGGCATACTGATTCCTCTCTTTTTATTCCTTTTGAGAATGAGGAAAAAACTGAAGATATCACAGGTATTTAGAGTATGTGAAGTCTTTAGTTAGTGTTTTATGAAAAGCAGCTTCCTTAGCTTACATAGATTCTCATTTCACTGTGCCTCTGTTACTTTAAGCCACTGATCACTGAACTAAAAGTGATTATGATAGTTTTGTTTGGTATGAAAAAACACAGTGTAGTCAATGCCACAGAGTAAACACAGCATATTTCTCAGTTTAATATATAAATATATGTATGGGAATTTGAAAGCAGTTAGGAGAGAATGGAGTGGGAGGAAATGCTGAAACAAGAACACCAATGATAATTGGAACTGTGCGAGTCTGATTCATTAGGTGCCAAAGAATACAACTCATTAATCGCGAAAGAAAACTACTTTGGAATAAAAAAATGTGATTAAAAAGGGAAGTTAATCAACAAGGGAGTAATGAGGATGCACAGAAATAGATAAAAATGCAAAAGCTTGAGAGCACTGCATGTTAGGCAGTGGACAAGTGCTAAATGATATCAGAGTGTAACTAAAAGGAGCAAATATGAATTGCTGTAGTTTTTGTTACAAATTATTTGGCAGCAGTGAAATTCTAAAAAAAGGCATAGGTCTAATCATAGCTAAATTTGGCAGAGAATGCTGGAAGTAAGACTAAAAATATGTCTATTTTTTAATAATTGAGAAGAAAAGAGAACCTGTGTGTTCCACAGAAAAAAAAAATGAAAATTTATTTATCTTGGCAAATAAGTAACTAATGTGTGGAATAACTTGGTATAAAGTTAGAAAATTTTGAATTGCAGATCTAGGTATCTTGCACCAAAGAAGAACATTCTGTGTCTGGAAAAGGAGCTTTCTGAATCAGTGGTATGGATTTTTAATCAAGGTATTGTACATGGGTTCAAAAGGCTTCTGAATGACTGCTAGTGTTAAACCCCATGAATGTGGTGATCAGGGTAAGGACAGGTGAGGTCAAGTGACAGCTGTTCTGGACAAAGCCATGGCTAGGCTGATGTGGGAAAGTTAACTCCTGGTAATCTGACTGTAGTAATGGACAGGAAGTCTTGTCTGATCTGGAATATTCTGAGAGCATCTCCATTCCAGCTCATTTATGGCTTTGCCTTTGCACGATTCACTTGATTCCATCACACAGCCTTGCAGAAAAGGGGAGAGTGCTTTAGAGTGAACAAAGGGTGTGCAGAGTCAATCCGTGTATGTATCAAGTAAAATCAAGTTTAATAGACCAAAAAAATAAAACCCAGAACAATTGATTTCTAGGAGTCTTGGGGGAGCAGCCTCAGCATGGTGTTTGCTGTGGTGTTTGAAAGAAAGTGCAGGTTCTTGTATCTAATGAGAGGATTAGAGATGTGCAGATGAATGTTCTGTCTGCGTGCTTGGATTCTTCTCACGTACAAATATCCTCCAGGTCTGAATCTTGACTCTTTGCACATTTTCAGTCCTGATCCCACACAGACCTCCTCAGCTAATGAGGTTTAAGATCATTGCCTGAGGTGGAAAGACTATAGCACATCAGAATTCACAGTAATCTTGTTTTACACTTGGGTGGAAGTAGCAGTGAAGGACTTGCCAAATATGCTGTGCTTTGCAATTAATATTTTAAATGTCTACTGAAGGTGCACATGTCTCTTAGTGTTCTTCACTATCACTGCATGATGTATCAAATAATGGGGAATCTTTTTTTTTCAGACATAAGGAAAAATCTGTTTTTCTGCATGTTGCAATTCACTATTTTGCATGTAAATGTAACGGCTAAAGATTGTTAGCTGTGCTTGAAATAGAGTTGAATTTTTTAATGAAAACCCCCACTCAATATTTTTATGCCATTTTTTCCTTGCCTTGAGGCAGTGCATGTGACAAATTATATCAAAAGAATCTACAGGATAACTTCTAGAGTAAATGCTATACTGATATCTGGTACAGTTATTTAGAATTGTGTCAGTACTTTTAAAATCCATTTTTTGTGTATAAAATAATGCCCACTAGGAAGGAATTACCTCTGTTGTATGTACATTTGTTGGCTTTTATCACTGGAATATGCCTCTCATTACTGATGCTGCTGACTATATTAAATTATTGTTTTTATCAAGGAATGCCATGAACCAAATCATGCCCATGCCCTTTACACTGAAAGGAAATACATATGTGCAATATCCATCCATCCCTTGGTTCTTTATTTTTTCTCAAAGTGGTCAAAGAAGAGATGTGTCATCCCCCGCTCTAAGCAGAATTTATTTCCCTGTGTAGATAATTTTAAGAGTGATGGATCGGTCCCAGCAGCCGGAGCGTGGTGCTCCAGCTGTGCAGGTGAAATGTCATTTCCCTGCAGCTGTGCTCAGGCAGGAGTGCAGGACAGGAGCAGGTTCTCCTTTACTGAACAGAGCTCCCTGCAAAGCCCTGCTGCAGCCCGGAGCTTGGCTCTCCTTGTGGCAGCGTGGGGCACGCTCCTGTTTCACTTACCAGGCAGCTGAAATATAAGGACTTGTAATTCTAAATTGCAGTGTACGTGCCCAAAACAGGATGACATAAATCAGAAATAATTTAAACAGCGGTGCAGTTGGTGTAGAATATGTAAGAGGAAATACAGATAGCTAAACTTCTCATTGTATGACTTAATTACAGTGTTGTGTGTGCATCTGGAGTTGCTGCTTGCCACGGTGGTTGAATTTTATGGAGCTTGTGCATTGGTGTTAATGCTGAGCTTGCCAAGTTGGAACGAACAATTGAGATGTTTTACCTAACCAGAACGATTCATTTATTAGATAGCACCTGAAAATTACCAGTCTTAGGGGAAATGTTAAAGAATAATTAATTGTTTTCATGTAATTAACAGAAAATGCTACAAACCTGGTCACTTTCTGGTTGGGGTGTGTTGCTGTGGGACACTGCAGCTGTGAGTAACTGGGGTTAATAGTAGATTACTGATTTAAACTTGATTTTTAAGTGCCCTTTTGGATTGGATTGACTCACTGGAACTTGTGCTGTGAAGAGCAGGGCTGGTGCTCAGGGTGCAGCCCCCTGTCCTGCTGTGTCAAGAGCACTTCTTGAGTGGGAGGCTCCTCTCCCCCCTTTCAGCCTCTCTAACTGAGTGAGTGCTGATGCACAAGAGCACTGAGCTGTGGCCATCTGCCCCAGCACATTGGGGAATTTGTCCCCATGCTTTTAGTTTGGTTTTCCCCCAGTTATTTTAAACTCTTGGAGCTGCGTTCCCAACATAGTGGGGTACTTTTGCATGGGAATTAAAATATTTCTCTATTCGATCATGAATTTCTCTGAAATCTCAGCCTAAGAGCAGTTTTCAAATAAAATTCATGATGAAGTCACTGCCAAGTGCTGTGTTTGTTTCCTGGGTCTGGAAGTCAGGGAGTGCTGGGAAGTCTGAAAAAGGAACAGGTTTGGTATTACTGGGAAGTCCTTTAAACTGAGCAAGGAAAGTCAGCAAGCTCCAACAGGAATCTTGTCTTCTGTCTGGAGAATGCTGTGTAAAAAACTTCAGTTATCCAAAAAGTGATTTCAGGCTAGGAAGAGAAATTCTTCTATAAAAACTGGAAAAATTATTGGCCAAACATCTGTGGGGGTTACTCTATAATAGTATTTCACATTTTTGTCTTTAATAATTTAACGTCCAGCTTCTGAAATTGGGTAATAATTTAGTGAAACCAAAACCACTATATTTCAGTGGGAATTTCTAACTAAGTACTAACTTTGAAGCCCAGAACAACTTAAGAATCATAGTAATAAAAAGTTCTGATGTTTGAATATTTGTTGTTGTAAGAGCTCCCTGTAGTTTGTTTTTCTGTGTTATGCTTTCTTAGCATTGGCAGCCAGCATTAATATAAAAAGGAAAAAAAGTAAAAGGACAACAGCACTTCAAATGTAGTTTATAACAGTTTATATTACCAACCTCTAGGAAGATTATAGCACCATTTATTGAAGTTATTTGGCACTGGATGAACCCTATGCACAGTTGGCTTACAGCATAATTTCTGCTGGTGTAAATGAACTGTAGGTCTCCTGCTCAAAGAATGGCTTGGGCACTGCTGCAGCCCTGCTCTCTCCATGTGAGGTGTGGCTGTATCTGTCACAGAGATGTAAACAGGAATAGGAAATGCTGCAATGGAGCTCTGAGGAGAGGTGACAGTTATTGATGCAATGCCCAGGATAAGCACCTCATTTTTCACTCAGTGACAAGATGCATAATAATTATTGTTCAAGACAATTATTGTTCAATTTGTGTTCAGAAACAACCAAGTTTTGGATTTTTTTTTCAAAGAACTAATACAAAGCTCATTTTTCACAGAAAACTATTTATTATATAAAGAAGAAATTCTCTGTGCAGAATTTATATAAACATTAATAATTTTTTCCTTATGACATTTAATTCTCTGAATATTACAACAGAATTATCAGGAAATGTAACTAAAGTTAGAATATTCAATTGATATTTCCTTTGTTATCAAAGTTAATCTAATTTTATCTGTTGAAGAAAAATAATGAAGGTAATTAAGAGAAAGTTGGGTCACTGGCCAGTGTAATAAATTTAGCATCAACCATATCCAACACATTTTGTGAGTATTGTGGTTATCTTCTGAAACAGTAAAACAGGTGTCACAATCTTTTTGACCCTCCCAATAGGATGCTACTTTCTTCAGCTGGGGAAAGCAAACAAACAATGGAAGTATTTTTACTGAAGCTGAAGATTTTCCTACCTTGCTAAAGACCCAGACCTGCATGGAAATATTAGGTGAATATTACCACTTACACCGTGCTGATGTGTCATGCATTTGAAAGCAGAAAATACCTTACATATTGTGAAAACATCTTTACTAGAATATTCATTCAAATACTCCCTGAATTACAGAGGTAGAAAAGCTGCAGAATAATCAATCTCAAATGCGGGCAACAGCAGCATCTCCTCTGTACTTTTTTATGGAGACCTTGTAGAATTGTTCCATGACTGGCATAAGAAATCACAGAAGTAGATGTAGGAAGGGATATTCTCTCTATCTCCATGCCCTGCACTAGACAGACATTAAAAAATCACCTTGTAATCATTTCTTACTGGATCAAAATATATAATTTTAAAGCCATGCTCTAAAGGTTTTCCAGACACAGCCAAATCACTTAGCCCATAAATCATAGTGACTTTGGGAAACTATTTATTTTTAATTGCAGGAACACTTCTGGTGTCATGGGGCCATGATTGTGAAACTGCTTTTCACCATATTACCTGTAACCTTGAGTTAAAGTTTTCATGTGGTGGAGTTCATGTAAGCATATAAAAATGTTGCCACTTAAGCTTGTAAAAACCTGTTTTTGTGTCATCTTAAATAGACCTGAAGTTGTTATTCTGCTCTTATTTAAGGGAAGACACTCGTACAAAGTTTGGTGAAACTCCATCGCTGAAATGTTTGTTTTTGTTTTATGCAATGTAAAGAAAAGGTGACTATCACTAATAAGTCACAGGGAAATTTTGTCTAATAGTGATCCATTTTAATCATGTGATAATCACATTGTCTTGCCATTATCTAAGTAATATTATAATTTTATTCTTGCAGTTATGTTTAAATTTTCCTGTATTTAAAAAACACCCAACCCTTTTTCAATATTCATTTGTAGATTTTAATATGTTGCTCTGTGTGGGAAATTACTCTTGTTCCGTACCAATCCCAGAAGTCTGGGGGAATGTTTTCTTTCTTCACAAATCAATGTCTTCAAGATGTTTGAGGAAAACATTCTTTTTAATTTTTAAATTTTTTGGCATCTATTAGCATGTGTATTTATTTTGAGTCTGCCTAAGCAGTAATCTCCTCTCTGTGAGTGATTGCAAGTGTAAAAGTACACAGCTTGCTGAAGTAATTAACAGTGTGAAGTGGTTTGTAATTTCAAATAAGTATAATATTTATTTTCAATTACTTCTTTAACACATCCTACATTTCTGGTGAGATTTAATGAATCTAGGATACCAGTCCTTGAACAACAGAGGGAAAACAGTTTTCCCTGCCACTCAGTGTGCAGTGTGTTTCATTTTGATCTGGAACTGAAATGATGGATGGATGGATAGATAGATATGAGACAAGAAGTTTTCAAGTGATATTTTAACTAGTGAAAGAAGTACATTGTTATTATCTTTTTAATAGGTGTTTGTTTGCCTGTACTTATCCCCCTGATCATCAAAACAAAACCCTTGGCAATGCACTTCTGTTTCTTGATAGTTCCCTGTGCTATGATGCAGGGCTGTTCTATCACATTCACCAAAGGTGAGTTATTTTTGTTTTGTCTGAAGCCTATTTTCTTTTATTCTCTAATATATTAATATTTCATAAACTTGCAAGATTGTTACTTAATTTTTTTAATAGACTTCTGTCATCAGCCAGAAATATGACTTGGAAGTCTTTGTGCAAAAAGCCACTTATTCAGTGTTCACCATTCATCTTGCATTAATTTTTAATGTATGTGAAATGTATCAATGTGATTTCATCCTTAATATGTGTGCTTGCATCTTGATCCTTGCTGAGGCCTTTTTTGTTGTTTCAAACAGCACTTAAAAAATTACAAAGATCATTTAAAAATGTTGTGGTATTTCAGGTGATTGTGTAAGTCAGAGAGAATAAAACAGTGTGAAACTGCTCTTTAAGGTTATAAAGGAGAGTATGGAAAGCAGGATTCTAATTGTTTCCTAAATATTTAAAATATATATTAAAAATTACTTAGTTTTTAAAATTGTTTCCTCTAAGATATCAAGCCATAAAAAAATATATTTTCATATGAAAGTTAGCTGTGAAAATCTGAAATATCAAAAGTGACTGGCTTTAGAGGTCTGGATATAGGTGAAGGAAAGCAAGCTTTGCAATAAAGATTTGTTTCTGTCCTTCAGTAGGTCAAAGCCTAAAAGGTGAATGGATATCACTATAAACTGGAAAAAAGGAGTAATTATTAACAAGGCAGCATTTGTAACAGAGAACACTGGAGGACAGAGACTAAACCACCCTGCTCAGCAATTTCCATTTCTTTTTTTTTTTTTCAGTTTGGAAAGAAGAGAGATCTGATGTATGTGGAGGGACTGGAGAGCTCTGTGTGTACTGCAGGCCATGCAGCATACTGGCTGAGCAGCAATACTAATATAATTATTGTGTGACTGGAAGTGTCCTGAACTAGAGGTGTGATATGTGTCTGTCTGTTTATTTGCTGAAATCTTAGAGCATGAACACATGGACTTGCAGTCTATTTGTTACAAAATTAGAGGCTTTTCTGTTTAGTCCATTAAAAAAGGGAATCAAGAGGCCTAAAATATTAATTTTGCCAGACTCTTATCAATGATTTCAGTTCAGGGAACCTTTATCAAAGGTCTCCCTCATTGTGTGGCAGAGCAAAGGGCAGGGCTGGGCTGCCTGGTGGGAGAGGCAAGGTGCAGCCATTGCATCCCAGCAGAGTCAGGTATGAATTCTGCAGGGAACATCTCTTACCGTGAAAGGAGAGGATGCCAGCCCTTATCTGAGGGACAGCAGGCTCATCCTGGCAGTGTGACCACACTGCTGGTGGCATGTGAGGGGACAGACTGGTCCCTGTGTCACCCAGCGCCGCTGGGCACCTTCCATTGCAGCTGGCTCATCTGCAGCCCAGGAGCATCCCCTGGCTTTCCCCCTGTGCCCTTGGCACAGCCCAGAGAAACTGCAAATTTAAAAATTCATTTCAGCCCTGCACCAAGCAAGGGGCATTAGCAGTTGTGTGTCTGCTTTATAAAGTGGGAAGAGTTTAAACTTTTGGGAGACTTGCTAAACATCTGGCAAAGTTCTCCCCTGAAGCTGTTTCACCTCATAATAGGGCTGCTCTTGGAATGACTGCTGTTGCTTGGGCATGTGCATAATGGTTTCTCAAAATGCATAATAAGGAAAAGCTCTCCACTATACTGGAGAGGTAAAATGAATCCATAAAGTTCAGTCTTATAAATATTCACTATTTTGACTGGCTAGATATTTCACCTGTTTCCTGCAGGTTGTAAACAGGAAAGAATAGGAATTGCCAACAAATCAAATTACAGCACATTGAAAGTGTCAGAGTGGTAGTGTTCATTGTGCTCATTCACAGAATATATGAGTCATTAAAATTCTGATATTGCCTCAGGAAGATAGAGTTTGTAATGAGAAGAAAAAAATCCCCTTTACTTGCATTTCTCTTTATGGCAATGATTGTTGGAAAAATTAGGCATAATACAAAGATTATTACCTGTGTCTCCTGCAGTCTTAGGTTTTCAACCCTAAATGCCTTGCCTAACTGAAGTACTAGAACAGCACACTGAGGAGATGCAGTAAGAAAATTCTAATTTATTTTGGATTACAAGTAGAAGGCTTTCACATTTTCTTATTAACTTTCTCATGGTTTCAAGATTATTTTTCTTAAGTGCTTTTTCTTTTTAAAAAAATAATGCTTTGAAAGCTCTGAAATGTTTTCTATGTGTAAAAACAGTAGAATAGAATGTTTTTCTTTTTTTTTTTTTTTTTTGAGATTACACAAGCATTGGTTATTCTGGGTGCTCTTATTTGTTACAAATACACTGAAACTCCTTTATCCAATGTCATAAAGTCAGATGGATTTATTTACAAGTCAGAGTGGGCCAACAGCACAGGTGATTAACTCAGAGCAATGCCCTATCCAGGCATGTGTTAGCTGGTGCTGAATGTCAGTTGTGAACGCAGGCTCTCTCCTGCTTCCTTTTGCACATCAGAAAGGATCTTCTGAGTGCTGCCTTGAGCCATGGAGCTGCTTCTTCACCTGCTTCTCCTGAGGGCAGGAGTTTGTACCAGAACAGATGAAGTGGCTGTTCCTGCCCCTGTCTGTGCTGTCACTGAGCTGTTCCATGCTTCGCACACATTATGCAACTTTGCAGCATCAGCTGCTCTTGGTGAGAGGTGAATCAGAACCAGCAAATCTGTGCAACTCCTGAGACTACAAGGCATAACACTGAAGCACTTCTCACTGGTCTGTTCTTGATCCTGGCACTTGCTTGGTCCTGATGCCTGAAGTTTTAGCTTTGCTATTTTCCAGATTCTGTGCTGCATTAGTATGTAACTCTGAACTTCATATAAAGTGTTAGCAAGTTCTCCTGACAGTTTAGCTACACAAAACAATCCTTCTCCAGCCTGGGAACCAATGACACCATTGCAGCTTCAGGTCCCAAAAATAGAAACAACAGCGAACTGGGGAGAGCAATCTAGAGGATGGGACTTCATAACCTGAAGAAGCTGTAATTGTGCAATTAACCCCAATATGTAAATGGAAAAAACTTACAAAAGTGTGAAAACTCATGACCCCTCATCCATCTTGGGTGTAGCCTCAGCCAGGCTCCTATACTGCCCAAGGTGTATCCTCTGAAGGCCTTTTCATAAATCCCTGCTGTATTCCTTTAACACTGTCCAGCCTTTGTTCCAGGTACCCTCAAGACATCAATCCATCCCAGGTTTCTGATGTACCAGTGCAGCCTCCAACTCCAGCTTTATGTTTTAAGTGGCAACAAAACACTTCACATCTGTTTCATAAACTTTCCTGTCTTAATCAATCTAAAATCCTGAGAATATTCCTGGGAATATTTCCTAAGTCTCAGTGGGGAAGAAATACAACAACAGTAGGTATTTTTATGGTTTTCTGGAGTGCTTTAGTAGCTTTCTGTCAGCATATTATACAAACAGTTGGACTGTTGTGTTTCTGTTGTGCAGAAAAATCTCTACTTGGAGCTGTCAACTTTGTCACCTCACTGCACACATCCCCCAGGTTGTCCTGTGTGCAGTGAGCTTAATTTAGTGTTTGAAAAATGTGTACTTCTTGTATTCTGGTATTATGTTCAGAATTCAGTTGTAGATTGTGACAACAATGCTGAAGCTCCTAAAGTAAAATCATGTAGTGGGTATTTTAGAGGGCCAGGAGAGCCACTTAAAAATACTAAAGGAATAGTGCTCACTCTGCATGAGTCCTGCTGTGCAGTGAATGTCTAGGAAGTAGTAGAAAACACCTCTCCACATAAAGTCAGTGATAGAGGTAGTGAAATGAAAACTAATTGGCACCACAATTTTGTTTGTGATTAATTTTAACTAGGTATGTAGAACAGAAATTCATTCCATTTAAAGAAAAGTGCAGTGCGAGAGTTGTTTTTCTTATTTACAAGATAATTTGGTGCATCAAATACCCAACTCTAATATGGTTTTTATTGAGAATTGCAGGAAATGTTTGTATCCAACTTTCTCAAATAGCCTTTTATTCAAGCAATTCAAAGCATAAACATTAGAGATAATCTCTGGGCATTTTTAAAGTGAGGAAATAAAATGTGACTGCTTACACTAAATTGTGTTTGTAGATGGGATGAACACAGCTCTTAAAATGGAATATGTTCACTGGAGGCAAAGGCATGTTTGTGTTTACTGATCTGAAGTTTATTGACCTGTCACAAAGGTTACATTTCAGTGATCTTCAGCAATTTTGTAAAAGCAAGACTTTCTTTAATGCCAAGGTATTCAGGGACTCAGGTTATTACTATACTGTGTCAAAAAAAAAAAAAAAAGCAGATTTGTTTTTAAAATGTGTTTGTGTAGATAAAAAGGAAGCAAAAAAAGCAGTTTTGCACAGTGCACTCCCAAATATTATATGATACAGTCAGTCTAAATCTGGCAGAACTTCAAAGCAGTTGCATTCAATCACTGTCAAGCTTGCTGTTCACTCTCTCTGCATGTCAGATTTCTACAATTTAGTCAGAATAAATATGTTGTGTAGAGTGACCTTCATGATCCAGGATTCCAGGAGAAACAGGGCAATGTGGGCAGAGTGGGCATAGCAGCAGAGACTCCTGGGAATGGTTTGGCTTGGTGGTGAGGGACCGTGGCCACTGGTGGACACTGAGGTGCATCATGAGCCACTTCTGCTCTGGGAGGGAGCATTTAGGAGCCACCACAGTCAATTGTAGCTTTAAATTTTAATGAAACTTAGAATTATTACTTATTTTCACAATTCCTAGAGGAGGGAATTTGGATATTAGTCCAGAGAACCCTACATTTAAAAAACCCACCATTTTTCTTTGGACTTTAATGATTTATAATACAAAAAAACCCGGATTTAGGTACAGAAAAAACATCTGCAGATCTGCTGTGACAAAGTTCCTGTAAATGTGTGACTGTGAGAAGTTCAGGGTGAGACTGCATCCAGCTCTGGGCAAGGGGGGCAAAGAAGGAAAATGGTCTAAGAGAGGTGACTGAAGTATGATCAATGTGTGATGACTGTAGTTTTCATGTGCTTCATTTTCTGTCACCTCTGTCAAAACTTTGAATCTCAGCTCTGTCTGAAAGTTTAGGTGAGTTATTGTATATTCTCCTCTAGGTCTCTTCACTGATGAAAAAGGAAGTCTTGTGCGCTAGTTCAGATGTCGATATGGACACAGTGGGTGTTGGTTAGAGGGATCTCATGCCTCTTTCCTCCTAAAAATGTTAACTCCAACACAGAAGCAAGTCCTCAGTGTGTGAGGCAAACACATGAAGTGGCAGGTAATTAGAAGGTGAGGGATGGGACAGAGGAATGTTTTTAGTCATTTAGGACATTTAGGATATTCTCAAAGTGTCCTGGCCACTTAAATTATTTAAGGTTTTTTGTTTGTTTGTTTGGGGTTTTTTTAGTTTTTTTGTTTTTTTTTTGTGGGGGGTGGGGTTTTTTTTAAATTTTCAAAGGTATATTCAGGTTTTCTGGAGTAGTGTGCATCATTTCCTTGACTGGAGTCTTTCCATACACAAATACCCATTTCAGAGTTAGTTTCAGAGGTGAGAGACAATAATCCTTTTGCTTATTCTCCCTTTGTCATCACAGAATCCTTGAGTGTACATGTCCACCCCTCTTCTCTGATCTTGGCTGTAATTCCAGATTCTGAAACAGGGTGTTTGACCTTTTGTATTTTGTCTTGTTACCTTCAAACAGAAGGGAAAATGTTTAGATTATAAAACTGTTTCTTTTTGTTTGCTTGCTTGCTTGTTTGTTTCTATGCCTTACCTTTACAGAAGTCCTTTGTGCATTTGGAATGCTCTCACATGAAGTCAGTGGTTGCTGTTTCTTTACAAAGGACGAGTGGTCAGCTGGAATCAGAGAAGGAAATAAGTACAACCCTGCCTTGTTTCCTCTCATATTACTTTTTTATATCTCTGTGAATTAGTTTATAACATATGCAAAAGTAAATTAGAGTACATTCACAGATTTGCAGGCAACTGATATTCATGCCATTTCAGTGTTCAATTTTTATTTTTTCACTTGTAATTTTTGTGAAGATCATACAAAATCTGTGCTCCAGATAGTTTAGCTTTTGATTTTCATGAAGCATTTATTTTCTGAAAAGCCACACTTGGCCATAATGGCTGACATATGGTAAACACATAGCTCATCCCTTCCTCAAGCCAGCCCTTGCAGTGCTGCTGCAGTCAGTGCTAGCTGAAATTCCCAGCCACAGATGTGTGAATTGTGCCAGCTCATGGCAGCCCATGGGGAGCTTTGATGCAAATTTGAGATAGCATGCCTTAGGTCAAATCTCCGTTTCTTCATGTCACTTTTGGAAATTAGTTTTGAGTTCATAATTTCTTCTTCTTTAATGTGCTCCAGTAGGAAGTTGTCTGGCTGCCTTTTTTTTTTCTCTTAAGGTAAAGATGTGCATAAATCCCACAGACACTTTAAGATTTTTTGCATCAATAAATTTGTTTATGGGTGAATTACATTTACACATGATTTGTAATGGACAGTACTGGGGTTTTCCTCATCATCTACACAAGAAAAGAATTCATGCAGCCTGCCCTTTTTGGTCTTAGCCAACCAAAAATGACCATTGTTCTGGTGAACTTGACTGCTCTAAGGTCTCTGTGTGTGTTTGTTTCTGTTTGAACGAGGGATTAAGGAAAAAGGAAAATCCTTGAGTTAAAAATGGAAACATTCTCTTTAGCAAATCACCAAACTCTTCCCAGGTAAAAACAGATACTTTGGGTAGTTTCTGTCAGTGTTCTTTGGACTGAAGGTGTTTTTCAGAGATGAGTACCACGGGCATAAAGCAGCATTTGCCTTTTGGAGAAGTCTTTAGCAATCTATCCACCTGTCAGTACATATTGTGAGATGTCTCCTCTGCTTGTGCACAAAGAGAAAAAGACCAGAATTAATTCTAACTTCAACTAATTAGATCCTCAGAGTCCCATAACTAATAAAAGTACAAGAAAGATACACAACCAAAGAAAAAATTTCCCTGGCCTTTGCTGTCAACCTGGTTTGTTTGTTTGTTTTTTTCCTGGAAGCCAAACGTATGTGTACTTTCAAAAATACTTAATTTCTTCTGCCATTCTTGATCTATTAGATCTATTTTTAGTATCATCTGTAAAATGCCAGTTTTTCTGATATATGCCTTCACTTTAATCAGTCAGAATGATTGTGTTCTGTCACTGTGTGCTTCCTTTTAGATTAATGTTTGAGTACAGGATGCAGAGCATGAGCTCTAGAGACTAAATTTCTGTTCACACCTTACATAGTCCTCTGGGGAGCATTCTGCCCTTTCTGCCTTCCTGTTTCTGTCCCACTTTATGGTGACAAAATGTAACCCTTGAAAACTAATTAAGAGCTCTATGCTATTTTATTGCTTGAAGCTTTTTGTACTTTTACAATACAAGTATCTGAATCTTCATTTTGGGGTCTTGTTACATAACTTAGGAAAAAAAAAATCTCTCTTTACTGTACTTTACCATAGAATTGAGAAGAAGTAGTCCCATGGAGATACATTTTGGTGTCATTGTAAGGCAACCCTTAATGCAATGCAAGCAGTTTTCCCAGGCTTAGTCTCACTGACTTAACATCTATTTTATTTTCTGCTCAGGAAAAGGCTTGTGTTCCAAACTGCCATGTTAGTGGAAAGCTGGAGATGGAAGAAAACAGATTACTCATATCTGGTGCAAGGCCACATGATGGGTGACTTTATTTTTAGAGTAGGCTAGCGCAGTCTAATCCTGGGATGTTGCTTGGAAGAAGGAGGCTTGGCATGAAGCAGTTACTATGGAGGTTACATTCCTACATTATTTATAGTGAAACTGGAATGAAAATCTCACAAGTTTAATATTTATAAACCCTCTATCTGGAGGTGCCTTGGCACCCAAAGGAGCAGTACCTGCTCTGCTGTTGGTTTCCATGCACAGTTGGAGTTTCATGCTGTGCTCCCATCCAGCAGAGGAGTCTGTGCTCTCTGATATTGAATGTCCTGAGGGAGGGTCATGGTGGGAACCACTCACAAGGACTGGGCTCTGAGGGAAAAACTTCACTAACAAACTTCCCATTGAAAATCTTTGCTATAGATCGGAGATCGATCACCATTATTTGTCCCCTATATCACTGCTTCAATCCATTACAGTTTACCTCAGTATTTCTCAAATAAGCAAACTGATGGTCAGCAGATTCTCAGTTATTAGTTGTGTATCACATTTTTCAGCCATTTATTTTCCCTTGCATTTTTTCATAATGCAGGGATCATGAGGAATAATTTCAAAAAGCATTTGAGGTGATAGTGTGTTACTGACCTTGACAAACTGTTAGGCATGTTAAGTGTATGTATTGAAAATTACATGGACAAAATGTTTTAGAACATGTGAAAGAAAGTAAAATATGCTAATACTATAGAAATATGTTCTTAAGAAGTGATCAGAAAATGGAAATTTCTGTTGAAATAAGAATACATTACTTTGAAATTTAGTATTTTTTCAGATTTTGATACTTGAAAGAAATTGAGCCACCTTTATTTTGTTTAATGGAACGTTTAGCTGCATTATGTCTATACTTAAGCAGTACAACTTTATAGATTAAATCTTATAGATTACACTACTTTTAAAAAGCACAATAAAGAACTGAAAAAACGTTATTTTTCATTGAAACAGAATTATTATTTTTTTTATTTTTCAGAATGTGTGTATTTCTCCAAAGCCCATGGGTTTTCATCATAATAGTTTTTGTGCTATCAAAATGAAATTCATAAAACCTTAGTACAGTTCTCTAAATTATTCTATTATTAGGCTGATTCAAAGCTGAAATAGTATCTAAATGTATGTGTCTGTGATGGAATCTCTTTCTGCCTATATAAACTAATTCCACTTAGTGTAGTAATAGGAACGTAAATTTCCTGTGTTTCATTAAAAGTTTTAAAGATACACATTATCCAACAGCTAAGGGAGTTGGAAATAGAGTGAACGTGGTTGTTAAAATGTATGTTTTTTTGTTAAGAAAGCAGTTCTGATCTTTTCCCCCTGTCAAACTGGAAGACTGTACCCTGTGCTTTTCTGCTCTGTGAGGTGAATGCAGCTCCCTGGCTGAGAATGCTGTCAGCCAGTGTGAGAACAAGCAAGGAAAATTACCTGGAGTCTCCATAAGGAGTACCCAGAATGGATGCCCGTGCTTTCCTGGAGGGCAGGGAGGAGGGAAATGCTGCTGGGGCTCATCTGCTGTTGAGCTGGAGATCACTCCCTGGAAAAGTCACGTCCCACTGAGCTGGAAGTCACTGCATTTTTCTCCCAGTTTGCTGGATGTTCACAGACATGATACACACGATGTTCTGCACTAAATAAGGAACTGTGTTGATTTTTTTTGGACTACTAAATAGCTGTTGCAATGTTGCATGCATTTTTTTTTAATGGCTTGTAATTTTACTTACTTAGAGGCTTAGAAGTAATTTTTGCATAATTCTCTATCAGACACAGTCCCAGCAAAGTATGCCCAGTTACTGACTGTGGAAAAATTTAAAGGCTTACAGGTTCTTCTTCTTACCCTTGTTCCCTCTTCTGTAAATCTTTAGTATTTAGTATCTTAGATGACATCTCTTTTTTTTTTTGTTTTCTGTTTTTACTCTTGCATCCTCAATTGATACCATCTTGCTATGTGGTTTTTCAAAAGAAGTTTCTCCTTGATGGCTTGGTTCTATGTGCCAAGAAAAATCTATCTCAATGAAAAATAATTAAAATAGCATAGTGAGTTAGCCTGGTAGGCTGCAAAAATTTGCTTTCATTTCCCAAAGCATTTTGAGTGACAGTAAGTGTTTCACTTGAATTTCAGGGCTCTGATGAGTCACCTTTTATGTAGGCATTATGATGGCACTGTTGATGCCTCACTATGACAGTCTTAATATAGCTGTAATTATGCTGAAACTACTCAATAAATGAAATCATTGTATTAATCTGTATGTTTTCTTTGCAGGCTCCCACAGAAATGTTCAACTGTGTTCTTTCTCACGTTCACTTTATTCTTACACCACATTTTATAGGGAGAGGGGAATGGAAATATCAGATGGAGTCAATTCAGAAATTCTGATTCATACTTAGTAGCTGCTCCCCTCCTTCATGCTTTTCATTTTCCTTAAAAGAATTTCAGTAATTCAGACACAGCAGGCACTGTGTGGCCACTGGACTCATGGCTGTACCTGTCTGTCAGAGATAACAGGTCAGCTGCAACAGCACTGGTAACTGCAGTAAAAAATTCCCCTGTTAATCCTGTCCGATGGAACAATTATATTGCCTTCCTCACACTCCAGTCTAACTCACAGTGCTGCTGCACACAGTTAGGATAATGCTGAAACACAGTGCTTTTTGACTTCAGGACAAATACCCTATATTTTGATAACATTTAGTGATCTGGATATCACAATTAATCATTTAATCATTTGAAAGGGTAAAAGTATGTAATAAAACATGGAAGAGTTGACTGCCCTCTCCTTAATTCTTGAAAGCATGAACTATCTTAGTAGAAATGTCTTCAATTATCCTGTAGGTAACTTGTTGAAGTAATAGACTTCAAAGCTGTCAGAGTTGTCATGGTCTCTCTGATACATGAGTAAATTTACAAAATGAACTTTGAATCATGTTGGAACCATGGCTAAAATGATTAAGCAGAGGTCTTCCCAGATACATTGCATCAATACATTTTAAAATAAATAAGTATTAGTAATTCTTACATTTTAGATGGTTATACAAATGGTTGTGATTAGAACTTATATTTCAGCCAAAGTATTCTGTTGAAAACTTTCCCTATACATTGTGATAATTTCAATTTGAACATTTATATTCAAATTTCAGCCTAAGAAGTTGTGTGATGACAGTTCTTTATGATTTCTCATTGGTTAATATATTTCTTTCATTTCATATCGCTGTTCTTAGATAGAAGATTGACTTGCCTTTTCTAAAAGCTTAATGTGCCTATTTTATGTGAAGTCTGCAGTTAGGAAGACTGCTATTTGTGCTGAACTTCACATTTTTACTGTATTGCAGTGGTAATTCTGGGTGTTTCTGTTTTCCTAAGCCCTAATTTAGAATCAGGGTTCTCTATGGTTTTATCATCGTCATCATTGTTGTACCAAATATCTCTGTCCCAAGGCCATGGTCTGTGCATGTAGTGACTTGCAGAGCCACTGGGTGTCTGAAACAGGAGCCACTTCCTGCACCAGTTTCTCTCTGTGCTCCATTGCAGCAAGCAGAGTTTTAATGTGCTCAACTTCAGTTTAAGATGATCATTTTCAATCCTAAATTTATCAACTTGAGTTCCCAATTTTTCTCCCGTTTCTCTGTCAAAGACTAATGATGACTTGACCACCTCCATTTCTGATTTCCCAGCAGTATACTGCAGTTCAGAAATCCTTTCGGAAGCAAAGGAATCCTTGGTTTCCCCCGGTGCGCAGGAGGAAAGGATCTGAAGGAGCTTTAGGCTCCTAAAACTGCACAAATGATACTTTTACCTTTTCCTGCTGTGGCAAGCTATATACAGTCACAAACGAGACGGGGCAATCTGAACCAGTGTCGTGAGCTACTTATTTCACATCAGTCTCAGTACATTGTTAGGACAATGGAGACAGGATGTTAACAGCTCTCTGATTCACAGGAAATGCTAAAGAAGTGTTGCATTACAGCATAACATAAAGCCATCTCAGCCTAGGTTTCAGCCAATCACACATAGAGCAAAACATATTGACAATAATTCTAACCAATCATATGAAACACACGTAATGGTAGTTAACACATTAGGGACTTGTTTTCTAACATACCGGCTCGTTCATGAGAGACAAAGCACAGAAACTCATTCATACTAACCTTCTAAAGATATACATTAAATAACTTTGTTGCAGCCTATGAAGACACATTACAATAGCCTGTTGTGCTATTTCTCACGTCTGCTCTACTGCTTAGAAAACTTTTCTCTCTATTAGCAATGTTCACAGGTCTGCTGTCTGAAGCCTGCCTTTTTAACCAGTTCCTCAAAACTCTCCAATTTTATGAATCCCAGCATTTCCCTCCTCAGATGAGGCAGGTTCACCCGAGGAGAGCAGTGTGCCCCAGCTGCTGGCTCGGCACAGCAGCTCCTCTCTGCCTCCCTGCCCAGGTGCTCGGGGTTCTCAGCTGCAGAGCACCCTCGAGTTCCCTCCCTGGGAGGGTTTCCAGAGCTGGCCACGGTGCTCCCACCCCACTGCAGCCTCCGTCCCACGCCCCTCAGCTGGTGCTGTGGTTGCAGATTGTGTGGAACAGGTTTGGAGCTGCCAGCTCCATTCCATCCAGGGAGCAGCAGCTGTGGTCTGCCCTGTAATTTCCGGGTCATTATGGCCTCTGCTAGGATGTGAACACAACTTCTCAGTTTCCCCTAATTTTACCCCCAGCCATCTTTCCACACACAGATTTGATGTAATTTACAATTACTTCTGAGTTAGATATTTATTAGTAAGTGTTAAACAGTTTAGAAAAATCAGGATACAAAATATCTCTTTAGAATTATTATTAAAATGAATAATTGATAAATAAAAGATTAATAAGTGATAGAAATCAAAATATGTTGAATTCATGGCTGGTCATGTGCTATGAATGAACAGAAGCACCTACATTTTTACTGAGTAAAGTATAGTTTGATTTTCATAAAAATGAAGTTGGTAATAATACGTCATTGATTTGATTCAAAATATAGAACTTAAAGAGAAAATTATTTCAAAAATTGATGTGGCTTCTCTCAAAAGTATTAGTTTTAAAAAAAGGCCAGCAGAATTTATATTGTATCTTTCTGAATCCCTCTCCTTGCTGTCAATTAATGTGTTTATACAGTTTTGCTCAGAGTAAATACTCTGGCCAAAGTCCTGGCTGCCCTGAAATCAATTGCTAGTTCCATTAATTTCATTAGTGTTTATTGACATAAGTTGATTTATTATCTCTGCAAGGTAGACATAACATTTATTTCTCTTGAATGAATGAACACTAATTTTGAAGGTTTTTTCTGTATGAGCCTTGGTTTGTAAACAGCCTCTTCATTTATCTGCATGAAAAAGTTCAGATATGGAGATCCTAATCTATATATGTCAAGTTACAAAGATGATTTCAATTCTGCATTTCAGGCATCATTGAAGCCTATGGGAGCTGGAGGAGTTTATGCTTTTCAGAAGTTTTCAGTATGAAATCTAATCTGAAAAGCACTGAATAAATTAGCTATTTTTCTCCTGTACAATATGGCTTCTAAACACCGAATGAGATATACAATGTGCAGATGTGCTCTGAATGTGGGTTATTCCTAAAACAGAAATTATACTAAGCTGCCGCCGTACTTTTTTCTAATTTGTGAACATAATTGAAGAGAAAATTATTTCAAAAATTGGCGTGGCTTCTCTCAAAAGTATTAGCTTAAAAAAAAAGGCCAGTAGAATTTATATTGTCTCTTTCTGAATCCCTCTCCTTGCCGTCAGTTAATGTGTTTATGCAGTTTTGTTCAGAGTAAATTTTTTTCCGAGTCCTGGCTGAAGAAATCTTGATGGTGGCTTCAGGGAGTGCAGTGTGGCTGCTGCAAAGCAATTATACTTTCAAAGGGTCCAATTGATGCTACAAAACCAGAAATTCCTTCTTGCTTGTGCCTTTCCCCGTCGTCAGCGTTGGCTCAGACCTGTGTGTTTGTGTTTCCAGCCCTGGGACACGGTGTTTGTCCTGCTGGCAGCCCTCGCCACAACACCGTGTAGCTGTATGTTCTCAACAAGCTTTTATAGGAAATTATGTTGCAATCCATTCAGAACCCGCTTTTGTTTACCTGCTCAAGGATGAATCATTCAAGCAGTCTTTCATCTGTGCAGGAAAATAAGCAAACATCATTTCTCCTGTGCGTGGTGAAGCGATGTTTTTGGATCTGTGTCAATTACCTTACTCCAGACCAGACTGCACTTCACTCCAGCAGCGAAAGGGGTGATGTTTGAGAATCAGCATTATCCCTGCCAGGTGAAATGCTCACCTCAGGACTGTCCAACATCCTGCAAGCCTTAGCTGCCCTTGTCCCCAGGCTGTGCTCCCAGAGCAGCCAGGTGCGCCCCTGCCCCAGGGAGATGCAATTCCCTCTGGCTGGGTGAGCTGGTGGAGAACTCCCTGTCTCCTGTGGTGCCCAAAGCAGCTTGGAATCCTATCTACTTTTTCCATTTAGGTAATTTTTTTGCCTCTCATTCACTTTGTGTGAAATTGAAAATTAGCATTTCTAGGCCTAGGGTTACACTGAACCTTTTACTCTTACACCTTTTTTGAAAGGAATTATTTAGGTATATGAATTGTGTGATAAAAAGTCTAGGTGTGAATTTTTATTGAAAGGATCTCAATAAGACACAAATCAGTGGTAATTTTTTTTTTTCATTTGGTTCTAACACATTTAAATTAGAACTTAGGCTGGAAGTTGTGGCATAGCAGTAATTTGACAGAACTGGAGTTGATGTAGAATGCGTTGCATATGTTCTTCCTATATAGCTAAAGGGAATATATTTATTTTATAGCTTCTTGTTTGTCTGGAATATTCCTCTGAGACTGTGTTTTCTCAGAGTTAACTGTCTGGGATCCTACTTATTCCAGTAATTCCAGTTAACAAATATAATTTTAATCCCCTTATTGGGCTAAACAAAAGGAATTAAAAATACTCTATCTTTTTTTTTTTTTTTTTTTGTGCAGATTTTTTCATACTAATCCATTTGTTCAGGCTTTCAGAGCACTAAAAGCTCGAGTGATTTAGCTGAATCCAATTAATGCACACATAGTGTGATTTGAGATATCACAATAAATGATGACAGTCGAGAAGTTTCACTTCATTTTGGGCACCTTAAACCCTGTAACATTTAAGGTTTGAAATCTTTATCAGTATATAACTTGAGGTTTCATTTTGCAAGTTAAGGAAGACAGAATGCATTTTGTTGGAGAAATAAATAGAGACCTTAGAGATCCTTGTATTCTGAACAACTGCTCTTGTTAACATAGCAGGATTTACTGGCACTACCAGCACTTGAAGCTATCTTGCCTCTATTTGAGTATCCATATATATGAGGAAGACAAGTTTATATTGCTTCTATTTGAAAGGTAAAATGAATCTGTATCACACATGCAGATAAGATACAAAAACCAGTATGCAGCTTGAAAATAGACAGAAGTTGTCATGTTAAGCTAGAAATATGAATATTAAAACCTGTCGAACAGATAAGGTTTGCTTGGCGATTCCTGCTTGTATGAGAAATGCAGAGTACATTTAGATACTCATAGAAATTAAAAGAAATAAGAATAAATAGAAATGGCAGTGTAACAATCATAATTTTCACCATTGTTCATGAGTTACAAGCAGGCTTTTAATTTCCCTAAATTCACAAATTTATAATGAGGAGTCCACAATACAACACAAACAAATTGCCACGTTATTGTGAAAATGGGTGAAGTTTTTTTAGGATAACTCAGAGTAATTATATTGGTTTTGCCTAAAAATACCTTTATTCTTTTTGCTGCTTTATATTTTATAGTTATATTAATACTTGGACTGTAATTGAAATTAGGGTTATAGTTATATAAGTTATATATAAAAGTTATATATAAAAGTTATATATAAAAGAAGAAATAGAACTGCTTATCAGGACTGACTTTTCATTGTGTATAGATGAGCACATATATTAATATACCTAATACAGAGTAAATTTTTGAATGTTTTTGACCATTTTGCAGTCTGCATATATATAGATAAATATAAGTATATATATTTATAAAATATATATATATGCTTTTATATCTATCTGGCTAGCTGTCATTTCAGCAAAAGTAACAGAATAATTTTCCTCCTAGAAATACTGTAGTTCTCTTCTAATCAGGTCTTTAAATTCTATGTCCAGAATTAAGCTTTGTATTCACTATTTATACCATAACCTTGTAGTACTATTTCCCAATAAAATCAGGAAATTAGTAGTGGGTCTAAGGTATATTGCATGCAATGTTGAAATTTTAACACAACAAATAAACTTCATTTCTGCTGTATTCCTTTGAAGCTGCTGCTCTCTCACAAGCTTTCCTTTTGTTGTAACCCATGCTTGAGTATCTCTTGTATGTGTTCAATGGGAAATACAGCAATAATTGTTCATGTGTGCATTTATTCTCTGATGGAGATCCTGTGTAAATATTCCTTGAGCTTGAATAGTGACAGCGTAAGGATCCTGCCTAACTTGGTTTCAGTCACTAATTACTCTGCTCTGTCAGCACTATGGTTTTCTCTTCAAATTCTGTCTTGCAGTTCTCATTGACTGGCAATAAAGTTAGTGGAATTCAATTAGAACAAGTGCTGCAGCTTCTAGAAGTGACCAAATCAGAAATCACTTTTCTACAAGGTATTTTTTCTTAAATGTGTTTTCAAGTATCTTGATCATACACTGAAAATGTCTCAGAAATGCATTAAAAATGCTATATATATGTTTAGTTCATGAAACACTGTTCCTTAATGAAAGCACCTGAAATTTGAGAATCTCCATTTTAATTTTATAGGTACTTTCTTGCTCCAGCATAATATATTTTCATTTTGTTCTGTGAGTTATAGTACTTCTTGTAAGCGCCATGGAGGATTTATCATGCAGGGATTTTCACATTTTCTGTCACAGTGTTATTTTTCTAATGTATACAGACACGAATTTCCACTTCAGCAGGGTAATAATGTCTCAAGGGAATGACACGTATAGATGGAAATTACAGGCAAGCATATGCCCATATGTTTGAACAGCCCTGGAAGCGAGATCAGCGCAAGGAGATCAGGGAGGATTTAGAGGGATGATTTCCACAGCTTTGTTTGAGGAGGCAGAGCTGAGTGAGAGATCTGACCGTGCCTTTCCCAGCAGCGATGCTGCCTCTGGGGGCTGTGAGATGACAGGACACTGCAGTGGAGGAGGAAGGGGGTTACAGGCTGGCTGCAGTTAAAACATGCAGAGGATGAAAGGAGTAGGGGGATGAGATCCCTGCAGTGGTTCCAGCTTGTATGCATTGTACTGCATCCAAGATTACTGCTCTGCCATCAAATAAAAGATCTTGTCTAAGCTGCTCTAGTTAGCTTCGTGTTCACTGAGGATAGACTACAAATCCTCACACATGTCCAGCCTCCGTGGCAGAGTCAGGGTAATCAAGATTTGCAAGCTTTTGGAGCAAGCAAATTCCTCATATTTGTACAGACAGATAGAAATCTCTGTGTATATGGCTTGCAGAAATCTGTATGTATACAGCCAGCAATTTGTTTGTCTCTTGACTCATCTAAATAACTACCTTTGCATTGTGTAAATAACTGAAATGTCAGTAAGGGCTAGAAAGGCTCTGGTGCTGCTTTTCTCAGTGCTGGGTTGGGAGTGTACAGCAGGGGATGCCTTCAGTGCAGGTGAATTGTAAACAGTTCACAGGACGAGTAATTAATAAGGGAGAGGGTTTGGATGAAGGTATTGAAAATACTGGAATCAGTCTAGAATGCAGTTTTCTTTGGAAAAGAATGGTTAAAATTACCTAAGAATTGTTATATGAGATTGTTAATAATCAGTTTCTCAATATAGAGAGTTTGAGATCAATTTCAAAGCATTGCCAAGACCTTGTGATGTTAGCAGCCATACAGGCTAGGAAGTTTTCCTTGAGGCAGAGGTGAGGTCAGAGAGGGAATGGAGCTGCCTCCTGCATCTGCTCTGGAGCAGCCAAGCCCCCATGAGGGATTGCTGTCCCTGGGAGCAGCACGTGCTGGGACACTAAGGGGGTCTGTTCTGCAGACCCAAGAAAGAAGGAATGCTGTCATGTTAATGGTGGCATGAGAAAAATTAATAGATGCATTTTTTTGGAAAAAAAAGCTATGTGAACTTGTGGTATTCCAGCTGTAAGTAATTATATGCACAAGGTATTATTTCCAAAAACAGCATTTGAAAATTCCCAGTGGTCTTAAGACTTCTGTTATATCCTGTACTTCCCTTCAAACTGTTGCTGTTAGCTTTAGGGAGAAAGTTTTCTACCATGTAAAAATGTGCAAAGCCTTTATAAATGAATTTTCTTTTTCAGGTCATACATGTTAGGCAATTCCTTCTTTGCAATTGCTGTGAGTGCTGATAAGCCCATTTATTTATGTGCAGCTTGATGCAATTTTTCTTTTCCTGCAAAATTTTCTGCCTTTATCTGTGGCCTGCTTGAATTAAGTAAATATCTATTTTTGATTTGACATTGATCTAAAAAAACTCCTGGCTAAAAAAAAAAAATTAGAAGGTATTTTTTCAAACAAAATATAAATGAGATAATGGTTCATAAGACATTGCTAGGGCATATATTCTTTATTGTGTACAGTATAAGCTTTCAATAGCAATAATTTTGGCAACTATGAATATTTTGGTCCTGTGTAAAATTAGTCTGCAACGTCTTATCAAAAACACCATAAAAAGTCTATGGAAGATGTATGGGTAGAGTCCAAATGTTGTAATAATAAGGACTGGCAATTTTATTTCTTCTTGTAAGAAAAGGCAGAAGTGAGGTTGACCTGTGGATCACAGGAGAGTTGACTTTAATGCAGATGCAGTTGTTAAGGATCAGTCATACTTAAGCAATTAAACACTGCAGATAAGATAAGGATTAATCCTAAAAAACTGATACTGATATTGGAATCCTAAATTATTTCTTACTGTTGTAAGTATGACTTAAAGATTCCTGTCATCTAGTAAAACCAAAGAAGAAATAATTTAAGACTTATTTTGCTTATGTTATGGAAGGCACACAAGAAACAACTGTACTGATATGAGCTGTGCTTTACAAAATGCCCTGCAGTTTCCAGCCCAACTTTTAAACACACTAACTAAAGTAACCTAAATCCCCACATATTATTTTCTTTTATCCAGTGTTTTCTCTGCTGTTTAAAGAAAATGTTCAGAAAGGGAAAAAAAAGAAAAAAACCCAGTCATTTAGAAATGTTTTCCTCAATTTATAAAGAAGATAATTGTTATTTGCCATATTGGGGTTTTTCTGAAGGATAATTTCATTGGGAGACAAGGAATGGAGCCATACACAGATATCATTAAAGCTTTAGCCACACACAGAGGTGTGGTCTGGCATGCCCTGTATAGAGGGCTGAGCTCTCAAGTGTTCAGATAGTTGCTTTATTTTGCAGTAACATTGCAACTACAGAAAATGAGTAATTTCACTGAAGTGAGAAAAAAATCAATGGTGCTATTGATGTGCCCCAGCTGAGGTGTAGGTGGCATTTAAAAGATGAAGTGTGGAGCCAAAGCTGTCAATCTCACCATAAGGATGGCCTGATTTTGCCTAGTTAAAACCCATTAGTTGGCTGAACTATTGCACACTGGTTATGTTTCAGGAGGTTCTGTTTGAATGTCAGACACTTGCTCGGGCAGGAAAATTTCTCTTAATTCCCCAAGGTTCGTGAGGTCAGCCTGTGTTCCTTGTGAGTGCTTTGCCAATTCTCATGCAGTGTGGAGTCAGAGAGAAATATCAGTGAGGTGCTATTTTAAAATATATTTTTTCATAATAGTAAACATAATAATAATAATAATTAATAATTTTCATAATAATAATATTGAATATTTTACTGTAGGTGTTTTTTGTTTAGACTCACTTAATGAACAGATTTACTCATTTAGTAAACAGGTCTAAAATGGATTTTTATAACATGATTGTCAGTTAAAGGAAGTATTACTGAAGACATTACTAAATCATTTCCATGAGTCCCAGTGATCTAGGAGACAATAATTGTTGCATACAAGGGGTTTTAAAGTGCATGTCTTGATGGTAGAGCAGGAATTGCTTCATCTAATTCATCCTCAGAAGATGAACTGTCTCATTTCATTTACAAGAGAAATGGAGGAGGATATTAATCAAGAGGGAGATAATTTTCAGGGCTTATTTTATTGCTGAGATATGAAACAAAGTAATTCAATCCGCAGATCTGAGGGGAGCGTTCCTCTTGTCTTCCTTGCCTGCTCTCTGGGCTTTATGCTGGGATGTGCCTTGCTCTCCAGGACAGCTGAGCTCCCTGCCCAGGCTGTTTGCATCCTCCTTGGGCTGCTCTGGGAGCAGCTGCCCTGCCCGGCCGTGTGTGCAGAGCTGCTGCAGGGCTGCCCTTCCCAAACCGTGTGACACAAGGCACGGCAGTGCTCAGCGGCTCAGGGCCTTCCTGGGCAGCACGGTCAGGGAGAAGGGAGCCTGTGTCCCTCCCATCCCGAGTCTCCTTTCTCCATGGCAGGTAAGGAAATGACTGCCTGGATGTACATGAACTCCTTGGGTTGCTGCTGTGATAGCCAAACCTTTGGGTGCTATATTTGCAGTTAATGTATCACCTTACATACCTTTGCAGTTCATATGCTTTATGGAATTCTGCAAACTTGTTCCGCCCGAGGCAGGGTAACACCAATACTGTCATGCTCCTGTTAATGTCTTTCAGGTTTATTATATTGAATTTGCATGTTGTAGCAGGTGACACATTTATGCAAGTTAAATCTTGAAGGCCAAAGCTGATTCAGTGTATACAATACAGAAAGAATTGATAGATTTAAATCAAAATCTCTGACAACTCGGAAGGCATTTAAAGGATTTGTTTCGCATTGTTTGAGGACCTTTGATTCCTGAAAGAACTTACCATGGTGTTTTCACAGGAAAACACATTGCATTATTGGATTGAATATTGGAAACGTTGTGCTTTTGGTGGGTTTGTTTTTTGTTGTTTGTTTGTTTTTCATAGCAAGGTGATGCCTGCACAAAGCTTTCATTTTTTCTTGAAGCGTTGCACAGAAAAGTGCAGACAGAAATACAAGCTAACAGTCAATGTTAAATATAGGGGGTATAATTTCAGATTAATAGAGTTGTAAACCAGGACAAGTACTGCTTTTCAGAGGCACTGAAGGAGATAAGTATTTAAATGTTTATAGCTATCACCAGCCACATAAAAGTTAACATTCACATGTGACTGACAGTCGAGATTGTATTTCAATATTAACTTGTATTAATATGACTTGAGTAAGGAATGGTATTCTCACTTCAAGTGAATTCTCAGTATTTCAGGACATTGTATTTTCATGAAGGCTCAATCCTGAAAAATTTATATTCCTGAACATTATAAAGAAAAAATAATAGTCTTAAAAATGCAGTTGGTGTGTTTGCTTGTATGAATATACATTTAATATTTCTTATTTAAATTTAAACTATTCTTTTTCCTTAAAATGTGAAAGGCTTTGAAGTTTGAATTAAGTTCAGAATTCATGCAGTCTAGCTTTACTTTGAAAATGTAGAAGCAAGCTATTTACCAAATCAACCTTACACCATAAAGGAGTTCATTTAATCAAATTAATTCTTCCTAGTGAAAAATGTTTGTCAAGATATACATGAAAAAATTTACACCTCTAGCAAACCCAGACTTTGTAGGCTGAGAAGGAAAACTGACATCTGAAACAGTTGGAAATATTTGGATTTTGCAGTCAGTGTTGTTTAATTATGATGTTTGGAGTTACCCTATCCTCATTTGCAAGTAAGAAAACAGAGCTGAAGGGAGGATAAAATAATCTTCGTGTCAAGAAAGAAAGGTGTGATGAGGAGAATCATCTCTCCCATAATACAGCACTTGGGTTCACTTCAAGGCTGTCAGGTATCCAGCAGAGATACAGACGCCCCAGTTGCAGGTTCAGATTCAGAAATTTCTCTCTAAAATCTGGGTGATGACCTGCAGGAAGAACTTAGGGATGCTTCCCGGCTGTGGCACCTGTAATCTCAGTGGGTGTGGAGGCACTGTGCATGTCTCAGCTCAGGAGTCACTGCTGTGAGTTTCATTAGAGGGCTGCCAGCTGCTCCTGGGGCAGCTTTCATTACTGGATTCCAAATCAGCTTTGTCCAGTCCCTGTTCTCACTGCAGCTAATCACAGATTCTTAAGCACTTGGGCCTCTCTGGGAAGATATCTCCCTCCACACAGGGATTATTGATCCCTGCCACAGAACAACAGGACTGACATTTGAGGAGGATGTGTCAGAGAGAATCGTTTGCAATAAACCATATGGTCCTCAGGTCTGCTCCGCACCGAGTGTTTTTAACAAAATATCTGCTGGTTTTCTAAAGACTGCAAGAAGCAATCTTCTGACAAACCAGAAGGAAATCCCTTTCTTCTTGTCATTCTTGAGAAAGGAATAACGATGGGATGAAATGTGGCAAAAATTATAGTTTTATCTGTTGCTATTCCTGAGGAGCACCAGATTTCTTGCAACTTCTGTGTTACTGATAGGGAAAATGAGATGTGTTTTGAAGCCCAGAATATTCCTTGTTCCAAGCCTTTACTTAGGTTTTTGAAATGGGTGAATTTTGAGGAGAGAAAAGAGGCAAAAATAGACTAGGTATCTCTGTAATTGCTTTCACACCTATCTGCAGATACCCTGAGTGCAAGTAATTTGGCAGAGCTGCCAGGCTAGGTGAAGAAACAATAAACAGCTTTTCTTGCACTAGGCCAGACTCTTCCAGCTAGTAAGAATATTTACAGCTAGAGCTAACAGCCTGTGTTTGTACAGACTGAGTTCTATCAGCCTGGTATTAGTAAGGGAGACCCAGGTACTTATCCTGTTCTGGAAAATAGGAACATGCTCTTTTCATGTGTTTTGCATTCAGAGGTCTACTTGTCCCATTGCCAGTGAAGTTTAGTGGAGGAAGATGTGGTGGATAGGATGAGTCTGTTCCATGCCTTGCAGAATTTAATGTCTCTGTCCATGTTCTCATTAGACACCTGACTGGAAAATGCACTGGAACTTCTTTGTTGAAAGCACAAGATTATTTTTGTAGGCAGGAAGAACAGTTACTGAAGGATACACTCTTAAGTAATTTTTTGGCATGTGGAAAGAAGATCTGAGCTTTTGAGCAGGGAATTTGCTAATAATTAGGATTTTTAGATTTTTGTTCTTGTAGGTACAGATTGAATTAATGATGGCAGCTCAGTAATGCATGTACAGCAAGTGGGCAGGAAGGGGGTACAGAAAAGTCATCTCATCTGTTATATCTGACTCAGATATTTCAAACCATTTTTATTATCTAAAGGCCACTTCTTGTAAGCTTTTTTGAAATTCTAGTCACATCTGTTGTCACTAATTGGTAGTGTGTGGTTTTACACCGCACAGTTTACTAAAGAAGTGGAAGTTGGTGTTAAATCCAGTGCCTGTGGGCTCACTTCAGTAGGCTGTTCAGGACAACTTGAAATGTTCCAGAAGTCACGCAGAGCCCAGAGCAGTGGGCTGATGCCACGTGGGCTTTGCACAGTCTCCAATGAAAAACACATATTGGCTTCTCTTAAATGAGCCTGTTTCTTCTCATAGTGAGGGATATAATCATATTAATGAAAGCTTTGCATTTGCACAGTCTTAACACAGACTTCTGCTTCTCTAATCAATTCTCATGTATAGTGGAACAAAAACTTTTTCCCTCCTTTTTTTTCCTCTTTGATAAGCAAAGTCTGCTTTCATTGAAACTCAATGTAGTTGCTTTTCCTCAGTGTCATTATTTAGAAAGAGATTCAAAGCTGTGCCACTGGAGTTTTGCATGTGTTGCCGACAAACAAGATGTTACAGGAAAATAGCCCCAAGACTGAACAAAATATGTTGAATTGCATTTGCTGTAGCAAATATATTCATTTCCTCTTGGAAAAGATTTAGGATAGCTCAGTCTTACATGGCAATCCTAGAATGTAGTCTAAGAAAATAACATTTGCAAATGCTGTATCTGTGCTAATTTTCTCATTGCTGCAAACAAACAAAAGAAAAGGAATTGAAAACATAACAGAGCCAAAAAGTTCAGCTTCAAACCAAACTAAATCATCAAGCTTCTAAAGCTTGCAGACAGTGGTCCTGGTTCCTTCACATGCTATTTAGGTCAATTGGATTCTACTGAGTTCTTTCAGAAATTCAAAGGAGAAAAGTAATACAAAAATTGGAATAGAAGCAATTGTATTGCAATAGAAAAACTGTTTTGGTAGAAAACTAGTTTACATGCACACTAAAAGGTCTTCAATAATAGGTATTGGATAAGAATCTGAATAGCATGAAAGCTGTTGAGGTCAGTTTGGTACATGAATTTATGCTGTCAACTTAGTCTTTAGTAAGAAACTCAATGATAACAGGATCTTAAAAAATTCATTGTATTTAATAGCTTAAAAATGAGTGGGACCAGTTTGTGGACAAGTTTCTGGGACCATACCATTGGTATCCCAGCATGATGGTAGTACAGACAATAAAAAGGGAAAATGTGGTCCTGTTATTCTGCAAGTAAATGTACAGTGCTCTGAGGCATGGCACTAGAAAACACCATCATTCTTGCACAGCTTGTCCAGTGTTACTACCACATAATCAGATCTGGTTTCATTTGCTTACTAAGTCACCTAAAGTATCCTAGCTGGGGGCTCTAAATTATGCCAGCTTCAAATTTGTCCTCTCATAAATCAGTAATCTAGTTATTGAGACCGTTTCCCTGGATACACCAAAAGTAGGTTTAGCATTCCAGTTTACAGGCAGTTCTGAATCCATGCCTGGGGAAGATTTTATGGTTTCCCACTATGATTTCTTTGGGGTTTTTGTGCATGTGCCTTGCCCCTTCTGCTGAGGGATATGTTTGGTGCAGGTGGCTCTGTTTGCAGGCTGCAGGTGGAGCTCTGGCTGGTGAAAACCCAAGGCAAGAGTCCCTGAACTGCCAGCCCTTTGCATGGCAGAAGGCACAGGGACCTGTGGCACAGCCAGGTGAGTGACACAGCTGCGGGAGCCTTGGGAAGAAGAGCAGGACTTTGGCCTGCTTGGACTGTGGGGGGATAAAAGCCCAGGGGTTCCTTTCTTGGGGTCCCTCCAGAGGCAGCAGCTCGAGCTGTTTCTCTGTTCCTGCACTGTAAGTAACTGGCTCTATGGAACAAGGATTTCTCGGACTCTGCTGTGGGAAGCCTGGGGTGGAGCTGGTGAGGAATCCTGCTCTGACTGTGCGTCGGGAGAGTCCAGTGGGGACCCTTGAGTCACTGTGATGCTGCGTGAAGGGGCTTGGGTGGGTCCTGGCAGTGACAGTCCCTGCAGCTGGGAGTGTGACTGCCAGGGAGACTCGGGGATGGTCAGACTGCCAAATCTCCTTAGCACTTTGGGACTCAAAGAAGGGAAGACTGCACTCACCCTTCAAGAATAAACTCCCTACTTTCCCACTCTGCCAGGCTGGCGTTCCTCACAGGCTGGCTGTAGCCCCTTCTTGGCACTCGGCTCTCTCTGAGTGGCACACGGGCTGGGCATCCCAGTGTGGGATTGCTGGTGGGGCGAGCACCGGGAGCGCTCAGGTGCTGATGCTGTGGGCCGGTGTCACCCCTGGGACGCAGAGAGCCCGCAGGCTGTCCCGGTGCGGGGGAGGCTGCGGGGCTGCAGGGCCGTGCCGGAGGCGTGTGAGGGGCCGGTGTGCGGGGTCTGTGTGCAAGGTGTGTGCAAGGTGTGTGCTGGGCTATGCAGGGTGTGTGCGGGTCTGTGCAGGGTGTGTGCGGGTCTGTGCGCGGTGTGTGCCGCGGCTGGCCGTGCGTGTGCGGCGCGTCCCCGCTCCCTGGCCGGGCCGTGCGCTCCTCGCCGTGCCCAGGGAAGCGAGCCAGGCGCTCCAGCCCGCCAGGCGTGCTCGCCTGCTCCCGGCTGGCGGCGTCGGGCTGATCTGTGAAAGCATACGCAATGCAGTCTTGGAGAAGGGTGTGTGAGTGGGGGGAGCTGGCATGAGCCGCGGCATCCTAATGTCGCAGTCGTTCTTCAGTCTCCCCCAGACAGCAGTCGCTCCTCTTGCCTGCACCAGCCTCTTACTCATTCACAGCGCAAATGTTCTTGTTTGTGTGACAATGCTAATTGAAAGAGCTGTTCCAACTTCAGTAGCTATTTGTTTGGTTATATCGCAGACACTAACTTCTAACTTAATAAACCAAACAGACAAATGTTCGGGAGTTAGGGCGGCGATGGTAAAGTGTTTGTGACTCCGTGAATGAAAAACACAGTCCCCATCTGTAGCTGGCCTGTAAATGTTTAGAAAGAACCTGCTAATAATTCTCATCTCTGATCTTCTAATTTAAACGAAAGATAGCCTAGTTTAGATTAGAAAATTGTAATTCTCAAATTCTATGATGAGTTGTTGTAGCCTCCTCGTTTGTTTTCTTTTTACTTTTTTCCATATATATTTTAATGTAAAATTCATACTCATAAAAAAAATGAATTCTTATTTCCCATCAATTTACTTTTGCTATTAAGCCATCTTGATGCACTGTTTGATTCCATGTAATAGTCATGATAAGCATGTACAGATTTTGTATCTTACAGTGGGCTGGCTGCAGCACACTAGAGAGAGTATCTGTCAGTGGATGCAGGAGAGCTGTCAGCAAGAACATGCCAATGCAGGGTCAGATTTATGAGGTTTATGTGGCAAGTAGAGGAGAGTTTTGTGCTTTTTTCATCCTGCACATCTTTCTTCAAATCCCAATGCACTTTCAGTGCTGCATCTTTCTCTCATGCGGACTTCAGGCACTGATCATCTGTATGAAATCCTCAGGTGCAGATTTAATCTCCTTTAGAGAAGGAATTGTGACCATGGATGTTTATGTTTGTTTCAGCTGGTTTGTTTCAGTTTAAAAGAGAGCAGGTGAGGATTTTGGATCTAGAAATCCCCATGTTAGCTGGACAGGAAATCTAAAACTTCGCATGGTTTTATAGGGAGTGCTTTCTGAGAAGCAGTGGCAGGGTTCATACGGTACCTGGCCTAGTATCTGTCATTTCTCAATGGTTTGAATAATACATAGCATTTGAAATTTCTCAGTTGCTGATATTAGGCAAAAACATGCTAAAAATGGGGATTTTCATTTTTTTAAAGACCAGTCACACTAACTGGTTATCCCTTTGAATTCTTTTTGCAGTTAAACCAAAGTTTTTTGTGCCATCTTCAATTTTAGTTTTTAGTGTTGCCATCAGATAAACAAAGTAAGCATAGATGTTTCAGAGAGATGCAAATATTTAATAAAAAAATTGCTATTCTGAGTAATTTTCTGTAGGATTTGTGTAGATGCAAGTGTTTTCTGTTCGTTGTGCATTTGTTTGAAACCTATTGGAAGAATCTGGCAGCAGGAGCTGCCTAATAAATGAAGCCTACTTGCCAGACACCACCAGATGTTTGGAAAAGGGAAGTCTTTTAAGGAATTATCCCTTATGGATTCTTAAAATTGCAGAACCAAATTTTGCAGGTTAATACTTCTGTAAATTTTCTAATATTTTTACGTGCACAACAGAATTCCAGTGCAAACGCAGTTGATTTAAGAGAAAAAATTGCTGTGCCAAAGATGTGATGACAACTGAGACAATGTGCAATGAAATGTTCCAACTTCCATCAGAAATAATGACATTCTTGGCTGAGTGGAGGTGTTTTAACTAAATACTGACAATTCATGGTAATCAGTGAACCTATTAGCTGTGAAATTTGATTCTCTCATCATGGACTGTTCACTTGCATATTTCAGATAAAAATAAATCTGCATATCATTCCCGGCCTAACGTTGTGTACCTTTCTAAACACGCCTGTAGCATTTCTGTGGTTTAGTGAAGTGAAGCCTCAATCAGTTTTTCAGGAAGAGTTGTCTCATGATTGACAAGAATCAGTGGTTAACAGTGCTGTTCTTTATGTCAGCAGTCTGATGCTTCAGTGGAAGCTTGACTGGCTCCAATTTGTTGTCTGATCAGCAAGAGAGAAGCAATTGCTTCTTCCTTGACTGGTTCCATCTTTTACTAGTGACTTTTGCCATCAGGGGAACTAAATGGGAAAATACTCTTAATGGAGTAAAAAAAAATTCAGAAATGAAAATGATTTGCATGAATAATACTCCAGTCATGTTAACAGCATTTTGGAAACCACTAATAATGGACTTTCTTCTCCATTGCCAACAGTGAAGCAGGTAATAGGGCTTTTCAGAGGCATACCTGTAGTGGAAAAAAAAGGATTCTATACTTGTATTTTGCATAAAAATTATTTATTTGCTGGAATCCTATGTCTGTTTTGTATGGGGAGATACATCTTTGGCTGCCTGCAGAATCATTGCAGGATTTAACTGCCACGTGACCTCTTCTGTGGAAAAGTTAAAATAATGAAAGCAGCAAGCTTTCTCTTGCAGGCCTGAAGTTGTTTCTGTGCAGGATTCCTATGATCTGAAATGGCTTCAGGCACAGATGGGGCACTTGCACACTGGCAGGTCATCACAAATGGTTAGTAGAAAAGGAAAGCATGGGGAGCATATATAATTGAGTGGCTTTGGGTCTAATTCTATTCCCATTGAAAGGGAAAAGAAAACAATTACAGTTTGCTTACACAAATAAGAATCACGTTTGGGAACTACAACATGACACAAGGCTGGTGCAAAGGGAGTTGAGCACATTTTCTGCTTCTGTGACTCTATCTTTTGTGGCAGAAGAGTAACTGAACTGAAGATGTATTCAGTAATTTAAAGTTCTCTACTAAAAGCATCAAACTTTGGAGTTTTTAGTTGAAGTTAACAAGCAAGGTGTTTCTTTCTTTATGTCCTGGTGAATGACTTTATTTTTTACTGGTTATCTAGTGGAGCAGCTGTAGCTCCACAACTCTTGGATGAGAAGATTTTTCCCTTGCCATGATCAGTTTGTATTTCTTTCACCAGCTGCCAGGAGCTTGTATTTACCCTTGAAGGATACAACAAAATGTCCTTTAAAAACAATGATTGTCTTTCCCTGAGCTGCTGAATCTCATTGCCTCCAGGTACCTGTGAAGGTACCCAGCCTCAGAAACTGCAGTAGTATAATTAGAGCTGATTGTACCTGGAACACAGTGAATAATGTCTTGAAAATTTGCTGAGAGTTTTCAGATCAGCAGCCACAGCATTGACTACACATCCATTCCTCCAAAACTTAATTCCTATGTGGTGTTATCACCTTTCAGTTTAAAATCTCCAGGCTTCTTAAAAGACAGAGGTGTTTTCTCTTCTTAAAAGCAAACGTGGGAGGGAATTGCTTTTTTCTACTTTGTTCATCTTTTCTATTCTCTTTTAACTCTACAACAAGCCAAACACTAGATCTGTTTGGTTTTTGCACCCAGTTTGTTGAAATTGCATCTAGAAAGCTGAAATTTTAGGAAGTGTTGAGTAGCTGGAATTGTGGGCCTAAAAGGAAATCATTGTAGAACCATTGTTGCAGTTGTTGATTTCTCCTGCAGACCATCCTGTTCAATGTACATAATGACAGAGTCCACAGAAAATTCCTGGTGATTTGATCAGGTCATAATCATAAATCTTTCTTAATGCAGCCTCCCTAAATTGCCAGTGCAATCGTAGCTGGTTTAAATGCATTTGGAGAAAGCATTAGCTTTCCATTGGGTTTCATTCCATTTTATCTGTGGATAAGCCATGTGTTTTTGTACTTAAAGCTCTCTTTTCCAATGATAATGCATTAATGAAATAATACATGGTAAACTGTGACAATGCTTTGAGCCCAAGGAAAAAACCAGAGCTTTATCTCCTACGAGTCCTGAAATTAACCTGTGAAATTTTCTGGAGTGCCACCACTGTTTGAAGGTGATGGATGTTTCTTCTGTGTGTAAGAATGCTATTATTCCAAATGACTACCTGTCACCTAGAAAAACAACTCTGAGTTTTTAAAAAGCAACCCCAAACAATGTATCAGACTAGAATTCAGGTGAATTTTTCATCTGTCCTGTGTAACAGATGTCATTTTGAACATCACTCTATTCAATTCTGTAGTTGTGCAATTGTTGCTGTCAGATTTGCATTTATACCCACTGTAAATGCATTAGTAACTTCCATTGACATAAATAGTGTGATATTTGTAAGCCTTCTGTCCTGCCTCTGCCATCAAAACACTCTAAGCTTTGAAGAGGAAAAAGAAAAATGCCAACTTTTAGGAAGAATCCTGAAAAAAAGTTGTAATTTGTTATTTTAAAAACCTTCACAGAAAAAGGCAACAAAGTGGGCCATCATTTTGCATTGCATTTTGAAACATTGGAAATGTTTGTATGAAAAAAGGACAGGTCAGAATAATATCACTTCAACCTTTTAGTTTACAGAAGTAGGATTTTTCATAAAATTACTGTAAAACCCAATTTGTCAAATTCAGATTTTCTATACCACCAAAATATGTGGATGTATAGGAAAACATTTTTTCATGCTACTGTGTTTTCTTTTACATACTTAGCCAAATAGGAAAAACATGTCCATTTTGTATAGACTATAAAAGAAAGAAAGTGCAGGCAAGGAAATCATCATAAAACTCATGAACTGGAAAAATGTAAATACATTGCATCTTTAATGCATAAATAAGCTGTTTTGTGTTCCTAAGGCCATTAGCTCTTAAGGCCTAATGATTTAGCTTCCTGCACAGAATCATCAGACTTTAATATTCGTATTCCCTTTCAACTCTAGAAGATTCTCTCTCTAATTTCCATATTAGCATTTGGTAAATACAGCATTTATCATTCAGTATACTGCAAAGATAAGAAAGGACTGGACACAGCTATGAGGAAACTATAAAAATTGCTTTGTATGGCTGCAGACATTTCATTAGAATGAAATTGAAACTGAGAGACATTTGACTGTAATTTATCATTGGGGAAAAAAGTGAGATTTGTACTATTAACATTACAAACTGAGAGACTTGTATTCAAAAATACAAATTTATGTATCAGTGGAAAAATTATATTTATCACCATGTCCTGGACTCAGTCATGTGGGTGTGCACCTTGCAAGCACAAGTTTCCAGTGCCCTGTTTTGGGGTGTGCCTGCTCTGAAGATGGTACCTTGCAGGCACAGGATCCTTCCAAAAGCTTCCAGAAACCTGAAGACCTTGATAACTGCTCTCTTATATCCGACTGTCATCCCACATTGGGAGAAATTCAGGCATATTTAGAGGGAAATAACAGTTATGGGGGAATAGAGCATTTTAACTTAGAATGAATGACCAAGGTATTCATTGCACATGTCCATGTCATAGGTGATAATATTTTCAGTTATGTTTTTGTAAATCTCTTAGCAAAATATTTTGATCTGTACCAGACATCTCTTAAATTCTGCCTTGCTATAAAGAACAGTAATATCAGTAATAGGGATATCTGTGAGTTAGAGAATGTGGTTGGTTTACTTGGCTGGAAGCCAGGTGCCCACCAAGCCTTCACAGCTGGACAGGGGAGAGAAAATAAGATATAAGAAAGCTTGAAGGTTGAGATAAGGGAATTTAACTTAAGAAAAAGTGAAAGTTTGTGTGTTCTCTCCTTGCCATCAGCAATATTTGTAAGTCATTGTAAGTAAAGCTGTATCATTCAGTGATTGCAGTAAATACTGACACCCACCCAAGAAAAATATTTGGGTGTCTCCCTGTGCATTCTCTTATGGGTACAAATGTCTATTAGCACACAGAAGATGAGGAGAGAGCAGAAAGAGAAACATAAAGATGAAAGAAACATTTGCTGCTTCTTCCTGTAGATTTGTCCTGTTTCTGTGCTTCCAGGAAAAAGAGAGAATGAAGATGCAAAGCAGAACAATTAAGTGTAGGTAATCCTTTTTTATATACAATTTTAAGGTAAACAAAGGGCAATAAAAAATTCTGTCTTGAATATTATGAAAAGCCTTTTGATTCAGGTGCTGAGAAGAACAATTTCATTGGCTTAATGTACCTGTAAATTGTTTCTCTATTCTTATTTCAGACATCATGCTGAAAAGTTTGTAGTTAAAAGAAGTTGTTTCAAATTTTGGCATCCCAAAGGATTTTCTGAACTTTTGTTTCTGTCATATCAGTGGAGATGTTCCTAAAGAGAACAAGTATCTGATCAATAAAACATTTACAGAATACGGTTTAAACTGACGCTCTACCGTTACTGGAAAAGGAACACATTTGGAGCTAAATTAATAATTATTATTAGCTGAAATTAATTAATATTTTAGCAGAGAGAATGCAGAGGCCTGTATAGGAAAACAGGAATTTCCTGGTTTAGAGTCTGCCTACAGTCAGTCGATTGTGATTGCTTGACTTTCAGTTGTGAATTTGATTTGCCATATGGCATGGGAATAAGGGACCTAGGCTTACCACAGGAAGATAGTATTGATATGCAGACTGAAATGGAAAATTAGATTTCCTTACTAGAGCACAATAAAGAGTGTCTTGGAGGTTGACTTAAAGCTCTGTTGTGGCAAGCAAGTGTACAAATTCTGTTTAATGGGGGTTTCATGCTTTCAAACTGTGACCTGAAACCTGCTGACACTGTTAGAAGGAACATTAATGCTTTTAGTCTGTTGTTGTTGGGTGGCTCCTTTTTTTCTGAGCTATATCTTCTCAAACTGACCCACAGAGTCCAAGTGATGCTGCTTATCCCTGCCTGTGTAATTAGCCATCACTGGTCCAGTAGGGAAATCATGTTTTCAGGGTTTTTAAACCCCTTTTGTCTACACCTCTTTCTGTGACCGTGTTCACAGGGGTCTCAGGTTGAGGGAAGAGATGAGGATCTGACTCCATGTTTCAGAAGGCTTGATTTATTATTTTATGATATATATTATATTAAAACTATACTAAAAGAATAGAAGGAAAGATTTCATCAGAAGGCCAGCTAAGAATAGCAAAAGAAAGAATGATAACAAAGGCTTGTGGCTTGAGCTCTCACAGTCTGAGCCAGCTTACTGTGATTGGCCATTAATTAGAAACAACCACATGAGACCAATCCCAGATGCACCTGTTGCATTCCACAGCAGCAGATAACCATTGCTTACAATTTGTTCTTGAGGCCTCTCGGCTTCTCAGGAGGAAAAATCCTAAGGAAAGGATTTTTCATAAAAGATGTCTGTGACATTTTATTCAATAACTGAAGGTGGAGTGCATGATAGAAATAAAAGCAGAGATTTTAAGCTGGTGGGACAAATATATTGATATATATCCATCCTATGAATTCATGCCTTTTTAAACTAGACTAGAGACTAGAGCTTGGCTCTGTTTAATTAATCACACTGCACAGAGAATCCTAGATTTGGGAAAAAAAACCCCAAAACATTATGTATGGATAATATGCATCAAAGTGGCTTCACTGATAATCCACTCTATTCCTGTCCTTTGAGTATATGATGATTCTGAGCTCTGCAGAGAAGAAAATCACTTTAAAAGCTCTGAGAAGCTATTACAAATGAATGGACATGTCTGGTCATGGCAAATCCTTTGTCTTGGCAGCCTGGTAATTTTTGTGATGAGCCTTATGTTTTTCAGCTTTTCAGTGTCTCAGCTTGAGCCGTGTCAGACAAACCTAATGAGATGGATGAGTTCAGTTTTGACTAGATCAGACTCTGTCAGAGAAGGTCCACCTGGAGTATTCAGCTAATAATTAATTTCCAATCCTGCATTTGAGACTTTTGGGATGGGAGCTGACTGTGGTGTAAGCCAGCAGGAAGCAGAAGCCTTATGGCTGGCAGGTTACTGTGTGGAGTTTCTTTTTTACTTTTATGAACTTCTCTGGTGCAAAAATTGTGTAGATTTTTGTGTACTCCCAAGCTCTACATACTGAAATTACGTCTGTAGACAATTATTATGTCCTTAGTTGTGTTCCAATGGCAACAGAATGAAAGCCACTTCTTTCTAATGTTCTCCAAATGAAAATCCTCCAGCACAGAGGGAGAAATTCTAAACTAAAATGTATTAGATCTACTCTTTGAAATTGGGAATTCTGTTCAACATTTATTGTACATGTATTGGACTTCATAAATTTATAAAAAGAGCTGAAACTGCTTTTAGATTTATAAATACATCAATGTTTTAAAAATATGCCAGTAGTTCAAAGTTTCTGTATTACCAAGGAAATACATTTGATTAAGTAACCATCTGGCAAAATGTTTGCTACCAGTGAAAACACTGAATTTTGGATTTTGTATGTGCCAAGTTAAAATGTGGGCAAGAGTTACAGCTGCATAAATTGAGTAGGCAGTAATTGGACCATATACCTTTCAAGCCTACTGCTATCAATCTAAATAAATATTGTTGTTCTCAAGGCCATTTTGCTTAGCTGATCCATCTGCAGTCAATTGTTTCATCACAATTTAAAATGTTCTGAAAAGAATGAAGTTGACTTTGAGTAGTAGCAGCATCTGTGCAAGGTTTGGATGGCCTGAGTTTTAGTAGACTTAACACAGGAATACTTAGGCCCTGTGTTCCATGCATAAACCATCCTTTGAGTCAGCCTCACTCCTCAGTATCGCAGCATTTGGAAAGGTTCTCTGTGGTTGAATGACTTGTAGATAAAGAGCAGCTGCATTTTGGCCTTCTTAGAGCTCCCTGGTGCTGCTGTTTTGGGGCAGGCTGATAATAACAACAGGATTTCCTTGGAAGAGTTGCTGTAGCTTCAGTTCATTGAGAATTGGTTTGACCATTCATGCATCAGTGGCTTTGTAGAATGCACTTGTCTCTTTTATTTATAGCCTGTGGAGCATCTGTAACCTTTCCAAAACACCTTCAGCATTCATTCAAAATACCTCAGCGTGTAAGAAAGGTAAAATAGTTAAAATAGGAAATGCTACAATGTGTTGGTTTTGTATTTCTAGAAATTTAAGCTGGAACTCATACTTGTCCATCTTCTATTTGTTATTTATTACCTTTTAAAGCAATATGATAAGGTTTTTGAGGCCTATTATTTTATTTCTATAAAACAAAAATATTAGAAAAGTTTAGCATTTGTTCTGCTTTGTTGTTACCTGTGGGAGGTTGGGGAGACAAGCTACCACTGCTATACACACCTTTTACTTTGATCCCAGCCAGTTTTGAAGTGTGCTTGCCAGAGGTGAAAACAAACTCGTTTTTACAGCAAAAACCATTCTAATGCAGGGGATGCAATACAGTTGTTCTGTTCATAATTTACCATGTACAGTGCTATGTCTTCATTTCGAATACTCATGGAATGACTAATGAAGTGGTGGTTATTTTATAACTCCATCTCTTCCTCCCTGACATTAAATATTGAAGCTACAAGCCCTTTCTGAGAATAATGAGAAGAGCAGCTTAGGAGAGTAGTTTCTTCAACAAACAAAGCCCTGCACAAAATATTAATTAATTGGAATTCTGTTGATTACATTTACAGATTAGAGGAAAATTGAAGGGAAAGTATTTTGTGTATGCTGTGCTTCATGAACATCCTCCAACAATTTTAAAAATTGTTCTGAAATTGCTGGGAATAGTTGCCTATGGGTGGTTCATCTTAGCTCTTATTCAAAGTGAAAGATGCTGTGAGCAAGTAAGAAAAAAGCTGAAGAGATGGCTAAAGAAACTATAGTTTATTTAAAAATATAAAAGCAGTGGTGAATAGATACATTTTATTTCCTACTGCTAAAAATGCAATTCTTGCTTTCCTATTAGGAGTGTTAGGCATCTGTAATTTCTGTTATTTTTCTTTAAGTGGAGAATGGGGATAGATTATCTTTGCTGGTGTTTCTGGTGTAATTTTATTTAAATGTTTAAAATTAGGTCTTTGGGTTTATTTCCGCCAAGATACACTGACTTATTTGAAGTTTGTCTTTTATATTCTTTGCCCAGGGTTGAATCCAGGGGTGAACCTACTTGAAAATCTTTAGAGCACAAAGCAGCACTGTCTGTATTGTGAGGTGTGTTGCTTGCTGGGAACCAGAGCAGGTTTGTGCATTATTGCCCTGCCTTGTGTGGGGATTTACACACTGCACATCAGCCAGGGGCCCCTGCACTTGTCAGTCTGGCCAGCCAGCTGTCAAAATGCTTTCAACCCACCCACTACTTGGTTTTAAGGAAGAGGGCAAGGAAATAACTCCAGAGAGGGCAAAGAACTATTTCAGTTTACTGTGATGCTTCAACACACAAATGTATTTAAGGTGTGACTTGATCACCAATTGCAGAACACCTACATTAATTCAAATTTCTACTGCAAATCACAGACTAACCCGCAATTAAGTGAGGTTATCAGATCTTGAGAGTTGTGTTATGTTGTTTCTTGGGTCCTTGTGTTGCTTCTTGTCTTCAGGTTAGGACCATTTCTTTTTTCACCTCCTGTGACCTTTGATTCCTTTAAGTCCCTGCATTGAACTAATTATTGTCCTGTCCAGCCAATGTCTACCACAGACTGCTGACTCACATTTTTCTCAATTTATTGCAGTCTTCTGATGCCTGAATCTAGTTCATGTTACCACTGAATTTGGTGAAATGAAAGAACACATCCTTTGTTACAAGGTCTGCTTTGCTTATTCTTGCTTAGCAAGCACATGACCAGGTTATTCTGGGAGCTGCAATGTGACTAAATAACAATATCTCCCATTGCAGTGCAGGATGACAAAACTCGTGACATTCTGCTAACACTGAGAAATCCTTAACACCAATATTGGTGTTTTGGTGGGTATTTTTTTTAGTTGTATGCAACGTTTGTAAAAAAGGCAACACATCAGATTAGTATGCATTGAAAGCTGTATTTTGCTTTTGGCCTGGATAGTTCAAACTGTGTAGTAGGTCACAACTCCAAGGTGCAGTAAAGCACATTAGATCAAATTACATACATTTTGCTATAATTTCAAATTAGCATTAGAGCATACTTTCTAATGTATTTTATATTTTATGATCCCATGGTACATGTATATATATATAATTTAGATACCTTAAAAGATCATCAAGCAGAATTTCCAGAAATAGAAGGTTTCAGTGGCAACTGCTATTCACATCTTTGGGCATAGTACTGGACAGAGTACTGCTAGAGAACAGAGCTAATTAGGATCCTCCAGTTAACAAATATGATCCTTTTTCCAGTAATGTTCACAAAATAGATACTCTGCACGGTGACTGTGTTTTAGTGTAAAGTAAATATTAATTTAAATAATCTGCTTGTGGAAGGGGTGAATGGAGGGGAGGATTTTGGATGTGCGTGCGAGAAATCCCTGAAAAGAAAATTACTGAGTTGGGAGAAAAAAGTGAAAGGCCTTGGAACTTTTCTGTAAAGGGAAAGAAAAAAATCCAACCCAAAAGAGTAAGACATTTCAGCTAATAGAAATGTGGTGTGCTATGGCAGTCAGTTATTCAATAGTTAGGAAGAAGCCTGGATGGGCAGGGCCTCATTTCTGCCCTGGTGATGCCCAGAAGGGCTGGGCTGTGTGTGAGCCCAGTTTGTGTTGGTGTGTCCCGTTCACAGCCCAGCCTGGAGTGTGGCATCTGCCATCTCCAGCCTTGTTGCCATATGCGGATTGTTCTCTACTGCTCAAGCTTTCCTGTTGATGAAATATTCTGCTCTGTGCCTAGAATGGAGTCGAGTAAAGTTAAGAACTTCTTGCTGCAATGGGAGCATTTAAAAGCTGAAGAGTATTTTTCTCCTCCTGTTAGTGTTTTTCCTTGCCATGCCAAAAATTCTCCTTAGTGTTTCCTAGCCAGATGAGCAGGGCTGCTTAGTTCAGACAGAGCATTGCTTTTTTAGAGATGGTACATTAACAGCAGTTTCACTGTTTACCTGTTTCCACTGGAAAGCTTCCAGCTTTCTCTCTCCTGCTTCAGCAGTGCTACAGAGATGGAAACAGAGCAGTGAAACCAGCAGGCTTTGTTGCAGGTAGGGTTGACTTGGATGTCTGTAAAGCACAAAGGTGTTGATTGCTGTTGTCTTCAGTAAACAGGGATGGTATGGAAATTGTTTTGGATTTTATATTGTCATAATAATAAAAACACATCAAAGTAACAAAAGTGAAGAGCTTTTCAAGTAAAGTATCTCTAAAAACTACTTTTGTCTAGTACTTAGAAAAACTTAACTCTGAGTGGGGACATGCTAATTTTTTTTCATAGATTATAGATTTATAGGTGGTTCTTTGAGCCTTTTTTAAACTTATTTTAAAAGTCAAATGTGTCTTGTCTTCCTTGGTACTAATCCTATGCAACTACAGAAAATGAATTGATTTTCTGTATCGATGTGGCTATTTCTGCCAGGCTGTAGAGGCAGGACATGTTTTTTATTGATTTGGCCCTGAACTTCCCCGAGTCTTGATGAGCACAAATGAAAGAACCACTCTGGAGGTCATTCTGAATATCAGCAAGGGAAGAGTACCACTGCCTTGGCCAGACTCTTTGTTCCTTCACTGTATGAATTATACATTGGGTTACCATCACAGTAATTAGAACAGGATCTGGGTATTAATGTATGACCTATAGTAAGAGGGTTGTTCCTTGGAGTGCTTGATCTCTGTATAATGACACAAGAGGAGATTTACAGTATAATTGCACAGGTAGCTTGACAGGGCTGAATCCTTTCACAGCCCTGGAAGTGCCTGTGTGCCCAGAGGATGCTGTGCCTGTTTCTGTCAGGAGAACAAATGAAAAGGGATTCAAGAGGAAGATGCATGAGGAGCTATTAGCTGATGTTTAAAGCCGTGCCAGGGCAGATTTATGCAGTATTTTCCAGCACACTGATGGAAGGCAGCTGGGGCGCTCAGGGGTTTTAAATTCTGGATATTTGACTTGTAAGCTTATTGGGAAACTTGACTGTTGTGGTACTGAGGGTGGTTTGGAATTTGTCTTCCAGGAGATATGGAGATACTAATAAAGATACAGGACACTTTGCAGGACCAGGCATTTTTCTGTAGAAAAACACTGTATTGCATGAGGCTGGAACCTCTTCTATGTCACTATGGTCAAATGGTTTCAGTGCTGTTTTTCCTGACATCTCACACAGTGCTGGTGTAACAGAGGAAGTTAGTGCTTCACAGGTAACTTCTCCTGCTTTTGTTTCATTTGTTCTTGAGGCACAGGCACATGTTTAATATCAAAATTGACTTTTTTTGAAATGTTGATGAAAGAACAAATAAGACTATGTCTTTAAGAAATAATAAAATCTCAAGTAATATGCTGCATCATTCTCCAAAATCAGGTCCTTCCAGAAGTGTGGCTTCTCTCCCTCTTTCTGCTAGTAGATAAGATGAATTTATTACTTCAATTTTGTCATAAACTGGATTTACTCTCTGGTTGTAAGCACATCTTAATCACATTGTCAGCATACTGCTTTGTACTATCATTCTTTTTAAAAAAATCTCGATACTTTTGCTGTATCCAGCCAAAGGCAGAGATAAGGCTGAGCCAGTTCTTGTATGTATGTTATTTCAAAAGCAGCAGAGAATATTTCTTTCACAGGAATCAATAAAGTATGAATATAAAATTGCCAGATGATAGCAACTGTGTGATGCAGAGATTAGCGACTTGTCCTTTTATTATCAGAGACTGTGCTCAAGCTTAGATACAACAAATCAGAAATAATATAATGCTGCATGGGCTTTAGTAGTATTGAACAACAAGAGCTAATGTGTATAATACCCCAGTCCAGCTGGGAAATATTGAGCACCACTCTAATCTCTTGCTCTCTGCTCAGATCAGCTGTGGATTCTCAATCTAGTACTTGGCTGTTGATCATTCTTTACTGTCAGGATGAACCTTCTCCACAAAATAACCATCCTAATTATAGTGAATTCATGTTTGTACGTGCTCCTGAGGCAGCAGCCCTTCCTTTAGGTGCAGTTCCAGGCAGGCTCTCAGCAGAGCATCCATGAGAAAGCCAGCAGGGCTGAGCAGTCTCCTGGTGGGAATGGGAGCGTGGCTAATTCCAGTTTGTTAGGGAGGGAGCCCAGCCAACACCCTTCTCCTCAGTCTTTGACAGTGGTGGTTCCTGTGGAAACCTTCCTAAGAATGGCCTCCCTTATTGTTTAAGTAAATAAGTTGAAAATTCTTGTTTGTTTTCCTAACAGCACCTTAATTTTCTTTGGGATAAGCAAACCATGAATGGATTCAAGAGGCTATCGATCCAGCCTTTGGAAAATAACATTCTACAGATGCAGTGTGTTACTGCATTTCAATGGGGCTGTTTGCTTGCCTGGAGAGCACAGGGACAAGGGCAGGGCATGGCCTTGGTGTTCTCACCCAGCTCAGAGCTCCAGTTTTAATTACACCTCTGAAAGATCTATGGATTACCTGGTGAAACATCAGTTAATACTTGAAATAATTAGCTTTGATAAATTGAGTGAGTTGGGCACTCCTAAGTAATTGCTTTGTTTCACCTGAGAGATTTTTGCATTTCAGCTGGGGGTTACCAATTCCCGTGCACGCTTTCTAAATCCACTGTAACACTTTGGGAATGAACACAATCAGGAGCAGCTCAGGAGAGCACTTGCATTGCAGGGCTTGCCATAATGAACTGGGGGAAAAAAAAGGGCTGTGTTAGCAGGGGAAAGAGTCCATGAGCAGTGGCAGTGTTTAAACAAGTAGATGTTCAAGTAAACTGTGATTTATCAGTAGAACATGAAGCATCTCTAGAGTTTGACAAACCCGTTTGAGGTAGTTCCAGCTCAGTCCCACAGAACATTAGTGTCTCACCTGTTTTCTGTGGAGGTAGGCCTTGAAGAGATGAGCCAAAAATTACTTCAGCTCTAAAAATGGATCATTAATTTCAAAAATTCATGGAGACAGCAATGGGACTGTCTGCTTGATGAAGGGGGGGATATTCCTGTGTGCTGCCAAGGTTCATATTGCCTGGCCACATCTGATGACAAGCACAGGCATTTCTAATCAAGCTGCAGAATCAGACTGGTGGCTTCAAGAAAAATATAAAAATATCTGTTCAATCCAGGTGCTGCTTTTTACGCCTAGGTTTGTCTGCTACCCTCTGCAATGTCTATCATAGGACAGTTCTTGTGAATCTTCATCTGCTTTAAGACACTCCTGAGTTTTTGTCTGAACTGAGTTAAGGCAGTACCTGCCACCTTCCAAGTCTTGACAAAACATGCCAAGTCAGGATAAACACAATTAAAATCTGCCAGAGACTTTTCCAAGCAATGTGATAGCTCCTGGTTCATTATTCTGAAGATTTGCATACAAAAGAAATAAGCAAGCAGTAGAACTGCGATAGTGCTGACACCAGCATTAAAGAGGAGTGCTTAGTACAGCAAAGTGACAGAGAGCACATATTTGTGTTCCCAATCATCTGAGCTGAAAGACATTTTTAAGTGAAAAATTCATTCAGAGACCTGAATTTTGACTGCACTTCCAGTGTCATGTACTGCACAAGGCAGACATAAGATTCAATTTATGCTGTATCAAACAAGTGCTGAACAGGTCATTGCACCAAGTGTAATTTACCGTAATAAAAGAAAAAGAGCAAAAACTTCTCAAAAAGAGGTGACATGAGAGACTTAGATAGCCTTTTTTCCCTTTTATTTGAATAATTTCTCAGAGATTTGCAAACCTGTTAAGAACTATTTTCCATGTTCAAAAGCTCTTTCAACTGGAATAATAGAATTATCAAGTAAATTGTGCTTTTCCTGAGATTTATGTTTCTGTCATGCCAAATTAATCTGCCTTTTTCCTGCACCTGAAAGTTAAACATATGTTCTCTTGTTTTGTTGTTGTGGTTTTGTTTTCTTGTAATTATTTAACCAAAGAAAATTACTTACAGTGATCTCTCAGCTCTGGAGGAAGTAGCTCTTTTACCAGTTTCACAGTCTTACCTTAACTGTTTTTTTTTAGCTTCTAAAAATGATTTCATTATTTTCATTATAATTCATAGTTCCCATGAATTAACATTCTGATGGACTTACCCTTCTAACCTGTTTTCCCCAGTGGGGAACACTTGAAGCACTAAGGAAAGGGAAGGGTTGCACAGAAACTAGAGCTGTGTGTTTCTCCATTCAATAAATGCTCTTTATAATTCCCTGTATTGAGAGGAGATGGGTTTTGAATCCCTGTGACTCCACTTTCGCTCTGTGAGTTTGCTTTTGTGATTGTTTGCCCATCTGCTCTGTCCCAGGTGCAGTTCAGGGCTCAGCCAGAGCTGTGCCTGCAGTGTCACCCCCTGCCCTGCAGCCTCCTTCCCTCAGGGACAAGATCTTTACAACTCTGGGAATGTTTTTGATGTTAGAAAAGGTATAAAAATATAATTTTTTTTTGATCCACAGATAAATATAAAAGTTCAAGATTTCTTCTGTGTGGGTAATCAGTCTTGTACCTTTATCTGCTTTTAAGATTTTGACAGGCTTGTTATTTTTTCTTTAGCTGTTTGCATTTTGTATAAACTGTTTCAGCCAGCATACACTTACATAACATTTAAAATCCTTCCTTTGTACTTGAAGATGCTGGAATTCAACAGTAAAGGAAAAAAGTCATCATTGCTTTTCTGTAGGCATTGCTTTTTTATATATGTTGGCTGTCAAATTATCCAGGAGCTGTTTCGACTCTAAACCTAAGGTATTTCAGGGGAAATTGTTTGTGTCCTGTTTATCTGATATAATTTGTTGATTCTACCCATGAAGGCTTTTATTTAGAGAAAGAAAAGAACTTGATAGCACCTGCTTCTGAGTAATTGCTCTCCATGAAGGCATGGTCTGATGCTTGTGACTGCTAGCTGGAGATCAAAGTCTCCTGGTTTTATTCTTATCATGTACAAAAATCCTCATCTTGTAGACTCTGAGTATCTCATACAAAAGCATGAGCTGAGTAAAGCAGCTAATTAGTAAGAATGTGGTATCTAATTTGAAAACAAAGCACATTTCTTGAAAGAGTTTGTTTATGAAGTGAGAGGGATGAAGGTTTCAGCATCTTGGTGCTGAATTTGTTTTTGGAAAATTATGTTAGAAAATAAGGGCAGAGGCTGCAAAGGAGATTATGGTCATTGTGTGTCTTTATTTTTATTCACAAGTGTTGATGCTTGAGAGGAAAATAAAAAGTTTGTAGCACTCCCTTGACTGGCAACATCCCTCCCTCCCTCCACATTCCGTGGTTTGGGGTGTCACTGGAGAATGAATAAAACCTATAACAGAGCCTGCAGTGGACCTCCACATGGCCCTCTTTATCAAGTAAACAGAATTAAAAGTTGGAGTTAAACTAAAAGAACATAATACATTCTATCTGGAAATTTGAATTTCACTGCTCATCAAAGTCAGCCAACTTGAATAATTCTGGTGAATATTTCATGTCCTATATTTCTGGATTACTTGATAAGAAAGGCCAAAAGACTGGAGCAGGGCTTTTCTCTTACATGCCCAAAGAGTTAGTTTGACTGAAGCAAAGGGTGGTGGCAATAGAGTTATTATGTGGATGTGCTACAAAAGCATCTTACCTGGACCTGGAGCTGCAGTCCACCTGGGATTGTCATCATGAAGAGACACACACTTTGTTATCCCACTGTGTTTGGAGAGATGTCTGAAATGTGGCAGTGCTCTTTCATCACTTGCATTTTTAAACAGCAGGAAAAAGAAAACACGAGGAAAGCATTTGGAAATAGCAATATTGTGAATGGCGGTACGAGGCAGATGCAGTGTGACTGACAAATAGATAGCTGTTCTGTCTCCTGAAAACAGCTGTGTACAGCAAATGCTATCACTATTCCACGAGGATCTGTGCACTTTGTTAAAAAATGCAGGAGATGACATGAAGCAATCAGGCTGCTAAACCTCAGGCTGTAATACAGCAGCAATCAGCCAGCACCGTGCACTGGGGATGGGGGTGTGGGCTGCTCTGTAAAGGTGAGGATTAAATGGTAATGAACCAAAGTATGAGTATGGCCTTTATCCAACATGCACCCTTCATCAAAGGGCTGTTTTTGTGTTGGGTGTTTCCCTTCCAGTAGTTTACTGTTAGTTCCCTACCCCCATCAAAGTATCTTTTTCTTGCTGTTCAGTTGCAGCTTTTTATCAAAATTATTTTTTTTATTCCTCTGAAGCATTCATTTTTTAAAAACATGTGAAACAACTAGTTTTTCATCCTTAAACTTTTTATCTGGAATGGAAGTTCAAGACAACACTATATATTCCCTTTGCCACCCAACAGCTGATTAAGAACTGAAATAATGCTTATCCCAGAATCATAGAATTATTAAGGTTGGAAAAGTCCTCCAAAATGAAATTCAGCCTTTGACAGGAACAACCAAGACTCACCTTTGCACTTTCAAGATAGTGCTTGGCTCTTTTCTGGATTTCTAGTCTTATAAGCCAGCCTTTACAATCTCTTCCCTAGATTTTTAGTAGCTTTTAGAAATAAGTTTGGACAGATCTGGAGGAACCTGTATATTTTCAGAAGAAATATTGGCTGTTTGTAAAGCAGCAAATACAGCAAATCTATTTATAAAAATTAGAAATCAGTAAAAGTATTTAATAGGAGTTGAGATGCTAGTCAAAGTAAATTGTTTAATTTTCATGATGATCAATCTGTGCTTCAGTTTAAGGCTTTAAAATCTCCTAAGAGAGCCTGGAGTCACAGAGCTGTTATTTTATGTGAGTGAATCTATCTGCTCTTCTTATTTTTGTCCCAAACATTAACAAATATTTTTGTTCCATGAACTCAGTGGAAAAACCATATCTTCTGTTCCTGACATTTGGTAATGACAAATGACACTAGATTCACTCTAGATCTTAAAATTTACAATAAGTAAGTTATGTCCCTGTCAGCAGATCTGGGCCATTTCAGATAATTTCAGAAAAATAATTAATTTATTTACTGATTTATTAAAATACCTACATTTATTGCAGATAATCACACTATTTCAATATAAAGTATTTTTAGGGAGGTTAAGGTATCTGCACATGTCTATGAAGCAAGAATTTCTACAAAAAAAAAAATTAGAAATAAGGAATTTTGCATAGTGAACTTTTTGCCTTTCTTGAAAAGTACTCTTGGGCAGCATAGGACAGCCACAGCTGTCCTCTCACAGACTAATATGAAAGAAATAGGGTCATAGATGTCTTTAATCTCTTTTTAGCAGCATAAAGTTTTTGAGTGTTTCTGACAGAATGAACCCCATTATTATTTTGCATTGTTCGCTGCACCCTAAGATTTCTTTTGGTAGCAGTTACCCCCCTCAGAGGAGTCTGTCTCTGCATTTAAATTCTACTCCCTCCTTTTTATCACCTACAACCATTCCAAGAGATAATATTCCCCCTTCCCTCAATTAAATCCTTCCTTTGTTTTTAGAACCCAACCCATCCTGCACTCTCCTGAGATCCTATTTACAAACAACTGCTGTGCTAAATAAAATGAAGCTAAAGGCAGTTCAGGTTTTCCCTCACCATCATACCAATGTTCCTTAAAAGTCTGGGATGTTAAAAATCCAAAAGGATGCTGCAGTTCTGTGTGTTTGTCCACTTTTCAGTCTCCCTGTTGGAATTGCTGAAGGGGCTGGGGCACCCGAGCAACTGCTGGAGCTGGAAAGTTACAAAATGTAATCTTGTGACGTGTGTGAGCCTATTCAGTTATTTTTAAAACAAGTTTAAACATAGACAATATACTGCCCAGGGTGGAGATGAAATCTGTTTTTCTCAGCTGTAGAGATACATATAGGAAACTTCAAGAGTTATTGTATTGCTACCTCAAAATTTAGGGGTGGGAGGAGGTCTGTGTTTTGATTTGTTCCACCCCCCACCCTTTATTGGTTCGTATTTTCCTGACTTTCACTGAATGTTTGCGTCCTCACACATTATGGGCCAAAGAATCTAAAAATATTTAACTAATATCTCTTACTGGTTTTAGTGTTACCAAAATACTTTATTGTGTCACAGGGTTTATCTGGACAAACACAAAGGTGTAACCATGCAGATGCCTGAGTTTTTTTTTCCTGTCAGTCTGGGTGGAATTCAGCTGACTAAAGAATTGTGTGGACAAAAACTGGCAATTTGGTTTTGTCTATTTCTTAAATGCTCAGAAACAAGCAAATGACAAATCTAATTCTGGATTGCTACCTTGTTTTAACTTGAAAATCCATTTTCCAGTTAGCTCGCTCTAAAAAAATAGAATTGATTTTGGGAAGGATGTTAACTACAGGAAGAAAACCAGTCATGTCAATGTAGATGCCAAAAAGTGTAAGTAAATTGGCTTGAGATGCATTATTTTTAAGGTGCAAACTTAAATTCTTGTTTTGGGCTTTAAGACTGCAAAATGGCAGGTGCTTTAAGGGCAGAAATATTATGAGGATTTTTCAGGAGCTGTGGCAGAAGAATGAAGGCAGTAGGTGAAGTCTTTTCCAAGTGAAGGACATAGTCCAGAGTCATTGTTCCCTTGGGACAGGTGATGCTCGTTTCCATAACAAGTGGTGGCATTTATCAAAGGCACTTTCCTTGCCCAGATGTGGAGAAACCCCATCCTGACAGTCAGTGTGGCACGGCAATCCAGCACAGCAATCCAGCTGGGAGGAGTGGTTCAGTTCTGTGCAAGACCAGCTGTGACAAGTGGCTTATGTGCTGAATGCACTGCTCTGTGAGTGGCTGCAGACCAAACAGCTGGGCTACAGTGTTGATCTCTACTAGTTTCACAGATCCCAGTTTCTTAAAGTGCTCATATGCTTGTTTGTCTGTCTCGGTGCTGGCTACCAGCTTTTTACTGGATTAACCAGTTTGACATGACTACATTTGAAATTGTGGGCGATTTGGAAGGAATTTGTTTGGGCCTTTTGTAGCATTGTTTTTATTCCAAGAAGAAGGGCTGGATATTTGATATGTGCTCTTAACTGAATTTAATTCCCTGGAAATGGATCTCAGCTTGCTCTGAGCTCTGTCTGGTTTACTTTCATCCTCCAATTTCTAGGAAGGCAGTTAGACATTGCAGTTGGAAGGGCCATAAATATGGTGTGTTAAGAGAGGGAGAGTTGACACACAGAATGCATCTCCAGCACCATAGCTTGAGGCTCTGTGCAAGAATAAGCTCGATATTTTACAGAAGATACTCCTCATATACCAAAGGTGTTGTTCTGCAGCCTTCACCACTTCTCATTTAGGCTTGTTAATAGCTAGACTTCAACCTTAGTACCTAGCAAGTGGACTTGGCAAAACGATTAACTTTATCAGTGGTTTTACTGAAAAAAGAATTAATGTCAGTGTTAGAAAGTTTCTTGGAACTGGCTCGACTCACTGGCTGTAGTTTTTTATGAGCTTTGGCCCAGTCCCACTGGAGAGCCTGGTCTGGCATGAGTTGTTGGGAGGGCAGGAGGCACTGCAGCTCGAGTCTGCTGTCTGCACTCACAGCTCGGCCTGCCAGGAGGCCACCACGGCACAGAAACACAGAATCAACCATAGCAGGGTGAGTAATCTCATCCCTTTTCACTGAGGCATTTGAGCACGTGTTTATCTTTAAGGATTTCGTCCAGATGAAGGCAGTGAGATGGTCTGTGATTAAAGTTAAACACATGTTTGTATGCTTCCCTGAAGAGGAATGAAATTACCAAATGCTTTAGTGCTTTGGGTCACCTCACGTTACTGTATATTCCAGAATTAGCTATCAGACTCTCAAAAAAATGTTTAACACTGATTTTAAAATGTTGTGTATGTGTGAGGTTTGAATACATTATTCTTAATTCTCTCACCTATTTGTTTTGGTCTGGATTTTGAAAAGTGTATTTGCACTCTGCCCATAGAAATCCAAAGTGTTGATGAGGAAGAATTGGGCTTGTTGACATCCAGATCCTAGACTCAGAACCTGACCCTGTAATAGTATAACTAACTAAAATATTTCCCACCGATTTGTTTTTCCCAGTAAGGACTTTTTGAAAATATGATTGGTGCTTCCCTTTGGTTGGAAAAAAGCACACACTTTTTTTTGGGAAGAGGGAAGAATTCAGGAAAGGTACTGCTTAAAATCACTTTGAGCTTTGAGTTATAATCTTTTTTATGTTTAGAAAGCAAGGAATTAATTGATGTCTTACATGAAATTTTCAGCATATTTCATTAAATAATTCAGCACTTTTTCTTTGCATGTCAGACTTATTACTAGCTTGTTAATAATAATTCCTTTGCTTCTTTGAAGATTTAAGTGAAATCTTATACCTGATCTTCAAAAATGTATCAGTTTGCTTTATTGAATGTATTGCACCTTATGTAGTATTTATTACATGGAGCACTTTTTATCCATGTATAGTGAGGAAAGAAATAGAATGGTGTGAGAGCTATAATTTTTGTTTGTTTTTGTTCTTGACATGCATTTAGTTTAATCTGAAAGACACAGGCTATAAACTATGGGGATTAAAGAGAAACTTAAACCCAAACAAGGAGTTTCTGGAATCCATGTGTGAATTTTCTTCAAAGCCTGGATCTTAACACCAGCATACCCAAAAGGGTATGATAATCTTGAGTTTTGCATTTTTACTTATCTTTCTTTATGAACAGCTGTTTATGAACAATTCTGCTCTCAGTCCTAAAACAAAACTCTCTTTTTTGACACTAAATGCAAAACAGATCCCCAGAGGGGTTTTTTGCATGGCTGAGATGGAACAAGGGACTGGAGCTCCCTGATTGAACACTGGGAATTCCCACTGGCCAAGCACCAGTAGTGGAGTCTGTTGTATTCCACCAACCTGAAATCCCTGCCAGCCTTCCCCAAGTCTGACTTTAAGCTTCAGAGGCATCCTCTGTCTCCTGCCTAGTCAGGGCAGAAGGTGGAAGTCAGGGAAGCAGAAGGTGCAAATTTGGAAGGCATCTGATCATCTTTATAAAAATTTAAAAAAATAACCAACAGTATTTTTAATTCCTTATGCTGCAGTATGGATAGGCAAAAATCTGGGATAGCTTTGTGGGATCTTTCCCCACGGGATCCCAGCCACCTCTGCTGCCTTGGTGTGCTGGAGGAAACAGGCTGCATTAAACAGGTTTGATGGAAAATGTGTTTTCATTGTGCATCAGTTTAGGTTATTAATTCTTATTGAATCACATTCTGTTTTCTGGTTGCATTTACTAAATGCCACTTCCATGTTGTAACAGTATTACAGACTTTTATTATAATGTTACAGACTTTTATTCTAGGTAAAACTGCTTACACATTATTGGAGATATTTATTTGGTGACAGATGATGGGAAAACCATATTAGATAAAACTGAATTATGTTGCCAAGCTGAAGATTCTAAGTGTTTATAAGCTGAGACAGTAGAAAACAATTTAAAAGCAAAATTCATACTTTTTACAGTGTTCCATTTCCATAGTGTCGCCACTGTCCAAATGAAGCTTCATATTCCAACACTTAAAATTTTATTCAGATTCTCTCTCAAATAAACTTGCTTTTTAGGTTTCTTGTTTATTTTTGTGCAGATTTCTTTGTGCCTTTCTTGTGTCCGGTTGGCTGTGGGGCAATGTAAACGTGGTGTCTGTTCTCTTGGAGTCGTTACAGATACAGCTTTTAGTTGAGTATTTCTTGAACCCGTTCGAAGAACAAGAGCCACTGGGCTCATTTGTGCTCCTGTGTCTTGGAGGCACACAGCCCTGCAGCCCATTTCCTGAAGGGGGAATTAAGGTGTGCCCCAGCTCCTCTGGGGCAGAGAGCGCAGAAGTTACTGGAAACAGGTATTTACCCCAAAAAGGGACCTGTCAGGAATGGGACAACAGGAGTATTCAATCACCCCTCCTGTACAGAGCTGATCTCAGTGTGATCGAGGGGGAAATCAAATAATCTACCAGATTGCAGAACAAGGGATCTGTGGAGTTGCTGTCACCATGGTTAGTCATGAGGTTAATTCTGTGATGTCTCCTTGTAGAAAAGTGTTACTGAGACATCTTATTCAGCAGAAAAGAGGTTGGTATGGAATTACTCTGTGAATGCTTGGCATGATTTGGAGCGAGCAGGCGGGGCCTGTGCTGGATCAGCGTTTTGATCCTCTATGGCTGTATTGATTTTGATCCAGCTCTGTCAAATTTAAAGCCAGATTTACTGTACTGTTGAGCCACAAACTTCAAAATCTATCTTTAATTGAAGTGTAATGTGATATATGAAGAAGAAAAGTCATTAATTAAGATTGTCTTACATTTTGCCTATGAATGGAAAAATGCTGTAATAGAGACTCCTAGGGCTTGGACTTCATATATTGGTATTCATTTTAGCTCAATCTCCCCCATACCCACTACAGGAAAGTTCTGACAGAATTCCCTCTGTGATGTGTTTAAAGCTGTAAAACTGCTGCAAGAGCATGTATGTAACCTGTAAAGCCAAACACCATTATTTAATTTAAGGAAGGATTTCCTTAAATGGAATTAAATTAAATTCCATCAAGTTAGAGAAGAGGAAGATGGGGCTGAGAAAGAGCAAGGGCCGGAAGATAACAGGTTTTGATACCAGGGAGATGGCATTTCAGAAACTAGGAGAAGTGATGAAGAAGAACATCTCAGTCTTATAGCCCCAGCTTGTCTTTCTGTTTTTTGGTCTGCCTGTTTAATGATTAACATAAATTTTAAAAAAGTATTTCTGGGGAAATAAAAAAAAGGTTCCTATTCTGTTTTATGTGTTCCCAGTTCTACTTTTGTTTTGTATTTTACTATTAATCTTCTAATGCTATAATTGGTAGGAATCTAATTACATTGCATGAAGCTGTGTCTTTTTCAAGGAGTAATTTACATTTAAGTTCTCTTGGAGTGTATGTGTTTTGTCTTTGATGTCCTTGATTAGTAATTGCAGCTCTTGTTATCAAATACTATATTTAAAACAAAGCAGTTCCATATTTCTTTGCTTACATTTTTCTTGGCAAGTCCTCTATGTGGTAAAACATTCTACAACTTGTCCTATTAAGGTAACTTGAAGGATTTTTAAAAATATTCTCCTGCTTCAGGAAGTTGAATAAAATAAGTTCAGATGTACATGTCCATTATGGGCAGAGATGAACGTGAACTCTTTGGACACCTTTTATTCCCAAATTATGTTTCAGTTTCCACAGATTATATTTCTGTGTCCCTTACCTCTCAGTGTTTCCAGATTCTGCTTATCTGGACACACAAAGTAAATGTACTTTGAAGCAAATGTACTTTACACCTATTATTTTGTTAAATAGTCCATATTTTTATAAAGAAACACATAACTTGTTTAATATTCTCACCTTCTGATGTGAATGGGTTTTCTGTCATGTGTTCTGAAAAAGTGTGGAAAATAATAGTATTAATAACACTGAAATGTAACTTCAGTCATTTCAGTGCTCACCTGACATTTCCCTACTCTTTACTAGGAGGTCCATGTAAACACCAAATGCTGAAGGCAAAGCTATATTTGCTGATTCTTGTCAGAGATGACAAAAAAAATCCTGCCTGAACTGCAAAACAGCAATTTCACTATTTGGTTCCTTGGAAAAAACCCCCGCCCATTTAGTATATTGCTGCATTTTCAGCAGGACTTTGTGCTTCCAGATTATTTTAGATTTTTAATTGCCCTGAAAGCATTAATTTACTGAGCTAACATGGGAAGTACAGACCAAAGAGCAATTTCATTTACAAATAGTAACATCTACTTTAAATGTAGCAGTGCTTAATGGGTTTAAAATATATAAAGACTAATTATCCTGCAGATTTTGTAACCAGTCATGTTATTAATGTTTAGTTGTGCTACTTGCAACATTAACTGTTATGTACATCATAAACATGAGTCAGACATATAACTTTGAATCAAATCAGCCCAGTTGAAAACTGCTGTGCCAGAATTAATCAACTATTATTAAATGACCAAATGTTACAACATTTCTGATGAATAAATTCATTCCAATACTTATATGAATATAGAAATCTGGAGGCATGAATATTAATTAGGAACTTTTATTAATTTTTGAAGCTTGAATAATGGCTACAGCCAAGATTTTTATGTGCATTTCTAAAATTTAATTTTCTAGAACTCTGGTAGAATTCAATTTAACATGAGTACATAAATAATCCCAACAGGTGATAATGGTTTGATTATATGTTAATATCTTTGCTCATTGTTTTCTTTACTTCCTTCTCCCACCTCTCTTGAGCACTTTTAGGGTACGAAATATTTGCTCATCTTCGATCCACATTACATTTTTGATGAGCAGCACACAAATAGTCATTAATTGTTGGATCTTATTTGGCATTGAGGTAAGAGCAGTAGAATAACATTTAAATCCTATACTCCCACAAGCTCATTGGCAGAATTTCATGTTAGAAACCTGCAAGCTTACAGAGCCCACCAGACTATTTATGAGGGCAGCATTTTAAAGTTCTCATATCTTTTTTTTTTTTTTTATGCTTTTTTTTTCTCTGTCCTATGAGGAGTGATGTGATCTGGTGATTTGAAGCAGAAAGGAAGCAAATTGTCATGCAGACTGTTCCAAGGATGTCTCTTACTGGAACTTTAAAAAGGAGCTCGTCCTGTTTTTGAAGGGATTGAAGGGTCTAAGAGCGTTAAAGTCCCCAGATGTACTCTGTAAAGGACATGATATGCAGTGAGGAAAAAACTGTAATTCTAAACATTCTGGAAGATAGAATTGCTTCTGAGAGCAGGCAGGTCAGAGCAGTAACATGAAGGCTCAGGAGGGGCTTTCCCTTTCACTTGAAAATCTCCCAAAACATTATTGGGCATTTGCAGCTTTGGTATTCTGGAAACTTGGAAAACAATCAGATTGGCTGTTACAACCATCAGTAATTTTTTTACAGAATATCCTGATTCTTGAGAGAAGGTTAAATCTATTTTCTTTAAAGACATATTTGTGTATAAATTTAATAGTCCCCCCAATATTTAGAAAAACAACATGATCTTTTGAATTTCACGTTAATTTGTCTGCAGTAAAAATCTTTTAATCCTTCTTATTTCTGGTGAGCAAGAATATCTTAACTATGTCATTAAAATTTTTGGCTATAAATATAGAGGCAATATATTAAATTTGGAGGAATTTATATATATATATTAAATTTGGAGGAATTTATATATATATTAAATATATAATATATATATATATTATATTAAATTATAGAGGAATATATTAAATTTGTCAACCCATTAATTAGAAAGAGAAAATCAAATGCTGCCTGCTACATATATTCCCTTTAAAATTTGTCTCCAATTTCATGGATATGGTGGACTCACATGATTTAAAATGAAAGATCATATTCAAATTGTTTGTTTAGATAAAAACATTAAAGTATTTGTAAAGTTGTTTACTAAATAATCCACAATTGGGTCGTTACCTTTAATTCTTCATCTATACAATTGTTTAATTTTTTGGCATTTATTTGCTCTGAGTGAGCTCCATGAAGTTGTGTGTCTCTCCTTAGGAGTGCAGTCCATGGTAGGAGCTGCTTTGCTCTCCCAGCACAGTGAGGCTGTTGTTGGGTAAGGATAACCTGTCCTGAATTCCCCCCAGAGCAGAGTCCCAGCATTCCTCACAGGTAATTAATCCCTACAGGAACCTGCATGGGTTCTTGCTGCTGCTCCTTCCCTATGCTTGTCCTCTGAACAGAGGAAAGGTTGTTTTATATACTACTACTACTACTACTACTACTAATAATAATAATAATAATAATAATATCATCATCATCATCTAGGTGTTTTTTTTTTGGTGTAAGAAGGCTGAGCATGGAGTACCTTCTCCTCCCTGACACAGCTTTTCCTGCCTGCTTGGATGTGTAAGAACACACTAAGGCTCTAAGAAGGAAGTCTTTGATGTGTTTCAGCTAGTATCATTAATAAAATATTACTATGCAGATATATTCTGTTCTCTTCCTGTCTGCTGTCTAACTGTAGGGTGTAACCTTGAAGGGTAAGTCACCTATTCCAAATTGAAATGCCTTTCTTTGAGCTCAGAGTGATTTCTCCTGTAACCTCAGTGAGTGCTTATGCTGTCCCCCAGGTGTGCTCAAAATCTGATCATTTGTAGTGAGGATCTGACGCAGCTGTGGCCAGGCCAGCCCAGCTGAAGCTGTTAATGACCTTAATTGGCTTTGTTCCCTGGCCTTGGGGTGGGACCAGTGATTGAGAACACCTGGAGGCAAGGCAGGTGTGGGGCAGTGTGCCATGGGGAGTTTTGGCCTCTCTTCAGGAAAAGTTTAAAGTTTTATGACTACGGGTGACTCCAAGTCCTGACCCTAGGGAAAGGCTGAGGATGGACAATGTGATCTGGGTACTTTCAGCCTCAGAGAGGTGATTTCAAGGTACCTGTGAGATTCCTGATGGGCTTGGAGCTGCTGTGGCAGCCCTGGCTCCATTGCAATGCGAAGAGGAAAGAAGAGCAGTGTGTGGATCCTGCTGTAAGTGAGTGCTATTTTGTGTTGTGGTATTGTGATTTATTCTCTTGTTACAGCCATGCTTATGCCGTGACCCACAGACTACATTTTATGATGCTTTATTTGTCCTTCAGTCTTCTTTCCTTGTGAATCTTTTATGCTGAAATGAGGTCTGAATGAATTGTTAGAGTGGCAGTAGATGTTCATTCTTTGTATGTAATATGGTCCCAGCATATGTATGTGTATGTGATGCCTGAGGAGAGGAAGGTGCCCCCTCTGTCTTTATTCCCAAGGTTTCAGGTGGAACAAAGACTGATGGCTGTGTTCTGTCTTTGTACCTGTCCCTTTGCTCTGGCTGTATGAGTGTGGGAGCTCAGCACATCCCTCCGGATGCCCTGAGTTGCCGAGAACCCTCTTGGGGGGGGCTCGGAAGTCCTGGAATGTTGCCAGGAGTGCCTGGTGGCCTGACTTTGATCCTTCTAGCGATTTGCCACCTGTGTATGAGGACATGAGAGTCACACGGGTTTGAATGGTGCAGGAATGATGTATTTACAGGGTGAAAATATAGATTTGAAGGTTTTTGGTATAGGGATCATGGGGACAAAATGGAGGAATCAGGGCGTGTCTTGTCCTTCTTCTTCTTGTCATCCATTTTCTGTGATGATGTTGGCACTTGGGGATTGGTTTAGAATAAAAGTGCACTGTCTAACATAGGTGATAGGTATTGGGAATTAAGAGTAAATATGATGTACGTAGTTTGTAGTATATAAAGACACCACCACCTCGGGGGCGGTCAGAGTGCCTTTGGCTTCCTTGCTGTTCAGATCCCGGCTGGGCAGAAAGAAAATTTTATAGATAAGAAATAATAAACAACCTGAAGACCAAAAAGTGAAGAGTCCAGACTCATTCTGCAGAGTGTGGACTGCCTCAGAACCATCCCACGCATCTGGGGGCAGAGACAAACAGCCGGACCCGAGATATGAGCAGTGGCAGAGAAGCTGTTAAAATGTCAGACGTGGCTGGGGGACATTGCAGAGCTCCTGCAGGCTTGCTTTTGGTGGCAGGCTAAGAAAATAGGGGATCTCTTTTGTCCTGCTGGGAGCTGGTGTAGAGGGCTGGTTGTAACTTGTGTAATATCAGCTAAATGTGGCTAATGAGATCACCGAGACTGAATTATTCTTACGATGGTGGCGAAATATTGATGTTTGTAAAATATAGAAACCTGTGGGTGTTGGTATTTATAAAACTTAGTAAACTGCTAGGAAAATATTTTAATCTCTTCATTGTGTTGAATTCTTCATAAATATTAAAATATTACCATAGTACCCCTTTTCTAGGTATCTGAAATAGTGAAGAAGTTTTCTGTAGAGAGCCTGAATCTCTGTGTGGTGTTGGTGAAAGCTGTGCAGCTGCTTTAACTTTCATGAACCAGTCATCCACCACTGGGACTCTTCTGTGGCTTCTGCCCAGTGTGTGCTTCAGCTTAAGCATGATCAGTGAATGTAGAGGTGTTGCACCACTGCTGCCATACGTGCTCAGCATCTGTGCCACCCTTGTGGCTGTGGAGAAAGCTGTGCCCTTCCTGCTTCAGCACAACTCTGTAACGTGTTTGTAATGCAGCCTCACATAATTCACAATAAGAGGAAACTCTTGTATGTGATCAGGGATGCAACTTTGTGCATGCATACCTAGAAAAGCAAATAGAAATGTGTGGATCAGGATCAAGCTTGCAAGCTAAGGGCTAGCTTTTAATCTATAGGCACCCCTCAGCTAAAGTACTTGGAATGGAGTAATCCTGGGAAATAGATTTGTTTTATTTTGAGCTGCAGCTTTTTCTGAATGTAAAGAATGTCCATTTCTACACAAAGTGCTGTGTAACAGGGATAAAATCATATCTCCAGTGGAACTGAATGCTAGAGAAAAGCTATCCTTTGTTCAAACTAAGTAAGGTTCCCATGTTAGAGAGAAAAGAGAATGTTTTTACGTGTTCCTGTAAGAAGTTTGTGCCCTTCTATTTTTCTTCTCAAGGTAGCTTCTTCAGATGTGAAAATTTTTCAGGTATGCATTTATTCCTGAGCAGAACAAATTGCCTATGCTTGTAGAGAAAAATATGAGGCTCAGCAAGTTATTTGGTCTTGTTCATTTTTCTTCATCATCAGAGTGTGAATTTAAAATTTATTTTGCTTAGCTGAGAATTAAAATCTGGAAAAATGTTTGTAGTACAAGTTTCACTCTACATGATTCAAGATTTTCTGTGCTTTGAATACTCTGCTATAAAAATATGTGTGCTTTGAGAGATGAAGTAGAAAAATTGATGAATAGTTTTATAAATATTCTTTTTAAGGTATTTTTGAAAACATGTTTATGTTAAAGCTTCTAATGAAAAGCTACTGAAATGTCTGTTGCAGTGCTGTACTAATGCTCTCATTTTGTGAAAGTAGGTTTGCCAAACTGAATTTCTCTGTCCTCTCTTTTTGCTTTCCTGCTCTGTGCAGCCCTCTTTATTCCTCTGATAGCTGAGAAGTCAGGGGAAATGAGTAATTGGAAAAGCTTTAGAGGATCAAACTGGCAAACTAAGAGCTGGTTTTGATGAGAGGTGCAACCTTCAGCAGGGGTAGTTACAGCAGAATAATCCTGGGAAACACTTGGAGAAAAACATTTCAGAATTGCAATTCCTTCTGTGCTTGTTTCGTTTGAGGTTGGCTAAATTAAAATACTGCTGGGAATAAATTATGGAGCCTCTCCTACCAGCAAAAGCCTTTGTAAGATCTGCTTTTATTATCTGCAGGGACAGAAACCGATTGGTGTTTATGTCTCCTTTTCCTAGGATTCAGAGTTTACATAAGAAAATCAGTTTATAATGATTTATCCTTCTCCACTCTCCCTTATTTGAACTGGTGGTTTGAACACTAGCTGTTTTTGGGGAGCTTTTGGGGATCAAGCAGACACAGAGAGCATCAGTAAAAAGCACAAGTTTTATCTGAAGTTTGGAGTTTTTCAAACAGTATAAGCTTATGAAATTCAAACACAGATAAAACTTCATCTTCCCTGTGTTTATGAGTATTTAAAATTGGTTAACACCACAGCATATATTTAAGTAATAGGAAAACATAAAATCCCTCCTTGAGAGCAAAGATAACATCCTAATGAATGTCTAATATCCTGGGTAGTGTTCAGCATATCACCATAATTATTAAACAGACAGAAACGATGCTTTAAGAACCCATCATGTGTGCCCCATGCTTCACAAGATCTCACAGGCCTGTCTTGTAAGTGCTAATTAAAATGATACTGCAATAAAGAGAAACATTGCAATAAAGAGAGGTGATTCAGTGCTAGCAAGTACCTGTTAGTGTTACTTCTTGTTTATGATGGAGAGATTTTCTCATGATCTGAAGCAGTGTCTGTGCTGTGGAGCACAGCCTGGAGGAGCTGTACAGGTGTTTGGACACCACGAGGAGCAGCTCACTTATATCACATGTGCTTTTCCTGAAAAGGGGTATGATTTATCTGGAGCCCAGAGGTGTTTTCTGACCAAGCTGGTGCATGTCAGCACTGACACAGGCTGAAATCTGAGGCGCTGCCTGTGTGATGTGAGCTGTGCTCTCTAGCACTCAGCCTGTGCTGGTTCAGGTCAGGCTGCCTTTAAGTTGGTTTTCTCTGGTAAGCAGAGAACGAGTGAACTGCTTATGTGACAGGTTAGACACCAGTGAAAAAGGTCATCCAACTTTCTTGCATTATTTAAAAGAAAAAACAAACCTGCACTGGTAAATGTCACTGAAAAGCAGCGTCGCTTTTGCGGAGCTGTCAACGCCAAATAAATAGAACAAATCAGGTTTTTTGTTTAAAATTAATTTTTCATCAAAATATTTCGGAAGTTGACCCATGCTGCTGGAAGTTATATACATACTCTCTGTACCTTCTGTACTAGAGCTGAGCTGGTTTTGCCACACGTCTTTCTGAGCTTCATAGATATGCCTATGATTTCCTCTTAAAAATAATCCTCCCTCTATTTATTTAAGTGGGCATAAAAGTGCCCCAAAGATCTTATGACAATATCTAATATATATGCATATTTCACATATGTGGTTGTAAATGGCCTGTTACAAGGGACTGTAGAAGATGTAGGAGTTTTTTATTGCTGACACTAAAGAAGGAAGACAGACACAGTGCTGGGTGAAATAAGCGGGTGGTCTCTACATTTTTACATTTTGTAAAGATTTGTTAAGATTATGATAGTAACAGAACGTATGAAAGTTAATATTCCCAGTTCAAAACATTTTTCTTAAATAACAGAGTGTTGTCTTTTGCTAATAAACATGTGGACTGGCTGTTCCAATTAGTTACCAAGGTGCATACTTAGAAAAACCTATGGAAATATGAGGAATGTGGAAGAATCTTCCATGTCTTGATCACCACTAGTTGGGTGATGTTAAGTGATCACATGTAATAGGTTAAACATCACCCACAGTGGTAGTAAATTTAAATGAATGCCATAAACAGGGTTTCTGTGCCACAAATAGTGATGCTAAAAATATGGTGGCACTTCAGTCACAAAAACATCAAAATCAAAATGCAAGAAGATGCATCTTGAATCAAGGAAATAATCAAGCAGTGGCACCAAATGTGTGCTCTGGGATCTGGTTTGATTTTAGTGCTGAGAGTTCTGCCTTTCTACTTCTGAAATGCAAGTTCTTGTGCAGTCTCTCCAACAATACCAGCTGTGCTGTTCAGTTATTTCTGCTGCTGACAATTTTTTTTCCCCCCAGGTATTATTCCCAATAATCTGTCCCAAGAGAACAGGTGAGCAATAGAGAACTTCTATTGCTCATAGAAGTATCCCAGTAATTTTCAGGGGATAAAGGCCAACTAAAACAAATAAGAATTTTTATTCAATATATTCAGAAATTAGCTTAGTAAATATGCTAGATCTTCTTGTAGCAGCCACTGTCATTGATTTCATAAACCAAAGACCAATCTCTTTTCCAGTAGTAAGTGAGGAGGTAAAATTTCTGCTTGTAGATTCTTTATCCTGTGAGCAGTAATGGTTGTATACTTACCATAGATGGTGGGTTTTGTTTGTTTTTCTTCTAAAGGGTTTAGTGGTTTAAAGTATTGCTTTTCTTTATACAAAGCTATACATTATAGCTATATCTTACTTCTCCACTGAAAAATTATGCTTCTAAGAGATATGTACGCCGGGATTCTTGATTTATTTTTTTAGTTTCATAGCTCTGTCCTCATTTTGAATATCACAGCTATTTATTACATTTATTATTTTTCCACAAATACTCATTTTTAAAGACCAGTTCTATATTTAAAACACTTGTATAAAAATTATAGCACTATTTTGCATGTAAGCAGTACAAACAGTTTGTCAGTAAATGCAAATGAAACCTGAAATATTGGCTTCTTCAGCTGTGAAATGGGTTTGCACGCCAAGGTTTTGGTAGTGGGTGGACTTGAGAGGTGGCATTCCCCTGCAGGGGAGGAGGCAGAGGATCAGGGGTGAAGTCAGGCCTGGAAAGAAGAGGGATGGGGTAAAAGGTGCTTTTAAGACTTGTTTTTAATTTTCATTATCCTACTCTGAATGGAGTGGTTACAAATTAAACCCACCCAAGTTTCCATTGCTAGTTAACAAAAGCACAGCATGACAGTCAGTGGTTCTTGACAAACCTGACAGCTGACTTTTTCCAACAGGTTGTATAATTCAATGTGCATAGAAAGGGAACACCTTAATCATCATTAGCTACAAATTTGTAATAGGTTTTAAGCTAACTGGGAGAGAGAGGGAGAGAAGACAAGGTTGTGAATGAATTGTGGAAAGATAGTCTGGCATAAATTCTGACTGCCTCATACTGTAGTGAGTGGACTGCAATCAGACACAAAAGGATTAAGTATCTCTGGACAATGCCTCATTTGTAGTTTGCTTTCCATAGGAGACTTCAGGAGCCAAGGAAGCTGAGAATGTTATTTACTATGTGGAATGGAAGTGCTGGTATTTTTAGGCAAAATCCCAATAAAGTATTATTTTTCCACCTAAAACATATGGCTTATGTGGCAGGCTTCTGCTATAGCTGTTTCCATGCTGTATCCATTGCCCATTTTTACACATCCTTTTGTCAGGCAGGGGTTCTGCTAAAGGAATGAACTACTGACAAGCAAAACTTTAATGAGACATACTTAAATTTTTAGGCTGTCATGCAGAGAAAGTAGCCAGTATAAATCCTCTGTACTTGCTTGCTTTTTCTTTGCTGTACAGCTTCTGATACCTTGTTCTCTGCTGTGCATGATGGCACTCACCTCTTTCCAGTATAATGGCTGAGTAGGTGTAGAATGTGCAGCAGTGGCACGTTCAAAGAGCATTTTCTGTAGAGCAGTGTAATAAAATATTTACAAGATTTGATGTAATGAGCTAGGCAATTATGTGTGAATTGTACTGTCTTCAGCTGGTTAGGATAGGCAGCCTGCATGCATTTACAGAATCTCTTTCAGCACAGTTTCCAAACCGTGTTCTATGGAGCAAGAATATTGTTACTTTCTCTGTGAGGTTTCATTCCATCACGTAACAATGAAGCACAGAAATATTTACAGCTGAGCTTTGGAAAAAAGGAGGTTAAGAATTCTTTTAAGACATATAAATGAGCTTCTATAAGGATGTGTGCATTTTGAACCTGGTTAGAGTTGCAAGAACAAGCTTTTAGTATTGGAAAGTTTGGGCAATTCAGGTATCTTTCACCTTTCTTTCGGTGCTTTTGGTGTGAAACTGCAGGAACCTCTCACCTTTCCTGCTTAGCTGACCATCTTCTGGGAAGCCTGTTATTTAAAGCTTTTTGTTTTTCATCTTCAGTGCTTGTATTGTAAATGTGTGCAAGTACCCACAAGTGCAGTGTTTATTGTCCTGTGAACTGGCCAGTTTTCTAAGGTCAGATAAGGATTTCTGTTCACAGATGTGACAAACCTGATTCTGTTCTAGCAAATTATTCCATTTATTAGGCAAAGGGTGCAATCTGGACCAACCCATGATAATCTGCTTCCTGTTTTGTGTGGGAAAAGGAGAGAGCATTTGGTTTCATTCTGTATGTCTTGAGAGAATGGTCTAACAGTGCAAAAAAAAATTAACTAGTTCTGCTACACATTTATTTTTGGCTATGCAATAACACTGCATCCATTCATTTCAAAGTATTTTTCTGAACAAAGACCATAAATGTTAGAACTGAGACTGTTGGTTCTGCTATGGAGTTCTAATGTAAAATTGTCCAAATACTTTAATGTCCAAACTGCTCAGTTCCAAAAGAAAATGGATTCATCTTTCATCAGTCTTTGTCTGAATTGCTTTTAGTCTAACAGTGTAATCTTCTCAATGCAGACAGTAAAATGCTTTGATCTTCCTGTTAGCCACTTGGCATTGCTTTCTGAAGTTACAATCAGCTGCCTCATTTGAAGAAATGATTGGAGCCACTGAATTCCTTTTGTGCAGGGGAATTTTACGTGAATGACTAGTCTGAATTCTCTTTGACTGTTTTGGATTGTGTAGAAGGGATGCCTGTGCAAGTATGTTTATTAAGAATTTCCTGTCTAGCCTTATATATAAATGAAAAAGGGAAAGGCCTATCTACAACTCCTATCAATCCAGTAACTTGAGATATGCTGTCATATTTTTCCCTGTTCTAGAATGATTGATTAATGTGCAATTAGTATTAATCTTAACTGGAGTTTGATCCCTTTGACTGTTGGAGTTACCTCTGCTCATCGATGTCTTTCTCTTCTGTGGCCTCACTTAATGGGCATGAAGCTGTGAAGCACTGGTCTGTGGGAATGTGTATTTGGGAAGTACTGGCCTTAATTTCTGCTTTTCTAATGCTTATTTGTAGTGCATTCTGATAGCTCAAAACTTGAGTGTCTTTGATTTGCAATGTATGCATTTACAATTAAAAAGTGGGGAGCAGGGTCTGATGACAGACTGCTCTTGCATAATCATTTACTTGAAAAAAAGAAGGTAAATCTGTCTGTGAAACCATAGAAATTGGATCTAATGACAAATCCTACTGGCCAATTTGAAATCCCCAGTATGCTTGAAAGAGTTGGTGAATCCTCCAAAGATAATGAGAAGTGTTTATAGAAATTTACTCCAGCTTTGATCCATGCTCTGGAAGAACTGTGCACGCCTCCAAGAAAATGTATTCATTTCTTTTGAAGTCTCATTGATTTTTAAATGAGAACCTGGAAAGTGGTGGAGAAGCAAAACTTACTCTTCATAAAAGCAAGGAACGACTAAATAGTGTTACTAACTTTAGACAATGAGGCTGAAGGGAGTTTGCTTTTTACTGCCTGTGGTTCTTTTGTCTCGCACAATCTTGTGTCTGTAATGTATGCAAAGCATTTGCAGTAATAAGCAGATTCTTAAACCCCAGAGAGGGGCAAGAAATTGTAAGTGTAATGACAAGATTTGCAGAATAGTCAAGTGATTTATGGACCCTACTGATTTTTAAGGCTTTTTGTAGTAAAGCAAAAAATAGGCAATAGCCTCTAGGCATCATTAACTTTGACTTGTTTTCATATATGCTACAAATAGATAAACTGATATTTTTTAATTTTACAGTAGGAGCCATGGCACATCTATTTCTCCCTACACTCAATAAAAATGTGAATATAATGAAAATAACTGTTAAAAAAGTTAAATTGTTCTGGAATGGAAAATGCACTATGTGCTGTGAATTGCTGAGTCCAATGGAAGCCCTTCAGTATTTTCTTTTAGTTTGTTTTAAAATCATTACAGAATTTCTATGTACAAACAATATTTAAAAATCCATCAAATTCTGGTTTGTCCCTCTATAGGTTAACAGTTTACGTGTTGGTACAAAGCATCCACGAAAAACAAGGTCATTTATCAGGTTGGCATAGGCTAGATATTCCTACTTAAATGCTGTCCTAAGAAGTACATGGGAAAGCAGTGACACCTGCTTTTGGCCATTGGCAAAAAGTCTTGTGTTGTTCTGCCACGTGCTGTGGTTGCAGGAGGCAGCAAGCAGTGTAGTCAGTCACTAGATTACAGACTGTTAACTGAGTGAGTTCATTCATCATCTTGTCTCTAGTCCATTGAGTGAAACTGAGCTGAAATTTCACTCCTTTTGGTCATTATTTTTTCTACATAATAAGATATAACCTTTCATTCAAAGAGTGTCAGAGAAATCAAGTAGACACAACAGTACCTCTGGACTGATACATGTTGCATGAACAAAGCTGTAAAAGTGCTGATGCAAAGTTTGTGATGACTAATATTGATATTGCCATGCAAGTGTTTAATAGTTGTGTCATTGAAAGCATTAATTTAATTACAACCTGGGAATGCTTGTGAGATTTAACTGCTATTTGTCAGTCTGCTTTAGTAGGCAGGGTATGTTTTGTTAGATATGTTGTTTGGAGCTTTTGCAAATCTTGGTGCATAGCTGCACTGTGGGCCCGTCTCGTATTTGGTGTGTTCTAAATATTTCCTTCTGGCCCAGTACAGAGAGGCAGCAAATCTGCCAGCACATCCAAAGCAGTGAGACATCCACCCCATTCAGCTCTGAACACACCTGTCCTGACGAGGGGGGGTGCAGGACTTTTCCTTGGGCTGAATGTGTTTTTAAGAGTGCGCTGGCATCTCAGCTAAAAGTGGTGTTCTCATACAATCAACAGTGCTACTAATTGCTGTGGCTTCAGACAAGCACAGAAAAACACATCAGTTTCTTAGCATTTTGTACTGAGATAATTTGGGTCAGTATAAATTTTTTCCTTGTACTCTACTATAATATTGTCCCTGTGTTTTACAGATTTCTATTTGCTGAATGCAACCAAATGTTACCTTATTTAAAATCTTGCAATTCCCCATTGTGATAATCTTCCTCATAATTTTTGATCTGCATTTATGAGAGAAGGTACATGAAATGAATTCTGTCATTTTCTCTTATTGGACCATGCCATCTTAGATCACATAAAGCTCTTTCTTGGGCAGAGTGAAGCCAAGCTCTCCGAAATTATCTCAAAAGATAAAATTGAATTATTTTCTGAGTTAGTGTCTTGGAAGTCTGACTTGGAGAATAATAAGGTACACTGTGGGGTTGTGGGGATTTGTTTGTTTGTTTTGTTTGGTGGGGGGGTGTGTTTTGTGTTGTTAAAATGCAGTGGCTAATGAGAACATCCTGAGCTCTGTCTGTGCTGCTGACAAGTGAGAGTGTAAACACGACCTGGCTCAGGTTTCAAGTACAACTTGGCTGAGCAGTTTCAGGCTCTCTGTGAGGCAAATTCCCACTCAGGTCATTGCTAAGAAACTTCATGTCTGTAGCAAATTCCATTCTATTGCAATTCTCCTGCAGCTGCTGTGTTAGGAGCTGGAGATCTGCAAAGGTGACCTGGGCAAGATCTTGCCACCCTTTCTGGGTTCTCCTGAAACTTAGATGTTCTTAATGCTCTCTGGGCTGCAATTTTTGTTTTGCCTGAAAAATCAGGTGTCTTAGAACCACAGCGTATTATCTTTATGGAGTTTTAATCAAATAAGCAAAAAGTTTACCAATATGAATGAGTAATAAGAGAATGCTTGCAAAGAATAAAAATGTCTGTCTGGGACAAAGCTAAGAAAGCATATTTAAAAAACCTCCAGGTCTGTGTGTCTGAAGGTTGTGGGGAAGGACAGGGTAATTTGTAGGCATGGCAAACTGAATGTGTCCCAACATTTCCACTGTAAGGATTTGGTGCCATGAGGATGTTAGGTGCACCACTGGAAAGATTCTGTTTCCAAGGGGTTTTATCTACTCTTCCAAAACCCATGCATTTAATTAACATACTTTGTTAGAACAAATAAGCAAATATTATTTTAACAGTGAGCAGAACCTGCCATGCAAAATAAGTGTGAATACTTCCCTGCTGGAAAGATAATTCTCCAATTAGCCTCCAACCATTCAGTGATTGAAAATTTGGGGATGCAAATAATTTTTAGATTATTTAAGTCACTTAAAAATAAAATAAAGGATTCCTGTGGAGCTGGTAGAACTCATTTATAGCTGGGGTGTTTCTGACTCCAGATCACATCTGGCAGGAGGGAAATGTATTCATTCTCCTTATTATCTTGCAATATGTGCCAGGCTGATGAAAGAAACACATGCAGAGGTAATTCTGTTCTATATTACAATGTGCATGTTTTACTGGAAGAAGAGAGTGATAGAGGAAGGGATCAGGGAAATAATTCATACATTGGCCTCTTACATTTTCCATTCCTCTTCCCTCAAAGCCTCTACAGATGGTGGTAGTGTCTGTCATTTGGGTCTCCCTTGCACAGTGACCATGCCCTTTAGATCAGGAATTGTGCTCCTTTGTCTCCCTCTCATGGAGAAGCCACCTCTCAAATCCCATGGCCTTCTTCTTTAACTTTCAAGTTTGGGATTACTTTTTGCAAAATCTGCTCTGGCCTTTCTCCTGAGTTAGTGTTTAGTAGCTTATAGAACAATGAAACTTTCCTGTAGCTTAGTATTTGCTTTACAACACAAAGTGTTAAGGTTCTTGGCAGCCTAGGTCTAAAGTGGCTGTTAAATCCAATGCAGCTTGAATTTCAAATATTTGTCAGTGGACTCGCCAGTGGGGTCACGTTGCCTCCTGTTGGCAGTCCCATTTCAGGTTAGAACCAGCCTGTGTGTCAGTCCTGGGCACAGCCAGCCAAAATCCTGATTGCCTGGGTCAGAGCAGCCCCAGGAGGATAAGGTGGCTGGTGTAGGATGGTGAGTGTGTCCTGAATGTGGATTACCCTGTGCTGGGTTAGATGGGGCAGGGCTGAGGAGGAAGGTTAAAGCAAAGAGAATGCTCAATGTCATTGTGTCCCAGTCTGTGGCACTAGGATGGAGTTTTCAACCAGAGCTGCTTGTTTGCCTCAAGAGAGGGTGTGATCAGAGAAAAATCACCTCAGCCACGGGAGTGGAGTGGCAGAACTCGCAAAAGGACGTGTCTGAAAGTGAGAGATCCTGTTAAATGGCCTTTGGCACCTCCACTCCAAGTCCATAGGGAAATGTCTGAGGGCAGAGCTTGAGCAATGGCCATGGTCATCCCAGAAGGTTTGTGTGTGGCCATGGGCACTTCTGCATCCATGTGCACTGGATTTCCTTGGGGTTTTTCCCAACAGAACACCCTAATGGACCAAGGGACTTTTTTAGTGCTCAATACAGTTTAAGCCTGGAATTATATACAGCTTAGTTGGGAAGAACATTCCTCTTCAGTGTCCATGTCATCCCCCACCTGTATGTCAGGCTTGATGAGTAGAGCTGTTCTCCTTGTATTTTTATGGTGAAGGATGTCTTACCCTGCAGCTTTGCTGATAACTTCCTTGTGCTCAGCTTAAGGGCTTGTAACGTAGGTGCTAAATTTTCAAAATATTCCATGATCATTGTCTCTCTCCTGTTATTATCAAGCAGAAGTGATTATGCCTGTCCTAAAAGCTGGCAAAGGTAGGTGTTGCTCAATGATGAATGGTGTTACTGTAAGAAGACTTCTAAACAAATACATCTTTTCTGATAAAAAAAGTTCCCCCTGTATTGCTCAGAGTCCTAATTGCTTTTATATAATAAAACATTAGAAAAATTTGATGTAGTAAAACCAGATATAGCCTTATTAAATTAGAAGACTTGAACATTCATTATAATTAAATTGAAATTGTTTTTATGATCTTAAAACAAGCATGTATGTGATTGAGAGATGGATGTTGGCAATATTAGATAATGGCAATATTAGATGAAAGCTGTTTGTGTCTTTCAATTACCCTGTGCAGTATTGCTGAGTTTTCAATTACCTTAGTAGCATGTCAGAGTTGAGTGTGCTGCCTCCTCAGTGTGCCCACCACCTGCTCCTGCAGTTTGATGTCATCTGCAGTGAAGAGAGCTCGGCTGCTCAAAGGGAGTAGAACTGACTTTGTTTAACTGAGGAAGAATCAGTTTCCAGTTGTCGTAGTTTTCAGGAAAGGCAGCCTGTAAAACTATCAATCCTGTTTCCTGGCAGGTTCAGATACAGTTATTTGCTCCTACCTAGTTATGAAATGTACAGAATTCCTTCTCCTAGTGTCACACTCTGATTTTACTTCATTAATTTGCAGGATCTTGTTTATCTTCTCAAGTGATAGAAGGAACATGCTCACCTTGGATTTCTTGCACATTGTTCTGATGCAAAGTTAATACCTTAAAATTTCTTCATTATGTTTTGCTTTAGTAAAGATTTCTTGATTCTCTATGTGCTGTCCTCAGCTAATGGAGTGAAAAGTCTCAATTTTCTTCAGCTCTTTTTTTTTCTTAAGCTTTCTGCCAGAAATGTCAATATGTTCTAGCTTTCATTCACTATAATGAATGATATAATAAACATGGCTGCAAGCAAAAGGAATCCATTTTCATCCAGACCACCTTTATTTTAATCTTACCATGGTGTGTAGCCTAAGGACTGTAGCTAGATGAAAGTTTTGTGTTACATGCTTCATGAAAGCAACTTAGTCTCTAAACTGCACAGCAAATAGGAGGCAAAGGGTTTTCTCTGGCCTTGTGTATGTTCTCTGAGAGAAACCTCTAAGCTGCTTCCAGGTAATGTTGGACTTCTTTTTAGATATGCTTGTTTTGAGTCTCTCTCAAAATCTATTAAGAATAAGAGCTGGAGGAAATTTTCAGGGGTGATTTGCTCTTCGTAATGTCCCCATGAGAACTCATTTCAGCAGTGATTTTGTTTTATTTAGTGACAATCAAATATAAAATTTTTTTCCAGAATTATGAAAATCCTGATCTATAAAGCCTCAAATCTTTGTACAAAGGTGCCTTCAAGACTAAATAACCTCTCCATTCTGTCTTGCAATGAGAGTAGTTTCTACCCTTGATCTCATCACATAAGTGAAGTTTCCAGAATCAAGTTCCACTGAAGAGGGGTTGTAATTGTAAAAGGCTGTTTGTTTTTACACTTTTTTGTCACTTAAAGTGTGTTGGTTCTGGGTTCATTACTCCAGATATATCACCTAAACATTCTTCTGTGCTCACTGTACAATAGATTAAGGCAATCTTGAATTTGTTGTGCTTAGATGTAATGGGTAAGGGAGGGAAATTATAAATCTTGCAATATATGAAGTAAGTCACACGTATTTGCAGAAGTTTTTGCACATAAAATAGGAATATGCCTAGTGGAGTTCAGTAATTTAGTCCTTCTTTGGAATGTCTTTGGAATGAGTGGCTACAATCATGAGGGAAACAAGGCTAAAATTCTTTTTGCACATACTTGTGAAATAGAGCAAAAAGGATTAGAATTGAAACTGAGAACTCAGCACTAATGCATATGCTGACGAAAATTTTAGAAAATCATGCAGGAAATAATTAGGTTTGAGTTTAGGCTCTTACTAGAGCTGATTAAAAATAAACCAATCCCTTTGGCATGATCCATTAATTCCTTGCCTCTTTGTAAATCAATAAAATTTCGCACTCTAAATATAGGAAGAAACACTGTTGAAATGGCACCTTTCTGCTAACACGAGTGATTTGGTGTCTGTATGCATGTGCCCCCAGAGGTACACACACATAAATCTGTGTTCTCCTGTCATGGCAGAAATTCAGCCCAGCTCTGGGACTGGAGCGTGTCCCTGAGCTGCCTCACCTTCCTTTGAGGACGCTTGCTGCACTTTGGAGATTTTAGGATTAGTGCTGAGGTGACTCATCGCCCTTTGTCAGTTTGGGGAAATTCAGCAGGATCAGTGTAGCTCCCAAAAGTTCTCCTGGGAGCAGCTGATGTTACTTTGAAGTCACTGAGACTGGGAATTAAAAGGTTCAGCAAAGCTTATAGGGCAGTTGGCTTTAGGAAATCCCTGATGTGAAATGTGGTACAAGCTGCTGTTGCTGCTCTGAAAGGGGAAAATGAACCTGTTGAAGCAGCATACCATGGCTGGATTGTCAGTGGTTTAAAACAGGTTTTGTCAATGTGGACATTTTATGAATGTGCCTATTTCACAAAAAATCTTGTGACTCCTAACTTGTTAAACTCTCTTCTGAAAAGTTATTTGGAATTTTGATTTTTCTATATGTTAGTTTAGAAGACTTTTTGTTAGCATTATGCATAATGTTATAAAATATTTATTGGTGTTGGTATTTCTGTGTAGGCTTTTCAAAGAGACAAATGTTAAGACAAAATGCATTTTACTTTAGAAATGCTTGCTGTAAATCACATGTGAGTATAATACAGTTTTAGGGGATCATGGATCATCTGTATCCCAGTTAACGCATTCTGATGAGATTCTTTGTGCTTATTACCCTATAAATATTAATTAGTTTGTGTTATTTTTCTCAAGCGAGGGTATGCAGCAAAGACAAGGTAACTTCCTTTGAAATGTATGAGGATTGGTATTGAAAGTAATCCAGATCACATGATAGATGTTGAAGGTAATCTAGATGGCATGAGCAAAGAAAGGTGTTTGAGTACCATCATATTTCTCTTGAGAGAATTCAGTGATGTAGAAGGTTTACAGATCTTTAACATGTCCTAAACAGGTCACATAATTTTTAGAATCTAACTCTGGGATGGTGTCTACCAGGAAATTATGAGTAGGTGTGGAATGATTTGTAGATAGTTTTGAACTTCTCACCAGTTTCTGGAACTCATATTTACACTAGATTCAAGGTTTGTGATAAACATTCAAGATTAAATTCTGGGGGTTTTTTGAAGACTTTTTTGCATGTATGAAGCCTTTTTAAAGGAAAAAACAAAATAAGGTGTGGGAGATGGGCAGGGGAGAGTTGTATTCTGTTCAACCAGGAGGATCACAAAACACACCAAAAATCTATGCTTTGACAAGATTTGTTCCTTAATTTTCCAATTAAGGAGAAGTTGGAAAAGAAAAACAAAGGCAATCACATGAGCCAGATGTGATCATTTGAACCCCACTAGGTTTGTCTGAAGTTATTATGAACTGTCTCATTCTTTTGTTTCCTTTAAGGATGTTCAAGTGAATTGTTTTGGCCTTTGAGAGAAAATTAGTTTTGGTTTTGACTGTAAATCATAAGATCTTTGCCTCCTCATGATTAATGAGATAAGCTGCTTGAATGACTGCTTAATTTAGTGATCTGAGATTTAGAGAACTGCTTTGAGAGCATTGGTAAGTAAATTTGTTCACAGTGTGAGAGGCATTTAAAATAACAGCAGTAGCTTGGGAAAGACTGCTCTCCACTTAAAGGATGTAACATTGCTAATAAAAGTCAGTGTGTGTGGAGAAACTAGAGCTGTTCTGTGTCACTCTGCTTAATTTAGAGCAGCCAGTTATAACTCAGGTTGATTGCCATTAAAAGCCAATTTTGCCATTGCAATCAGTGTTGATCGTCATATTTTATTGATTATGCAGTCTCTGAAGGCAGCAGGAAGGGAGGCCAGAAGGTTCTGCCATGCCATTTGAGAAGCTGTTTCCAGGCACAGGTCATTGGATGGTCTCAGTGGACTCTGATTTGCAGAGTTTTGGTTCTCTTGCCAGGTTGTGGGTTCACCCAGTAGCAAGGCTGAGCAGATCTCCAGAGGTGCAGATGGGGAACAGCACCATTGCTGCTTTATCATCTTGGCCCTCTTCTGCTTTGAGCTCTGTACAGCTGGCTGGATTAATTTATTACTTTCCCATCTTCTTTTTCTATGGCTAAATTGCCCTTAGTAAAATATCCTTATATTCCACACATTCTTGGCAGTTGTGTATTCATTTGAGTTTGAAAGTGATTGTTCAGGGCAGCCAGACAGGCCAGCTGTTTCACTGAGGTTGCTGTGTTTCTGCCCAGCCTCAGCAGAAATGTACATCTGTGCAGGATTGCAGGTCTCAGGAGCTCAATATGCTTCTATCATGGTCAACTTTTACCATTTCCTGACATGTTTTGGGAGCTTGTCCAGGGATGTTGGTTGCCATGGCTCTGGACCCCTGCACTTGATTTCCAAGTCTTATGCACAGTGTGATCAGTCTGGCAGGGTAAAGAAACAGATTTAATCACTGTGCTTGTATGAACCACTTCGAATTTTGTCTCTCTTCCAGAAGTTACATCAGTTGTGTATTGGTCAATGCTCAATATCAATAGGTTTATACTGGGTTTAATAAGACATCTAAGGAAAAATGCTGCAATTCCTTTGTTCCTTTTGCTTGGACAAACTTGCATTGAGCAGCTTGCAGCTTAATGTTGTTCAGTGAAGTCTATTCAAGCAAATTTTCTGCCTGTCATGTTGACCCAATGAATGACTGATATTATACAGTATTTGTTATTATTTGGTTGTTTTATTCCTGGTTTATTACCTATGCAATAGTAGATGAATGCTCTCATAATATGCAGAATGTAAATAAAAATAGTTAGCTCAAAATAGTGGTTTCATTTGAGTTACCTGGTTTTGGTAGTGTCACATTTGACTCTGTCATAGAATTGCCAAAAAATTCTGGCAAGAAACAGGAAAGCAGTAAGTCTTTAAATATAACAGCCAAAATTCTGCATTCCTGAGAACTTCCTCCACATATCTTACTGGTATTTGCCTCTTCTGCTTGTTCCCTCGTAAGTGGCTGTATCATCAGTTTTATTTACATTTTAAAAATAAGTGAAATGCAGTCAGTTGTCTCACTTTTCCTAATGCCTCCTTTGAATGTGAATGTTGTCTAATGATGTGTTTCTACTCTTCTAAGAGCTAGGTGAGTTAATCTGAAAAATTCACCAGCAGCCCAAGCAGTGAGTGCTTGTAATTGCCCACCTGGTGTGCAAGATATGCCTTTATTTAATAGAAAACTTCAAAAGCTCACTGATTTTAATTAAAGTGTATGGAAGAATAAAAGTCAAATTGAAAAGGCAGAAGTGGAGGGGGGAAAAACCCAGAAGAAATACAGGGAACTGCCAGGAGTGTGATATAGTCTTTCAGGAAAGCATTTTCAGGTGAGTTCTTGAGCATCAACACAGGACACACCTTGGCTGCAGAGCAGGAATACAAACAGCTGTGTCCTGGGTCAAACACACAGAGAGACAGGATCTAAAACAGGCTACCAAGCTGGAAGCATTTTCAACCAAGCCCTGAATGTTCTGGCTAGAGCTCAGACACAGAAGAGTGATGTTAATTTGTACTGCAAATCTAAATCTTTGCAGTGCAGATACCTCTTAGGGGAAAATGGGCAGCACCCTTGTTCTGTGAGCTCTGGGGTCACTCTTCTGTGGTAACTTGGGCAAACTGAAGTTTATTCACATGATTTCATTTCTGTATATATGTCCTAAAGAAGATTGATAAATGATATTGCGTGTAATCCAGTGGTGACTTGCTGAAATGGACAGAAAAGGCTATTGTAAAATTTATTAAGTACAAAGAATTAAGAATTGAAAGTTGTCATTCAGCATCTCAGTTTTCACTGTCACATGGAACTAAAGTTGTAGCAGTAAGAACTGCCAAGTCATCCAGTTTGTCTGTGAAATATTAATTTGAATGATGTGGAAATTTTATGTGGTTGTAGTATGAATACTGAGATGTCAATTTGGCTCAAGTTCAAAACCCTATGATAGATGCCTTATTCAGCTTGTGTTTGAGAAGGAAAGCACAAAGGAGCAAAGAAAAAATGAAGTAACAGGATGTAAAATAGATAAACACCAAACTGAAGGAAAAAAAATATGAATAAATGAATAAAATTTTGATGGTTTTTGAAGATAATGAACAGTAGGGTTGGGAAAAAACTGTCACTTCATATAGCAAAACACTAAATTCAAACACATGCATGTGGTTAAGTCTGTATTTAGACAATTAAATGCACTCTCTTTGTATGCTTCATATATGAAAGTCTGAGTCTAGCTCCCATTAAAATCATCAGTGAGGTGTGGCATGGGCTGCAGGTTGAGATGGTGCTATAGGCATGGCTTCTGCAGCTGCTGCAGTGTTACTCATTGCTGTTTGCTCTGAAAGGTGGAGTCAGACAAGTTTTTTAAATAATTTATAAGGTTGTAAATAATTATGCTTTCTTTTCCTTGCACCAATTTATTTTTTGAGCTTATTTGTGTATTTTAAACAATGATAATGAATGGTAGAATCTGGCCATGGATACGGATTTCTGTTAGATGGAATGTCATAGCAATTACTATGATGGGATATTTTAAATTTGCATGCAGATCTTTATTTTTTTTGTCCCTTAACAACTTGTAAAGAGTTCTTCGTGTTGTTTGTTGTGATAGCAGTAATGATTTATCATGATCTTTCAACTTTCCTGCAGTACTGTGTAGTCGTGAATAGCTATAAAAGGATTTTATTTAATGATAGCAAATTTCCTCAATTGCTCTAAGACATGGAGCTGAATAATAGGTGCTGAAATTGCTTTATTTACTGACAGATTATGTTTGAGATTTGTGAGGAAAAAATTGAATGTCCCCTTGCCATAGATATGTAATTTTTAAAGGAGAATATTTCTTACACAAAAGATTAGGACTTAGGCTTCAAAATTCTTTTTTATAAATTTCTTCTATATTGCTTCAAAATTCTTTTTCAAACCACACAAGTATGTATCTCTTTCTAAATGCAAATATATCAATTATTGGACTCCTTTACCAGGACAGAAGTGGTTGATGGCAGTATTTACTTGGGTATAGGCTACTCAGCCACATTTATTTCTGTTCCTAGCTCTTGGTTTTGTTGCTGCTAATCCTCTGCTGAAAAACTGAGAAATGTCATTCTGGGGAAAGCACTTTACCATTTCTTTCCAGTTAGACATGGTGAAGTCGTGACCTGAGGAAAGCTGAGTACCAACTAACTGAAAGAGCTGGTTTATTTAAAAAAATATGTTACCTTCTCAAAGTCTGTTTCCTCAGTGTTCCATATAATTTTTAGCATGTCACAGCCCCAAGAACCACACAGAAAGGTCATTGTGTATCCCTAAATGGAACAGCTGCCTTTGGATACAGCTCAGGTGTGGTTTAGCCTTGTTGGAGCTCATTACTGGCATGGCCATAGGCACAGATATCTTTCTCTCCGGCTGAAATGTGTCCTTTTCATCATGTCGTTCAGTTTTGTAATTTTGTCCATTTTCTCTGAATTCACTTTCCTTTTCTGTGGGGGATTTGATTTTGTTTTCCTCAGTCTTTGTAGTATATTGTTATTTATTGGCATTGGTGAGACTCCCTTCTACTTTTTTCTCACTCATGAAATTGGCATCTGGTTTGTTTTTCCTTGATGAGATGCTTGAAATATTGAAGTTAGGTTTAAGTCATCTATAGTTCTTAGCTAACCCTTCATATTCTGTTCAACAATGTAATCGACTTGATCACTTCTCTGCAGTGGTGAGGAAATTTATAGATAATGAGAAAACAGGAAGTCTGTGCCTTTCCATGGGTCTGCATGGTTTGAAGTAATAAATCATACAGCCTGAAAGATTTAGTGTTTGGTTCTCGATGTGCCTGCAATAGGAAACTCAAATATTCCTCCCAGATCCCTCACTGGGACTGAAGCTGTTCTATATTAGTCTGTAATTTTGCTGTTCTATCAAGTCTTGTCTGATTTCATCTCCTTTCTCTGTTTTGACACGAAGTGAGTTTTGAAGGCTGCTCAGACAGTGTGTGAGGTGAAGCATTCTCAGTATTTTACACCATGGCTTGCCAGGAGCTGGATGTTACCCCAATTTTCTGACTTCGCAAGGGATTTACGCCTTCATAAAATGCGAGTTGTGCAGTGAATTTTGAATGCTGATTTACTTAATTGAGCACTAGGCTTTCTGCTGCACCTGTTTATCTGAAGATAATGTATTTATGTCAACTGTGTGGCAAATGCTGGGTACATATTCCTGAACTTGTATGCTGGCAGCACCATTTGTTATCAGCTGGCACTGAACCGAGTCCTGAGCTCGTGTTGTCTCTTGGTGTCAATGCAGGTGAGTGAATTCATGTGATAAATAGTAGTAAGTATAATAAAACAGAAACAGTAGTAACCTAACAGCACACTTGGTGTGTCAAATAGAGCATTTTTATGGCCAAACAAGCATTTAATTTTTGTAATAACAGATGATTTGAGAAGCTGGTGCTTCTTTAAAAGGAAGAGAGATGAGTAGATTTTTGACAAGCTGTGTTTGATGTCTGGTTACAAAAGCCATGTTTTTCTTTGTTGCTATTACAGTGCCAACAGGAGGGAAGAGATTACTGTCTTTTGTTAGAGCTGGTTGCAAATTGTACTCCTGTTATGCTCAGAAAAAGCCATTCCTCTAGAGCCTTAATGCTTCATTAAATTATCCTGGGTTTTGATGGGGAGGAAAGACAATGGAGAACACTTTTTAAAAAGCTTTAAAAGGTTGTGTTTCAACATTTATGAGAAGTTTGAGTGTTCTGTGTTCAAAAAAGCAAAAAGTTGCCATTGAATTGAAATGCTTATTAGGGACTTGCAGAGGGTTTTTTCGTTGGTTTTTATTGTGGATTTTTTTTCCCCCTTGAATATTGAGTTTTCTGGTTATCTTTAAGAAAGAGTTTTGATACTTCTCAAAAGGGACAGGGTAGGAAAAAAAGCTGACTTTCAAAGAGATCTGCACAGTAATTTCTGTTAATTCACTTTATACAATATGATGTTAAGATAATAAGGTTGCAGATGAGGTGTCACATTCTCATTTGATGCAAACAAGCACTGCATAATGCATTCTCCAGGTTACAGATTCAGTCCAAGCCTGAAGCTTAGAAAATTGGATAAGTTTCCTGTTTTCTAAATTCTTTTTGATCTTGACCGTGGGCATATTTCTGCAGCAATAAATGATTATTCAGTTTGGTTTTGTGAACTTGTATGCTGGGGTATTTTAGTTCTTGCTTCTGAGCCACTGGGTTTCAACTTTACTTCCCCTGTTAAACCTTGTGGAGGGGTGACACAGTTTTAAAATCTAGCTCAAAGCCAAATGGAATATTTGTGACAAAATCATGTCTCTGATCTTCTGATGTCATTTATGGGTATAAAAAAATCCTATTATTAGAGGAGAAATCTGCTATGTATGGAAGTGCTGCCTTACGAATGATGCACAAGATAATGTAGCAGAATCTGTTTGTTTTCTTTTTAAAAAAATTATGAATACAGCAAGCACTAGAAAAATAAGATTTATATACTGTAGGTTAAAATACCTGTATTTCATTTTTTAATGTGCTTCTTTTTATGTGGGGAGATTTTCCCCTGAATTTTCAGTTGGTGCAGAGACGGAGTATGTGCACAGCTCAGAACACCATTGAAAAGAAATACAGTAGAAATAGCTGATAAAATGGGCTTATAATAAAAAAAGCATAGCATTGTTCAAGGGAAGAAAAAGGTTATTCTTCTTCAGGGGAGCCCCATTGCTTTACTTTGCCTTTCCTGTATCAGAGGAACATGTGGAGTGACAGACTAAGATGAGAATGAACGTGGTACCTGTGTTGTTTGAGACACCCATGCAGGCACAGAAGCCAAGTCTTTTTGCTATGGAAAAAGCACATTTCCTCTGTCAGCAAGGTTTCCAGTTGGCCTCAAAATTCCCACTAGAATGGAGGAGGTGGTGAGACTTGGAGGGTCGGGGAACAGACTTGCAGAAGCAGAAGGTCCTGTTGGCTGTTTAACAGCACCAGTCCCTGTTTGTAGCTCCTGTGACACTCAGAGCTGTGTAAAGCCCTTCCTTCAGCTCAGGAAGGCAGAAACATCATCCACTCCCTTGAATTGCTGACAGCATCCTTCTACTGCAGTTTCTGTTGTGTTGAGCCAGGGACAATGTTTGCAGTGTTCCTCTCCAGCTTTACCCTGCTCAGTTATGGGCAGGTGCTCCTGCAGCACTGGCAGCTCCAGCTCTCAGTCATCAGCACGTGTATGAGAACTTCATACTTTGAAAATAAAGCCGCAGACAAAGTGTAAAATACAAAACATGTACACAGATACAAACAGTAGAAGTTAAAGATACTTTAATAGCTGACCTCACTGTTCTTGTCACTCTGTATGTGCTCACTTTCAGTGTAGGAAAGAAGACTGTTCTAAAAAAAGACTTTTATTTTTTAAATTAGTATATTCTAAACTCAAGAGAGAGGTTACTGTTTTTGTGGCATAGAAAACAAACACATACAGACCAAAGTGCTAGGACAAGTAGTCCAAGGAGCATTAATCACCTAACATTTGTCATCCTGATTTCCCTTAACAGAGCAATTTTCTCTGAAGAGATCTATCTGATGATACTGCATCAAAGTAATTAATTATTTTTCATTTTTTAACTCCTACTTCTGTTTGGAGAGGGTGTTCTAGTCCTAGTATCCAAAGTAGTCAATATGGTATAAGTGAAATGACTTGCAGATGGGTATGAGACTGATTGGAAAAACACTGTAGCATAGTTATTAATTTGTTATCAAAATTAAATTAGTACTCAGATTAGAGATCTAACCAGGCTCCAATATTATTTGTTACATCTAATAGCAGGGCTGGATGATGTGCTGTACAAGACAGGACTGCAATTCAAAGGGGCACAGACACCTTAGGGAAATGATTGGAGAGAAATGAAGTGCAGTTGAATCAGGGACAAATATCAAGTTGGGTCTGTCTTCAGATAGAGATGAGAGAGAAACAAGCTGGGCAACAGCTCTGTGGGAGCCCAGAACTTCAGAGTGGTAGCAACACCACAATAATGTGTCTGAAGAAATCTAGACAAACATTTGTCAAAAATAACTTGAGCATTGTTCAATTTCTTGGGGGAAAAGTGTGTTTATTGTCCTCTGGTGCTTCTTTCCAGGTCTTGTTCTTATGAATGTCTGACTGAAATACTTTCAACTTACAATTACTTGTGAATATACTACAGCACTGTGGGCAAACCTACAGAAGAGATGGAAATATATATTCCTAATTATGTTTTAACACCTGTTACATTGCTGGAACAATGGGAAGATTTGCAATTTATTAATATTAGTAGATTGTTGGGATTTTTTGTAGTTGTTAGCATGTACTTGAAAATACAAAAGTAATCACTTGAACAGGATGAAGATATATATTTCCTACCTTTATTGAGAGTGTTCTAATCAAATATTTGAACATTGTATTGAGACCCAGGTTTGCATATTTCAACCATTTTTGGCATTCTCCCTTTGTAATTCACCTATGAATAGCTTTTTTTATTTTAACATAGTGTAGCACTTCGTTTTGACCCAGATTCTTTTTTAAATTTCTATTTAGACATGTTAGTGATGTGTAATGACAAGATTAAAAGCACTTTGAATTGCTTTTAGTTCAGCAGTACAGTGAAAGCACCAATGGCCTAGAAGTCGCTTCAGAGATTAGAATAACGTTGTTAGTTTGAAAAATTCTTCCATTTTCCAAGTGCTTTTGAATCAATCTGTCTGCTTTTGATAAAGCCACCCCTCACTGGGCCCTGTCAGATTGTCAGTGCTGATAGTGTGGAGCCAGATATCCCCCTGCATTGTGCTGCCCCTGTATCTCCATCCTCATCAGTATTGACCTTTTTCTGGAGGAGCCATATCTCACAGACAACACCACTCCTGCTGTGTTTTGTGTTTCTAACAGATATGTCATGGATTACACCGGCAGCACAGACCCCTCTCATTTGTCACCTGCACTGTGCTGTTCTTTCTGCTGGGTCACAACAGGCAAAATGTGACTGGGCTTGAGTCCCTGTGCTGCTGCCTCTCTTTTGCGCACATTTGCCTTTTCCACTCCTTCAGCGTTCCTGTTTCAGGACTTTGGAGAGCTCCGAGTCCCTGCAGCAAGCCCGGTAAAAGTAAACGGGAAAAACTGCTGAGCAGGGAGGCTGAACCTTTTCATGTCCTACCTCAAATTAACAGTAATTGTAGATACATGGGTTCAAGGAGTAAACAGAGCTGCACAACAATACTGGAAACAAAGAATACAGCATGCATAGAGTAGTAATTAATTAGCAACTTAAATAACTTTTTTAAAAAAACTTTTCTTTTTTACTTACACTATATAGTATACTTATTGGTTTCTTATCTTACCCCTAAATGTATTCTATAATGTGCATTAAATTTGAATGAGGCTTGGGTTTTGCTGGTTTTCCCCTTTGAAAATGAGTTTAATCATTGGCTATCTCAGTATCGTCAGGTGTCAGCATATTGCTGGACCAGCTCCTAAATTTCAAGCATAAATGTAATATTGGATCTCAAACTGCCTTGGTATGTAGGATGTGCACAAAATGCTGCCTTTTGTATTCTTTGTACACCAGTGAAATCCTAAGTCCAAATTTAAGTTTTTGTGGGATTGTAAGCACTTCATTTTGTAGCTAGAGAATTGAAATGCATGCAATGGGACCATGATGATGAGATCTAAAAAATAGACTAAAATAGACTAAAATTTTCTCAGAGTTTTTAAAAATGCTTTGCCTTTTAATACTGTTACATTGCTTTCTCTATACACTGACTCCTCTACTGTCCTCTTGCTTACCCAGCTTCAAATCTTAGGTTCTCTTTCTCTTTGTATGTGCTGGAACTTAACTGCAGATTGAAAGTTCTTAAACTCCTCTTGATTAAATTGAATTAATTCTTTACATGCACAAATACATTCAGGGAAAATTTAAAGGATTTGGTTTGTTTTTAAAGGCTGTACTTGTAATAACAGATTTAGTATTTATATTTAGTTTGCTGGCATGTTTATGCAAACTTCAAGAGAAAAGCTTAACTGCATCTTTTGTCCCTGCATAGTTTCAGAATGTAAATTAGTATTTACAGAAAAAAACCATGGTGAGGGGATCAGAACACTTTTTTATTTGTACAGACTGGTATTTCAAATACTAACTCAGTTTCTCACATCAGTCTGACAGCTGATAAATGCCATTTCACTGGTAACATTTTTTGGTTTTGTTTTCATTTGGGCTGAAAGAGTTTGCTTGTGTGCATCTTATTTGTTACAAGAAGAAATTGTAAACCAAGAGGCCCTAGCTAAACAGATTGCTGTGCAATTCTAAGGAATAAAAAAGAAAAATATGCATTTTGTGACACACTGGCAAATGTACAGATATTTTAAACTGTGATGATCTATAGTAATGGAGAATGCTACCCTAGGAAATGAGGGGCTGCATAAATTGTGGGAAATTTACTGCAGTTTTTTTTTTCAACTTGCATAAGTTCTGGAAGTGTTGCTTAAGATAAACATTGGACTGTTTTAGCACTCCAAAATATGTGGTTTTCTGTCCCTATTGGAATAACTTTACAGTAAACAAAGAACATAACTGCATCAAAAACATCCCAGCTTCAAAAAAGTGTCTTAATGGTTTCAGTGCTGTCTTATTTTCTCTAATTACTGTCATTTCTGTATTGATCAGAGAGGATTAATTATTTACTACTGCAGAAATGTACTTTATAAGTTATTCTTCAGATTAAGTATTTATATGGACTCTGACATGCATTCTGTTGCTTAATATCATATACTTAATGTTAATTAACCCCTTGCATCTTGTATCCTTGAGATGTGCAGGAAGATGGACATTTGGTGATCTCATCAAATGTGTGGGAAAGGTCAGTAGCTTGGGATGGGCAGCTAACAAGTGTGTGAGGGGAATGTGTGTTCACCAGTTCCTCCTTTGCAAGGTCAGAGCAGTTTGAGGAGAAAACTTTTTAGATCTTTTGATAACACGCTTCCAGCATCTTCCAACATGGATGGCTGTCCCAGAACTGCAGTTGTAATGAATTAGTAATGGGGTCGTTTATATTGATCACAAACCAGTGGATGCATCTGAAGCTAACCAAGGCAGATCTTGTCTTCCTTGAAAAGGAGAGAAGCAATATGCAATGTATTTCTAGATATTTTAGGAAATAAAATTGAATTTGGTACCTTCAGGCTCTGCATCAATCACCAGTAGGTCAGGAAGAAGAAGTTGGAAGAAGTATGAAATCTTCTCTGTTGGAAGAAGAAATCTTAGTATGCAATTCTTGCACACAGCCCCATGGCATAGAAGTGTGTATTCTCTGCATATTAAATACCTGTCATTGAACCACTGGTGTAAAAACCACAAAATTATTAATTAAGTCTCCTATTGAGGCATTTCAGGTCATCAGAGAAGCTTTAGATTTGAAGTTAAGATTTTGGAGGAGATAGGGACTTGTGTTCACAATGAAGACCAATAGTAGAAGTATTTACTTGCCTTTAATTATAGAGCACTAGGTTAGAAGGGACCTCAAAGATCATCTGGTGCAATATTTCTTGGCAAAAGCAGGGTCTGGACAAGATGGACCAGAACTCCTTCCAGCCAAATTTTGAAAGTGTCCCATGCTGGGGAATCTACCACTTCATTCAGGAGATTATTCCAATGGATGATGGTTCTTATTCTAAAAAATGTTCCTTTTGAAATCTCCCCAGGATAAACGTGTACCCCATGCTCCTCATTTTTTCCCTATGTTTCCTTGTAAACAAGAAATTTCCATCTTCTTTGTAGCCATCCCTTAAACATGGTAATGCAGTGATAAAGTAAATCTCACCCTGCAATAAATTACTGTGTCTAATAATTAAAGATCAGCTACTGCAGGATAGGAGTATCTGTTTCTTTTTAACCACAGTCTCGCTTTGTTCATTCTTCCTTAAAGATGTTCTGGATGCAGCATGGCTATCTGCCATCTCTGTCTCAGAGATCCTTCTCTGATGTTCTCCAGAGTGCTTTGTTCTTATTATATCATTCTTTTTACTGAAGGTTCAGAGTGTGTGAAAGGAGAAGGGGAAACCCATTCCAGGGAGCTTAGTGAGTCCTCCCAACAGGACTCAGCAAGCCACTGGCATCATGCAGGCTCTGCTGCTGCAGAGCTACAAGAGCACTCACAGCAAATGCATGATCATAAACATCCTCTGAAATATCTCCACTTACACTACTGAGTAATAAATCATTGTTCCTTTAAGTAGACCATTTGTAGTTTTTTATAAAATAGGCTTTCTTACTGCATGTGAGTTTATGCTGTTATTAAATGTTCAGAGGAGATATGCCTATGCATTATAAAACTGGAAGAAATAAATACAGGGAATTACATTGGAAAAAAGTCAGTACTGTTAAACTTGTAATGCTTCTTTATATTTAATTTTTTTCTGAATTAAAAACAAGTATGATGTTGCAGTTGAGAATGAAATTACATCTGATCTGTTAATTTTGCAGTGCTAAGAAGGAAATGCCAACATTTTGTGTACAAAATTTCCATTTACTTGAATCTTATTTTAATTTTTTTTTAATATCACTGTGTGTATAGAATTATATGGGAAGAGACCAAAATTATGAAGAATTAATACTTTTAGATATTATTCAGACAGGTATATTTGTGAGTCGGTGTCTCTAGAGATGGGATCTCCACAAGTCCTGGTTGCAGCTGAATAAGATTAAATTTGCTGATCACTGTGCCACATGTGGCACGTTAGCCAAAGCTGCTCCTCAAGCCACATGTGATGCCTTCTGGTGTTCCAGAACACATGGATCCATGCTGCTGGTTACAAAATCAGTTTGGTAAGAGCAGCAGGGCGTGCCATGTTTTCGGTCCATCCGAGGGCAGTGCTAGTTTCCTATGAAAATGAAAAATTTTCCTCCTACGTGTAATTCTCATGTCCCTAGCTTGGATGAAAAGCAAACAAAATGATACTTTTTTCCCCTCTCTGCAACTTAAAGGCAAAGATTTTTCTGGGCTTGGATGAGTTCTTTCTAGGTAAACACAGAACAGCTGAAAGAATACCTGCAGGTCTTTGAAAAGAACGGTGAAGCTGCAGCTTTTCCAAGCTGACTGTTCATCACACACCACTCACTGCTCATCTCTAGCCTTGGTTTTTTTTCCCCACTTCCATGTAGTTTCATTTGTATACTCAATAAATAGTACAAAAGTAATAACACGTAGTCCCTATGTAGAATAAAATATAGGCAAACACTTATACTTGTAGCATCTAAAAAAATACTTCAAGGACTATTTCAAACTATTTGAACTTGAATTTATTTCACTTAGGAGTTTGAATAAATAGTTTGCTAATGGGTTTTCTAATTGCTAAAAATAATTAATGAAGACCTCAGCTGAAGAGAATAGATTGGAAAATAAGTCAAATAGAGTATCTCATTTATTGTCGAAATGAATCTATTAAAAAGTGCTTCTAAATTTTCATTGTGATTTTTCTGGAAAGTAAATTAAATAGCCCTACATTATGAAAGCAGTTTTTTTAAAATTCAGTTTTAGCAACACTATTGTTATAAGGTAGCTGTGCCACATGCATACATGATTATTTTAGATGCTCTATCCAGAGATTACTGCTCTGGTGGTAAGGGAAAGAAACTTACTGCTGTCACTGTTTAAGCAGGAGTTTAGACTTCCCAACATCAATGATTCAGTCTCAAAATTCAGTCACAACTGCATTTTTATGGCAATAGCTGCATCTTTGTTTTGCTAGAAAGCTATCAGTTTATTTTCACAGATTATGTATGTTTCAGTGTGACTCTAACTGCTTTTATAAACCATCAGATTCCTTTGCTGTCTATAGGTTATGTGGAGAAGCTAAGTCAAAGGAATTAATTTGGCCTTTTTTTCCCCGCTATCCTTAAGCTGTTATTACCTATTTATTGAGCATTTGCAGGTGGCCTTTGTCATGAGGCTGCTGCTGTTGCATCCTTGGCCATTGTTCTGGGAGTGCTGGGAAATGAGCACAGGAGCTGCAGAGGCAATGGCTCTGCTAACTCAGGGGACTTTTCTGCTGGGTTTAGAAAGGCCCCTGAAAGAAAGAGGCAAGCTCTGCATCAGTACTTGAGAGCAGATTTGTGTGCAGGGGAATCACAGTGGTGTTAGAGCGACCTGGCTGCTGAGCAATAAATAGCTGCTGTGTTCTGCACGCACTGATGGTCTGTGGGTTTTTCTTTCTGCCTCTTCAGCTGTTTGGCTGCCTTCCCAAACAAGCAGAGCTGAGTGGTGGTGTCAGTGTGTGTGGATCACTGAGGCCAGGCTTTTGTAACAAAAGAAATGGTCTGTTTTACCCATCTCTCAGCAGAAAGGACAGTGCCTGCAAGTTTATCTCCTTGAAAGCATTGAGGGAAAGCAAGAGACACTGAGCTGCACAGCAAATGTGAAATTGTGAATACTTCTGATGGAGGGAGATGCTGGGTGAAGAGGTGCAGGTCCTGCAGGTGTAGAGATAGTTTGGGGTAATTGGGGTGGGGCTGGGCTGAGCCTCATCCCCAATGGGCTGCACCTGTGAGCAGCAGGTGAATCCTGTTGGAGCTGATGAGCCATGGGAGAGCTGACCAACCACCAAAGGGAGCAGAGGGCACACAGGTGCAATGCATCAACAGGAGGGGATAAAAGGTTGGGCTAAAGAACCAGAGGGGCAGATACTTGCAGCCTTCTGAGGTGGAATGATGTTACTCTGTATGGGTTGAAGCCTTCTGAAATTGTATGATAATATTCTGTGTATGGTGTCCATCTCAACTGCAACGTGTGCTGTAACACTGGAGAAGGAGGCTGAAAAATGTGGAGACGAGAATTTTGCGAACAGGTAAATTTTACAGCAATCAAATGTATTTTGAGTAGCCTAGTGAAGTAGTAAAATCTGGGGACAGGCTGGCTTAAAACTAAGTAGTAAGTAGTAGTGAATCATAAAAGTATTTGGTTTTACAAGTGGGAAGAAATTAATAATTCTGGGGAAGAAATTAATAATTATTTTGAAAATAGGTTTGTAATTTCTTTAACCAGCATTCTGTATTGTCTTCTTCCTAAGCAACTAATGAAGTATTACCAAATATATGTCCAGCCACTAAAGGTTTTTTTTGAGTGACTAGTAGAGTCTGATTTTTTTTTTCATAACTCTTCAGCAATTTCTTGGTTTATTTATTTTAGTTTTGCTAATACACATCAGGAAGCCATCACTCCACTTTCATAAATTTGCTTTTTGTATGAAAAGTTTCTTAAGACAAAAGAGAGGCCTTTGTGATACTTTCCTAGCTGATTTATATGTAACTTCCGTTGAGTTAAAGGATGTGAACCGTGAATCTTAGATCCTAATGAAGTTTTTTGACTAATGCAATGTCTATCTTAGCTACACTTTCTGCTGAATTTATTATGGGTTTATACATTTATTTGGATCTTATTCATGTGCAGAAACCTTCAGATGAGGGTTCAGAATTAAGTCAGTGAGAGTCCTCATGAGCAAATAAATATTTTTAAGAGGCATAGAATTATTACAGTGCTTGCTCTATTGTTCCTGAAGGGGCATTTAAGGCTGCAGGTAGTGTCTGGATTTCACGGGACTTCTCACTCCAGGGCTCCTGATTTGATGTGTCTCATGATGGTTTATTTGCCAAGGGCGCCCTGGTGTGAAGGAGCTACTTGGATGTTTGCTGTTTCTGAGTAGGTGTACAGAATTCTGCTTTGTGTTCAGTCATGTATGCAGCTCCTAGGAAAGGATCATGGTGAAGTGCTTAACCATTAAAAATATATACCTGAATCCTTTTTTTGGACCAAGTTTTGGATCCTAAAAAATTTGCAAGTTCAGTCATGTGTAGTGAGAGAATTTGACTTCTAAATTCACTTATTTAGTAACAAAGACTTGGTACATGCTTTTTAAAAGGAAAAAAAAAATCTTTTGAGTAGTGGAAATAAAGTTGAGGTATCTTGGGTGCTTTCCAAAATCTGCCTTTGTAAATTGACTGACTTGGAACTGTGGACATTATTTTCAACTGTTGGCATTATGTCAATTGACATTGTAGATTTCAAAAAATGTTGTCTGGATTGCTGCCTGTGCTCATGGGGTAGGTTGTTTTTTGCATAATATTTTTTAGTGTTCCTTTCATAGGAAGACTGATAGTTTATCTGAATTGCTCAAATATGAAACAAAGTACAAAAATTGTTCTAAAATACCAACTTTTCAAAAAATCCAAACAAGATAAATCAATGATTTTGACACATAGAATTCTGTTAGGCTATTATGCTAAACCAGCAAGTTTGAACTGAGAATCAGTTCCCTGCAGACATGGGCTTCTGTTATGGACTGACACAATTGTCTGACATTTCATTAAATGTTGGTTGGTATCAGTTTATTGCTTTTATTTCATAAGGGGTAATTCAATTTCTGGAAAAGTGAGTTTTTAAAATATTTTGCATGGCAATTCTGTCATTACTGGAAGAAGCCATAGTCGTTGGAATGTGATGTTGAAAGATCTCCATTATGTAATTGGCCCATTAAAATAAGGGCAGGCCCTACTATTTACTTGCCATTTAAACCCTAGTTAGAATAAAATGTGTTCTGTCAAGTCTTTCTGATGCCTTGACATTAATTTACCATTAAGGGCAAGGACTCCTTTGCATCATGGGAACAGTCTTGCAGATGATATATCCTTGAAGACTGAGACAGGCTGGGAAGCTTTTAATTGTATTTCCACGGCCAATTTTACTTCCCCCCAGCAGTGTTGTGGGATTTTTCCTCTTGTAGTTTCTAACCAAACATAAAGAACATAATTCATGAATGGATTTCATGCTGAAAGGTGGGATCTTAACCCCACTAATTCGATGGCTGGGTGTTACATGAAATAACTGCACTTCTCACTCTGCAGCCTTGAATAAATCACAAACCTTGCACAGTTCCTGCTCTTTTTAATCTTTTTTACATGAAAACTCTTGATTAGAAGGGAAAAAGGGCTATATGCTAAAATGCTGGGTTGCCATTAGAAATTGAAGGTATGTCATGTAAACAGCCTGCATCTAAAAATGCTGATTGAAATCAGCCCTGCCATCTTCCCACTTGGGATGAGAACAGGAATGAATTTAACTGGCTTGCATTTACAGCTTGCTGTTAACCACAGCAGCTCATCACAGGCTGCAGTAACCTGAGAACTGAGTAAACAGCTTCACACTTAGCTGAGGAGAGCTTCGTGCTTCTGAGAGTAGAAGGTGCCAGCAGATCATGTACTAATTAGTTTAGAGCTCACTGCAGTGGGAGCAGGCAGAGGCATCATCTGTAGGCTGCACCCAGCCCTGGAACAGTTTAGTCTGTTCCAGTCTCTCCTGAGTCTTCAAACCTGTGAATGGTCTGGGTGGAGATGCTGCAAACCTTGACTGCCTAAATCCACAGGCAGCAAACTGATGAGGAGGTGACAGCATCAAAGCAGCAGATGAATAAATATGAACACTAAATAACTTAATTATCTTTTGTTGTTCAAAACCTTCCCTGAACACTGGTTGTGCAAAGGCAGAATGCTAGGTCAGGAACTTACCATGTAGCTATTTTTAGGAGCACTGATATAGATTTTTCTTCATCCCTTTCCCAGAAAGCCAACATTAACACACTGTTCCCCAAATCCAGAGATCTTTCAAGGTTAAGATTTCAATGTTGGTGGTGGATCAATGAAAGTTAGGTCATGGCCTAACACAAATGGCACTTCCAGGAGCTCTGCCTTTGAACAGGAGAAGAAAATTTTCAACTCATCCTCATGTAACTGCCATGAAATAATTCAGTAAAACAATTTAAGAGCTATTTGTACTTGGAGCAGCTCAGTAAATCAGACTTCACAAGAGCAAACTGATTAGATGAATCACTGACTCTACAGATGCATTGGAATAGAATGTCATGTGATTTTATTTTTAAAATGAGAACATTTAAATGAACATGTGCAGACCTAAGTTCGTAAATAATAACCTCTGTGTAGTTCAGCAGCTTTCCAAGGGAATGTTTTTCAGACAGTGGGTAATTCTCCAAGTACTGTGCCCTGAATTTGAGGGGACACTCAGGGGGGCTCACGCTGGGGGTTTTGGAGAGGCTGAAAACCTCTGTAATCCATGCCAGCAGAGGATGCAGAAACATTTGCCTGGTGCTGCTGAAGTCCAAGGTTTGAGTGTGTGGAATCAGCAGTCCTGTCCATGCAGGTAACCTATCTGTAGGTGTGATGCTTTTAATAAAGATTGAACTGTGAGCGCTCCCAGGCTGACCAAAGTTAATTTCTCTGTGTAACAAGTGTCATTTCTAGACCCCTTGAGGTAGGCACATGCTGGTGAATCAGCAGTGGAAGTCAAGACTAGACTGGTGAGCAGCAGTCTTAGAAAGCTCAGCAGTGAGGCCAGTCTCTGGGAGAGATTCTGATCTCTGTTATCTGCACAATGTGAAGATGGATAACTGAGAGATACAAAAAAGGAAACCAGGGCTTCTGCATTGTCTGGAGAAGATAGCATGCCAGCTGGCACGGTTAAGAGAAGAAGCAAGAAAATGTTCCTTTTTTGGCTTGCTGAAAAGAATTTAGGAATCTGAGGGTTGTTTGGTTTGGTTGTTTTTCCCCACCCTTCTCTTTTATTATCATATAAGCTTGTTGCATATCTTCTGATTAAATTTATTATTTTTTTTCCTTGAGCTAAAGGTTGAGGTTTGTGGGCACACGGGGTTTAGTGGCTGCACTGGTTGGTTTGCTTTGCTTCTGACTGAATTGCAGAGCACTTCTCACCCAGGGGTTTGGCAGAGCTATTTTGAGACTCTGTGCACTGGGGCCGTGCTGGTCAGCACACCTTCCAGGGCATGTCCAAAGGATACCAGGGACAGATTTCAGCTCAGGTGCCTGAAGGCTAGACTGACAGAAGCCAAAAAAAGCAGGATGATGTTCCTGTTGCAGATGGTAACTAAAAAGGCTGTCTGATGTGCTTGGACCCCATGGGTCACTGTGCAAGTGGCTGTTCTGCTCTGTTAGCTTGGTTTGTTGATGATTTTTGAAGTAAATATTTGGCAGAGTACCTGCGGTAATTAACAGTGGACTGTTCTCGGAATTCATCTTTCATTTTGTTCAATAAAAAAATATTTACTGCTTCATCAACACAATTTTATTCCACACAGCTGAAAATGTATGAACAACAACCCACTTAACAAATCCAAACCAGATGTGTAGAAGACATTCTGCTTTTCAATGTATGGTAATTCAAATGTTCTGCCTGGAAAAATTACTTTATTGAAACCAATCAGAGGAAAAAAATCATGTTTACACAGGCAACATCATGTGCTCTTTAAAGGACGTAAATGACAATGATTACTAGAGAGTGTTGTCAGAAATAAATGTGTCATTTGTTTTAAGATTTACAGTCCACCACCATTAGAGTGATTTATTTCAAGACTGTTCTTTTTGAAAAAGAAGTTTCTTAAAATAGTTTTTTTTAATAGAAAGGAGGAAAGAATATGGATGCAGATCTTGTAGTAGAAAAACTTTGCCTCATAAAATATCACAGAGTACATAATCTTGAATATATTAAATGAGCATAGATAGGCTTAAAGTATTTTGAGTTAAATAAACTATTTTTTCATAGTAATTTCCTTACAGTACTCTGCACCCTCGTTATTATTTTGGCAAGTTGCTTTTCCAGATGCTTCCAAAGGGAATGGTTGGAAAACCTTATGTTGTACTAGTATCCTAAAGTGGTTTGGGACATAAAGGACAAGAGGTACTCATGTGCACACTTACACAGAGCATCTGTCTGTCCAAGAGCCCGTTGGTTTGAACCTTTTTGTTGGAGGATCTGTGGTGGTTTTTTTATTTTAAACACAATTTGTCATTACATTAAATTAGAATAAAAAAAAAAAAGAATCAGACCTGAAGACAGGTTGGATTTATAACTGGAAGTTCTGTATTGCCTTTTTGGCCTCTGCTTGCCCTCACTTGCTGCACACTTCTATTTTAAAGAGGTAATATGAAATAGCATTATTTATGACCAGAATTCTCATGCTTGCTTTCTTCAAAAGGTGAGTGATAGGATATCTCTTCAGGATATTTTCTTCTTGACATATTTCATTTAAATTTCATATTGAAGACACAGGTCCTTGGAGGTTTTCTAGGCTTCTCAACACAAAGCCTTGAGCAACTCAATCTAAATTCAATGTTTGACCCAGCTTTGAGAAGGATGCTGCACTGGCAACCTCCCAAGGTCCCTTCCAAGCTGGATTCAGTGACTTTGTGATTTGGAATGAGAAATAGCTGATTAATTACATTTGCACTTTATAAGCTGCTGCATTTAAGTCTGGTGTTTTGGGTACATCCTCATTTGTGAAAACTTTGGTAAAAATGAAAATTACATTTCAGACAGTAGATGCAGAATGGTTCAAGTGTACTTGGTTTGTTTCCTGGCTCTGCTGTAAATGGTGTGTGTCCCACACGGTGGGTCACTCTGTTTCTCTGTGGCTTACTTCTATTTCTGTTAAAGGTTAATAATCTTAACCTTTTTTTTTGTTTTAGACTGCTTTTTTTCAGGACAAGGTTTGTCTCTGTGTACTTTCCTCAAGAAAGGAAAAAGAAACCCAGACAACTACTTTTGTTGTGATTTCATATTAGCTGTGCTGTGGGTTGCCAGGAGCCACTGTCAGTGCTGTGCCTGTTCAAAAGGGATCCTGTTTGAGCAAAGAGGATGCTTTTGGAAAACTGCTCTTCAAAAACAGGATGCACTTTCTTCTCCCCCACCCCTGCTTTGTGGGGTGTTTTCTATGCCTTTGGGATGGCAGAAGTTTAGTTTTGGGTTAGGAGAGACAGAAGCCTCTGTAAAAGATGTGTTAGAAGATGATATTCTGTCTTTACCATTTTGAAGGCTTTCCATAGAAGCAGGGCAAAGTGAAGATGGTGAAGGCAGAAAAATGATGGTATTTATATTCTTGCTTTTCTAAATGGACTTGGGCTGAACAGAGGGATTTTTTCCTCTTTATGTTTTCCATTCCTTTCGTAGTCCTGCAGTGTATCATCCATGAGGCCAAAGAGCTGTTTTGATAAAGAGATTTATTCAAGATGCTTTTTCCCCACTGAATCTCTAATGAAACTTGTATCTAGTGGAATAAAACTTTCTGTTGTGCTAACCTAGGGGAGGTTTGCATCCTCTGCTTAAACTGGAATGAGTCGAGAATCTTAACTGCTATCAACAGTGCTTTATAAGCTTTTCTTGAATATGATGCTTTAGATCATAGAAAATAAACACACAGAGAATATTCTATCTGTGGCAAACAGTGGATCTTAAAATGTTTCATATCATTAAAAAGATTTAAGATCAGTAACTAATGTGCTGAAGCCTTTAACATCCCATGGTTATTTCAGGGTTTGAAAATAACAAAGTAGCTCCACTGTTCCTTCCAGAGCCCCTGTCCAAGTGAACTGGTAGTTGCTGCAATACCAATGTACCAGGGCACCCAAAGCTCCAGGGGCAGGGAGCTGTGCTGTGTTAGAGTTTTAAGATTCTTGCTGAAGCACAGAAGAATTTCTTAGTCTTTTTCATGTTATAGCCTCTCCCCAGATAAAACTGAGATGAGATGCCAAAGTTGTTTACCAGCAATCCACCCCATGAATCTTTCACCAAACAACTGATACTTTTATAAACAAGCAAGCCAGAGTGCATCTGTGTAGCCACATGCATGCATACATGTACAGGAATGCATTTTGATTTAAAGCCAGGTGAATGGTGAGATTATCAGATTAATGACATCATTTTATCAGGCACAAATCCTGCACATAATCATCAAAAGTTATCCCTGGTGGCACCTGCCTGCTTCCATGAACAATCAGACACAGATAGGAGCACTCACCAGCCCGCATTTTTTCACTGCTGCCAACAACCCAAGCATATTATTAGCTCTGGCCTCTGTCCTGGTGAAACTAAACAGTGTTTGTGCATGTACAGACTCCTGGATGCCATAACTAAATGAGGAAGAGACTCAGTAATGAACATAAAGCAATGAAGTAGATCTGCAAAATTAGGCACCTAGTTCAGAATGGGATTGGGAAGTACATGTCTGTCAACAAGCCTGGATCAATGCAGTATGGAAATGGTAGAATTAAAATCTGAGGAGGACAAGTAGTTTTCAAGTCCTTTTGTGGATCTGCAAGGGGAAAACAAGGGATATAGGGCGAAGTTGTTTGTTTTGGTATTATTTTTCTCAAGATCATTGCTATGTCATAATTATGAACACTGTACTAAAAGCCTGGATGCTAGCAATGACTGCATATCTAATTCTTCAGCCCTAAGGCTTTATTGAAAGCCATCTGTAAGGAAACTTGAATAGCAATCACAGAGAAAGGTTACCTTAGTAGTTCTGTAGTTTGTGACCCTTTACATGGTGTGTTTTTCCTTAAAACTCGGGAGACAAATTTCCTAGGAGTAAATCTCCATTTCCTGCACTTTGTGAAGCACTCTGCATAGCTCTGATGCTAGACAAATAATATCAGCTATAGCTCATAGCAATATGGAGAATATTAACATCTACCAAATGAGACTTGTAACTGTTCCTGGTTTCAGGGCAGATTCTGTCCTGGTTTTTCCTATACTCTGATTTTTAGGATAGCTCAGAACCCTGAAAGTTCTCCCTATGTAAAATGTGTCCCAGATACGAAAAGTGAAAAAATTACAGATCCTCAGATTTCTTCTGGCATTTCAAGGAATGTTCAAAGTACACAGCTTTTGAAATAATGCCATAATCTGAATTGCTTCCTGGTGTGCTCCCAGTGTATTCATCTGTCTAATTCTGTGAAGAGATGGGAGGGTCCCACTCTCTGTACATTCTGCCTGAAGTGCTGAAGAGGGAGAGAAAGAAATAGAAGAGATGGCTGCTGGAGTTATGAGCTGTGTGGGGGTGGACAGAGGGTGGGGCTTCAGTTCTTAATTACAATTCATTAAAAATTAACTTTACCCTTAGAGAGAGAGAGATGTGAAGTGTTCAATCCTTCCTGAATCCTAAAATAGGGCAGCAAAAACTTGCACACAAAAGCAAAATCTTTATAGGAGTGAAGTTCAGTTTTTTCCCGAAATGTCATGAACATGGCTGCAGCTGTTGGAAGGCTGAATTTCAGCCAAAGTTTTATAAATGTACAAGCTCTCAGCTGTTTGCCTGGTTGTTCACTCTCCTCAGAAGTCTCACATCTGTTTGATAATGCTGATGAAATGAGGGCCTGGGAAAATCACCAGCAGTGGTTGCACTGCTCTGCTGCACGTGGAAGGGCACTGCAGTCTCTGAGTGTGTCAGTGAGCTTTCTCAGCCCCACGGCCTCGTGATGCACCTGCACTTGTGCTGGCGTGGAAATATGCAGCATCAGGGATCTGCTTATTTTCTGGAACAATCATCAGCAGCACTAATTGGCTGTGTTAGGGTGATTATGGATACAATACATGGATTTGGGGGGCATATATTTGTTTCTTGGAACATCCCAGGTATTAGCGCTATTCAGATATTGATTGAGTGGTCATGGTGTGTGGAACAGATCAGTGGGCTTGGCTGATGCCAGCTGAGACTTTATCCAGCCACAGTGGATGTCTGAAAGTCCTGATTTGCTTCCACACTGGCTCTTGGTGATTCTGGAAGCTTTTCATTTCTAATAGTCAGTTCAGGTGTGGTACGGATATCAGTACTCAAAAGCCACTTCCTTCTGATTTGAACTTTGATATACCACAAAAACATGCCGAGGTTTTCAGCAACATCCGTATCTCCTGGGTACCCTGAGATAAGCCTGCAAGCCTTATGATTAAGTGTGTGGCAGGGTGTGCTGCTGCCTTTGTCTGATGCTGAGCTCCAGCAGCTCATCTGCAGCGACAAGATGAGCAGAACTGATGTGCTCTGTGTCTTGCTTTGCTATCAAGCTGCCACCTCAGACAAACTCTGCATCCAGCGTGTGCGCAAGTGGGAAGTTGGGTTATAAAGACTCAAGATGTTTGTTCTGTCTTTGAAGTCCTTGTCATCTAGTGGGAAGAGAATTAGCTAGCAGAAAGTATCATCCTGCATGTTTGACATTACTAAGGCAGTAGCATAAGAAAATACATAAATCTTCTGAATAACCATGAAGCATACTCAACTGGAGAGAACAGCAAGAAAATAGAGTAGCTGGCAAAAGGAGAGATACAAGCTGCCAAAAGGGATGTGAAGCATTAATTCTACCATCTCAGGACTGATTTTTTTTTTGAGTTATATTTATTTTTAGAGCCACCAGATGCCAACCTTATTGCTTATGCAAACTGGATAGTCTGAAAATTGTTCTAGCTTGTTCTAGCTCACTCCAACCTCCAGTGCCCCACAGAGGCTGTTGCAGCAAAAATGAGATCAGCTTTAAGGAAAGAAATTCTGACTCTCTCCTTCTCCTAGATGTGGGTGTGTGTCTTTCTCATATGTGCCAGTGCCTATTCAAGGGGGCTGGCATGGGATCTGTTTAAATAACCTTTTCATTTATGAAGCTTTTCCCTGTGCAAAAGATGGCTAATTCAGCCTAACCATGACTGAAGCCAAAGATTTGCACTTTCTCTCCATGGTACAGAACTTCTGATGGTGTGCTTTCCCCTGCCCCCAAGTTCTCCATGCTTTTGCTCAGGTTTTAATTAGGTCCAAACCATCACACATTTCCCACTGCTTTTTAGAGCAGTCAGTCTAAATTTACTGTTGGCAAAAACAAATTGAAAGCTGAAGCAATGTAAAAATAACTCTTTTAAAGGAGAAAAAAAATATTCCCAGATTCAAAATTAACTATCTTGTCATTTCAATCTGAATGAGTACTTCCAAACCAGGTTTAGATGTTAGGTTAGATGTTGGGGACTTTACCCTTTTTAGAAAGTGATGTCAGTAACCTTGATTTAGTATTGGTCTAACTGGTATGCTTATACCCCGGTTTAAAGCAGATTAAGTGAAAGTTTGAACTGATTTGTGAAATTAATGGATAAAATATGTAAGTAAATATTGGATTGTTAACTTACATACCTGCTATTTACAAACTTGATATACCCCACTGTTAATGAGTGATACTTCTTCAGCCCTGAGTTCATCCAAGTTACATCTCAGCTATGTAAAATATAGTCTTAAGTGGTTTTTTTAAATTCTCAGTCTTTTTCCTGAAGGGACCTTTTAGCTGTTTGTGTGAGCAGATTTTTGTTGTGTTTTCTTGACATCCTGAATTTCCAGCATTTTTGTTTGTTGTCTTTTTCACTTTCCTTCTCCTGCCTTGTATTTTTTCACCTTTTACAACCTTCTAGCCCATGTCATTTATATTTGGTGAAATTATACTCTAGCACAAAATTGATTGATTTATTCTTCCTTCATTTTTTTTTTTTTTTTATTCAAGCTCTCATTTCACTTCCTTTCATGGTATCCTTGGTCAGAACTTGCACCAGTAAAGCAATCTTTGCTCTGGGAAGATTTACTTAGAACAGTAGAGTAGATTGTAAAGGAAATGATCTTTATGTTTTCTTAGGAATGTCTAAGAAGCAAATATATCTCAGTGTGAGCAGAGAGTTGTGTCTTGGCTCTCCCAGTTAAGCCCTGAATTTGAACCTGGATAACTAGGTGAACTATTTGTGTCAAAAACCGCTGTTTGAATCCACTTGACCCATTATTGAAAGCCTCACAAATTTAAGTATATATGTACCTGTTGGTGTGACCTGGGCAACATTACAGGAGAATAATTTAAAAGGCAACATGACTGGAGAAACAAAGTCTAAAGTTAACCATTCTTTGGAAGAGGAGGGAGCAAAATACTGTGAAGAGTATTTCTGCCAGGATTCTTTCTACAAACCTGAAATGGGATGGTGTTAGAACAGTCGATTAATGATAGGGTTCATCTCATGTGAACTTCTGACAATGATTACTGAAGCATTTTGAAACTGACTTATCTGATTTATCAGCTGATTTTTTTCTTGGTCTTTTCCACCCTTCCAAGAGTAGCAGTTGTGCTTTCCAGAGGATATTACTAGGATTTTTGCTGCTGCTGCCAAATATCTTCTGGCACAAAATCGCTGTCTGAGTCAGCTTTGTAACATGACAAATTCAGAGGCAGCTGCAGTAGTGATAAGTTTGCTGCCTAGTGGGCAGCTTCTGAGTAGACAATAAATCCCCTACTAGTTATAAAATGTCATTAAAAATGGCCTAACACCATAATGGTTGGGAAATACTGTGCTTATTTTTCTGGTTAGCAGGTTGAAAGATGTATAAGTGGTCTACGTTAGAACAGTTATTCAGTTGTTGCATATAGCAGCTTTAAAAATTAGAAGCCATCAAAAGAGGATAATGTAGTTTTCCTGCTATCTTTTCTCACCCAATTGTTAATATTATATTCACATATTTCAGTGATCACATCTGTTGCTTGTATATGTTTTTCTCCAATGTGGTGGCACTAGAGCAGTGTGTAAATGATGCATTTTCCAATGGAGATATTTTACAATGGAATTAGGCTGCCATTGGAGGTGCTCAGGGTTGCATTTCCAGAACTGGACTTTGGTGGTTGTTGTTCTGTAGTTCTGTTAGGATTATTAATGCTGCAGTTTGTGAGTTAAACTACTGGTTTAATTGGCTTTTTCTTTCCTGTACTGGTATCTTCAGTCAACCAGAGCCTGCAGTCCTACTTTTTATGTCTAATTATGTTCCATTTCTGTGCCCCAGCCTACATTTAATTTGCACAGAAGTGGAAATGGAGTTGTCAGTGGCATCTCACAATGACTCTCCTCCCCCTTAGTTGAGCTATATCAGATGCCAACACTGCTGATTTGTTGAACCTCAAGCTGTTTTGTTTAGCAGTGCAAAGCTGACTGCTTTGCGACCATCACACCGGTGCAGTGAGAACAAAGTGCTTGTGGTGTTGCCCAAATTTCTCATGGGTAAAGGTAGGAGATATTTCAGTTTCAATTATATATTGGCTTAATATGAGTAATGAAACAGGGATGCAACTTCAGCATGTGAAATTTCATGTTGTGGATAACATAGGTTAACAGGGATTTGATTTGATTCAGGAGTGTAGGAAAGCAAAGAAATACTTCTGTTTTCTATTTCAAGGCTAGTTTTGTTGCAGGATGAATGCTACAATTGTGCTTAGTCTGTATTATCTAAATCAATTAATTGCAGAGTGTAGAGGACTGAAGGGTGAGAATGCATCTTAAAGCTTCTCAGAGCAAGAAGAAAAGCTGCTACAGATGTTTCATTCTTCTCCTTTCCTAATGCGAAATAGGGGAAAATCTCAAGTATCATAAAATGTTGCTACAATGAAAATTTGCTGATGCTATTTTAACATTGCCTTTATCCTTTCTAACATTCAAGTAGTGGTGGCTTTGTTTTGTCATGCTGTTTTTGTTGTAACTTGAAGTGTGAAGGAAGACTGAGGTTTGTGTAGCGCTGAATTTACACTGCTAGAAGCCCCCCCTGCAGACCTCGTGTTCTGTGAGTTTGTGCAGCATTGGAGGGGAACACTGACTATTGAATTTGTTTGTCCTACAATAACACTGCTTTTTCAGGTACATAAAATTAGAGAGTTGGTAGGTTTTTCTGCATTGGTTTGATTTGGTTTGGTTTTTTGTAAGCTCTAATTTAAAATAATATATGATAACTTTCCTAAAAGAAGTTTAAAGGTGGGAAGGCAGAGCGTAAGACCTACAAAGTCTGTTTAGTCATTAATGAATAAAAAATGAACCTGAGTGTTTTTGAGAACTTAAAAATTCTAGTTAGTCTTAGTTCTCAGGGATGTATTTCTTCTTCATGATTTCCAGTGGATTTAAGTAATTACTGGAATGTTTTTAATCATAGCTCTTGCAACTGTTTTATTGAAGGACGCACGGTACAGGTTGATTCAGTTATGTAAAACCAGAACACCACAACTCACACCAAAAGCAGATTTTACTGAAAAAAGCAGAATGTGTTTACTGCACAGCACTCTGCTTGCCTGCAATAGTGCTTCAGTCACTCAGAAATGATTAAGGATGAACTCTGCCATGTCCAGAGATGCCCATAACCCCAAAAAGCTGTGGCATTGCTGGTGAGATGCACCTCAGGGTGCCCCTGTGTGAGCCCACAGGTGCCTGGCAGTGAGAGAGAGCTTCTGTGGCTGCTGGTGACCAGAACCAGCAGCAGGCAGGGCTGTTCTGCCCTGGTGTGTGTGTGCAGTGCTGTGGGCTCTGTGTGTGCAGCAGGGAGGAAATTGTTAGAAAAGGAGTAGATGGTAGGGTGTTAGATTGGTTTTTTTTGGTTTTTTTTTGTTTTTTTTTTTTTTAATAAGTCATTTAATAAATGCAGATGCTAAGGCTTGAGTGCTTTGTGTGCTTCTGGTGCTCAGGTCTCAGGAGTTGGAAGAACTTTAAAGATGTAGACAAGAGGGACAATAAATCACTCATTTGCTAGTTTGCTGTCACTGTTAAAAGACTGAATTATATGTACTCTCTTGATGGTTGTGAAAGGATATAACTGCTGTAGAGATTATTAAATGTGGAAGGCAAATAGGTTAGACTTCTTTTGATGGCTAGCTTTGGTGTTAATTAAGTTTCTGATGCTTCATAATCTTCTTGGTAGCATTATATAAAAGAGCTGTGTGCATGTTTCCCCTTACCTGCCAGTGAACCATGCTCTAAAGCACCTCCACCATAGGAAGAAAATAGATATTAACTTTGAATTTAACTCTTAAATTAATGAACTAAATGAACTGCAATGGGAAATGCTGATTTTAACTAATAATTGCATCTCCTGAAACTCAGTAATCAAGCCCTTAGTTGATCACATGTGAGACCCTGTGATGCTTGGCTCAGGCTAGGTATGGTGACAGGGTATAAAATTAGAAGTGTGGAGCACATTGGATGTAGGAGCATTTATGTGCTTCCAAATGCAACTTTACAGTGTTGTGGCTTGTGGAGACTGAGGTGAAAAACAGGAGCCCCACCTGAATATTCTTTGTAGTGGAGCTGTTCCCAAGAGAAATCTCAGAGTGCATTATGCTCTGTCTTCATCAAAGTGTCTTTCCTTATAGCCCCTAACTCTGTCTTCTCTTCCCTTTGCTGCTTGCTTTACTACTAACAAGAATATGTATACTGGCTTATTGCACTAAGGCTGTGAATTCTTTAATAATAAGCAGCCAGCCAAGAGTTTCAGTTTCTAAACTTTTGCACCAATACAACAGCCTCAGTTGCAGGGAATTTAGAAGAAAAATCTGTTTCACTTAATAGGCAATGACTTAGATTTGTATCACGGATGTTGAACTCATAATTTTGTGTTAAATTGAAGATCAGAGGGGGATGCAACTAAATTGATTTGAATGTGAGCCAAAGACCAACGATTCATGAAATAGAAAAAATCGTGTTTATATTATTCTGTGAAATATTGCAGAATATTTGTACAGATGTGGGGGTGTTAGATGTACCTTTGACATCTCTGGTCAAACTGAGCCCAACTTGAGTTTTGTTGACTGCAGTCTGGTTTCTGGAGCTGTGGCAGCCCACCCAGAGCATCATTACCCAGCTCTTCCTTAGCCCAGCTGGCTGACTCTTGGCTGTGCTGAACCAGTGTGTGTGTAAGCTAAACAGCTCCATGCCATTTACCTAATTACTGGTGTTGGAAAATGCTGACCAATAAAGCTGAGCAGTTTTTGTGTGCTGGTAGCAAAAACAAGGGGATTTGCAGTGAGTGAACTTCTGACAGTGCCACATCAAAAACAGATGGAAAATTGTTCTCCTTACCTGAGAAAAAGAGAAATCCTCTGAGGTAATCCACACACAAGGACAGAGCAGTGCAGATTGAGGGAACTGTTGCAAAGGCACTTTACCTTGTCATGCCCTTCCCCTTTCTGTTCTGGAAGACTGAATTAAAAGAAATAAAGTGAGGAAAAGAGATTTAAAAAATAATGCATAATTTAGAATATATGGGTTTCTTTGGGAAAGGAAATGTGGAGAGTAATGTTAATGCTTCACAGCCTGACTTTGCATGTCCACACAACAAGGATGTCAGAATTATAAATGAAGTAATGAATAAATTTGAGATTGCATGCCTTGGAAATATGCAGAAGCTTAGTGTTAAAATAGCTTTTCTTATTTCCCTTGTTTCTAGTCAATGCATTGTTTGACCTATTTCAATTCCTTGGAGAAAGAGCATCACTGCCAGTCAAACAGCCTACTCGTATCTTCCTGATAATTAGTATTTTTACATTAAAATGTTAAGTATTTCCCCATATAACTAGAAGAATTCTTTTATTCCATTAGATATCTCTCGCTAAGCCTACAGTGCCTTGGTGGTGACTCTAAGAAGTGATTTATTAAATGTTGAAAACACTGGGTAATGTTTTCACTGGGTAGTCCTGGGTAGTTCATGTACAGCTTTAAGGAAATGGTAACTAAAACCAATAAACCTTAGAACATTGATCAGGCCAGTGTCCCTGCCCTCTGGGGCCATTGGCCTCTGTTTTTTTCCCTTTGCTGCTGCTTGCCATGAAAATGTATAAAATCACACAATACTTTTGTTTCCAGAAGAGCTTTCCTATACCATCATGTGGAAAGATGTGCAAATGCAGATTGTTCCAGATCTGTAGTTGAAGTGTTGCTGCTCAGTGAGGACATTTGCCAGCTGCTATTAGCCATGAGACTCCCTCTATCAATTCTAGCATTTCTTTCTTTTACAAGAGCCGGCCAAGCTGAAGTCCATTCTTGTTCTAAACAGAAATATTTCCCTCCCAGATCTAAGGTTTCTGTCATTCCCTTACTCTCCTCTGGTCCTTGCACCTAAATTCCCACCCCCACACAAGGTTTCACAGGAGAAAGAAGACAGCTGTGATATAAGAAATAAAAAGATTTGGAGGACTGTTAATTGGGTCTTTTACTACATGTAACAATAGTTGTAACACCACTTTTCTACATGTGTTGTAGCAGTACTGAATTATATAGGTCATTTTAGTTTATTGTACTTTGTTCTTGATTTGATTCACTGGATTTCATGTGAGGTGGTTTTTGGTGTGGTTTTTTTTTTTTTATTTATTTCAGAGTGCTGGTGATTGCAGATATCACAGATGTGTGCTACACCTGCTTTCTTCTGGCATCTTTTAACCCACATAGTTTTCTGGTTTGGAGTGTCCCTCCTATGTTTTGTTTGCCCCTCTTGAAGTCTATATTTTATTTTTGAAATTAATTTACTCTTCTGCTTTTATGCTCTAAATTTAACAGTTTTTTCCCATTTCTCTATCTACTGGAGATTATTTTGTAGAGCTACTTTCACATCCTCACGAGGATGTCCCTTTTTGGTGCAGTGGTGCCATCCAGTCTCAAGGGCTTTTGGTGTCTCCAGAGATGTCAATATGCTGGGATGGGTGGGACTGCAGGGGCCAAAGAACAGAGAAACCCTGGTGTAGGGGATGGATCCTCTTCTGGCACAATCTCTATATGCTGCTTTTTCACTGATTTCCTCTATTAGCATCTTCTAGATCAATTAGTAAGTCCTACTGAAGGACAACTGAATGCATTTGATTGATAAAAGCACTCTGCACCCAGAGAGCCCATCAGAACTTTCATAACTCAATTTCAGAGTAATTCTTCACTTTGAACGCTAAAACCTTTTAGAGTCTTAGTCACTCCTGTTTCTCTGGCTCCTGGACATGGAACTTCTGGGCCTTTGTGTCTCACAGGGCTCTCTCCTGAGTCATTTCCCATTTGTTCAGCTTTCCCTGGTTTCAGTTGGAGCAGTACAGGAGAATGCAGGCTCTGATGTGCAAATTGCCCATACAGAGATGAATTTCAGACGTGTTTAGGGTTCAGGCTTTAAGTTCTGACAGATGTGATCAGATATTACATTTCAAAGTGATACTGGCATTATTTCCTTTTCTGCTTTTGAGTTTGTTATGACAAAGCATTAGGTGGGCATGTTTTTGTACATTCTAGAACGAATGCTTGATTACTTTGTTTTTTTTAAGTCATGAAAGTAAAGGGATTATTTTATATTTCAGAGCTTTTTGCATCAAGTAAATAACACATTATATTTGCTAATAACGCACTAGTAGCTTGAAAATGCTTCCATATGCTTTTCAAGATATGTATTAGTACTTGTGTATAGTGATTTCAAACTGCAAAAACATTTAGAAAATATGAACAGCAAGGTCACATTAAAGAATTAATGTAGGAGTTGCTGACGAGGGAGCATGTGTGGTTTTTGGAGAGGTGACTGTCTGTAATCTCTTCTCCTGGAAGCGTTGTGTGTTGTCTCTGCAGTTGTGCAGGGGATGCTGCGCTCTGGAGAGGTGGGAGGACAGCAGTCTGTGAGGATGTGCTGGTTGAGTTTATACCACAGGAGCTTTCTTTGGTAATCCTCACAAGGAAATGCCAAGGGAAGGCACCGGGGCTGTCTCTGTAACAATTCCAGCTCCCCCCGGTCCGGCTGGGAAGCCAGCACCTGAAAATGGCTTTGTTGTGATCCATTGGCTGAGTTTTCAGTTTGTTCCTAAATTATACAGGTTTGCTCATTTGAATCTGGAGGATAATAGAAAATCTCCAACGAGTCCCATATCTGTAGCACAACTTTGTTTTGTATCATGCTGCAACCAAAGTTTTGAAAGTGTTATTGGATTAAATACAATTTTCCCTGGCACAGAAATGGCTAAGGGGTAGCTTCTTGAATAATCAACATCCAGAACTCTATTGCTTGTTTATACAAAACTGCCACTCTAAATGCAAAAAAATACTTTTCCTGGTTTTAATTAAGCTTTTCGTTTTAATAATATATAAATATATGCAGAAGGGTTCAAGTAAGTTCAGAACAAGGAGTCTTATTATTTTAAAAACATGAAGTTTTCTTTTTTCTTTTTTTTTTCTTTTTAATTGTCATCATTTCTTACTAGAATTTTAAAACATAATTATTTCATGGCTAAGGCCAGCTAGGTAGCACTGGTAAAGGTAGTGTTCAGGTAGCACTGACAAAGCAAAATCTCTGCATTAAAAATGGCAATGTCTAGAACGTGTTCTTTGTAAATATCAACGACTTGAGAAAGAGCTGCCATCAGCTAAGGCTAAATCAAAATAAACACTAAATATTTATGGTTTCCCTTCCTTCTGCCTTAATGAATATCTTCCTAGGACTTGATATTTTCTTCCCCTGCCCACCTCTTGTTTTCCAGGGGCAGGAAAGGGATTCTCTCACATCTGAGAAGGAAGGAGTTTTTTTCCAGTGGGTGCCAGAGGGTCTGACCTCCTTGGTGGTCATTGTCCTGGGCTTGGTGACCATTTCACATATGAATTGCCCTCTCATTGTACATTTTGCAATCAATATTGTTGCTGTTACTATTCCTTTTCTTTTCTCCTCGGTGTTTCCAGTAAATTGCTGTTATCTCGACCTCTGATCTTTACCTTTTGTGTTTCTAACTGGAGAGGGAATAGGGGAAGCACTAAACTGGGAAATAACCTTCCTAAACCAGGATACTTCTAGAAGCACAGGGATAAAAATTTTAGGTTCTATGGGTTTTAAGGTTCAGTAAGTGAATAAACAAAATCACATCTAAAATATTCTGTGTGTAAGTTTTCATTTTTTGTGCAAGACTTTTTCTAGTTAGGGATACCACGGATGATTCAGAGATATCAGGAGAGAAGCACTAGATGACCCTGTAGGAACTTCAAGGAACCTTGCTTATACTGAATCATTATAAATATTCTGCCATTAACTTCAACAAAAACAAAATTTAACTCCCTATGTGCTATTAACTGACTTTTTATGCTGCCTCATTTGTAGAATGCAGTAGTGCTACAGGAATATATTGTTTAAAATGTTGGGGTTTCTTAAGGTATTTTTTTGATAACTAGAGTTATATTTTCAGAGGCAATTCAGTTGCCTGTGTCTGGCTTATTTTTTGCAGTGTGTTTAGAAATGGGATCAGGGATTTAAAATAAGCATCTTGCTTTTTTGGTGCCTCGGTAAGTAATGGTTCTCTGGGACATGATCAGTTATAAATGGATAAAAAGATAAAGGAAAAGCCAGTTTGCATGTCGATACTGAATCTGTAAAGCTGGTAATACCCAGTGGTAGTCAAAATATGCAGCATTTAAAAAAGTCCTTGAGTGTGTGAGTGCTGGTGTTAAAATGAACAATGTCTTATTATTCCTTGGTGGGAATGCACCCAGCATTTGCCTTACCTATGTCAGTGACTCTGTAGCTGCAGAGTTTGGGTAGTTCACAAATGTTGTACAGGGCCTTCCCATCTCTTTGTCTCCTGGTCATTTTTCTCCCTGCAGTAGCTTAATGTTGTCTGCCCAGAAAATAATGGGTGTATCATTTACAGCTAGCATAGGAAAGTTGCTTTGTTTGAGGTGTTACCAGTGAAATCTGTTTCTGAAGCTGGGATGCTGCAGGACGGGTGTGATGGATGGGGATGGCTGCTCCTGCAATCTGTGCAGCAGCAGCTGCCCCAAATGCTGCTGTTTCCCAGGATATTTTAAATCTTGCATTCTTTCTTTTCCTGCATTTTTCCCTGGCAGTTACAGATTTAGCAGTATCAGGGCACTGAAAACACACAGTGTCAGCACTGGAAACACTGAATGTGGTAGCCTTGAAGGAGCAAATAGCATTTCTGGTAACCATATCATGCCTTGGAGATCACTCAAAAATCAGCTATGATGAGCCATCCTGTGCTGGTATAAATATGATGACATACATTAATGAGGCAAGGATACAATTTCACTAACTCTTTTTTTAGACTGTTTTAGACCTAAACAAAAAAAACCCTAATCTCTGTGAACTTTTTTATTGATTTTTTTTCATCAGTACCAAAGACTGAATGTTTTTAGAAACCAACTCTATGTTTATAAAAGATCTTGAAATGTGAATGGAATTCTGTTTCATTTGATTACACAGTGGGAACTGAGGGTTGGCAGCGATATATTAGTTTTTGGAGTATGGGAATCATGTGTAAATCTTTGCTGATATAGTAAGGCAAGAAAAATAAGAACAAGAATGCCTAGAATTTTTTTAATTCCAACTTAGTTGGAAAGATTCCAGCAGAAATCAATATCCCCTGTTGCTTTTGCATGAAACACCTGGACACATGGCAATTAAAATAATGAAAAATACCTTAAGGAATATGCACTGAATTCAGGGACATCTGTATACTTAAAAGAAATTCCCCTTTGTTACTTATAAACATTTGGGACTGTTACCACATTCAAAGGCTATAAGTAAATTAAGGGGCTGTGTTATTCAATTTTTTGAATGCCTAGGTTTTATTAGTTCTTAAAAAAAAACATAAAAAAGTCAAACATCACCATACAATGGTTTTTATTTACCAGGCTTCTGAAGCTATGAAGGACAGTTCCACCATGGAAAAGGCAATTCAGTATTTGGTTAGGAGTAAAATAAAACAAGAGGCAATAGGATTTATTATTGATTCGACAAAGGATCAGGAAAACTCTGTAGTCTCTACAGTGTTTTCTGTTGTTTTGTGCTTTCTGTAGTTATGTTTAGAACCAGTTTTTATGTTTTGTTTTCATCAATATTTAATGAGGCTGTAGCAGAGTTTGTGAATGCAACATAAAGCAACAGCAGGATTGCAACTTTTATGAAACTTGTGTATGGGATATGTGAGTTGTCTCCAGCAGAAAGCACCCAGCAGCTCCAGGGAAATCCAGGATATTATTTAGTGACAGGGCTTTGGAATGCTGGTGAGTGACCTTTGAGCTCAGACCCCTGATCTCTGCAGCCAGGGATCTGTGTACAGCTCAGCTCTGTGAAGAGTCCATGTGCACCAACCTGCTTAGACTTGCACAAATATTCCAAACCGGAAAAGACTCTGAAACTGAAGTGTGACTTTTAATGGGATTATTTATTAAAAATAGAAAAATGTTACCAATTCTTGAGTACTTTTCAACACCAGGAGTGCAGTCCAAGGCTGCCATGAGGAGCTGCCAGTATCATTGTTCCTACAACTGTTGTACTTAATTTGAAAGGTGAGGGATAAAACACACACACAAAAAAGCTTGAGATTGTGTCCAAGTGGGGAAAATGAAGTATTGCAGCTTAAACCCATTTATAAATAAAACACAAGGGTTGACTAATATTAAACAGAAGAATAATTAAAATAAAGCAAAAACAAAACTTCTAAAGAATCTATTTCATCTAAAACTTTAAAATGCTGACCTTGGCAAGGTGTTGTTGGTTTAATGATGGTGCAAGAGGAGGCTCCTGCACTTCAAAGGCGTGCTCTGAGAATTCCCTGCGTCACTGCCTCAGCCGCGCTGGATCCCCCTCGTCCGCTTCTGTCCTTTGGGAGCACCTCGCTTTCCTTTGGTCTGTGCGTTGTGCACCTTCATAAAGGTGTTTGCACAGCTTGCTTCCTCAGAGCAGGCTCACAGATGCAAGGGCTCTGCTCCCTAAAGCTGAATCAAGCTCAGTTTCTGCTCATCGAACAGTTTTACTTAGCTTTTACTTACCAGGAGTGCTTTCAAATAATGTCACCTTTGGTTTTCCATATTTAAAAGGGGTAGAAATACAACTGGTTGCTCAGGTTTAGAGTTATTTTTTGCCTAATCAAGTTTTAAGTGGTCATTTTAGTGCTCCTGGGTAAAACTGACCTTAAAAAGTAACTGGGCTACATCTTTTCTATGTGAGGATTTTTTTTTTACATTAAAGCTCATCAGTCTTGAAATTCTAACAATGAGATGCTAGTCCCACTTATAGATGTTCGCATCTATAAACATCTTGTATCATACATCTTGTGCATATCCATAATTCAACTTGATATGTTTCAGTTCAGGGTTTGCTTGAAAACATTAAAAACATAGTTTCTGTTTAGCCTGCATCTTTTTTCCAAGTGCTGCTACTGGGGACAATGGCACAGGCTTTTGTTCTGAACCTGTAAAACCATTTGAGGAAAGACTGTTAGAGTTTCTTCCCAGGATATTTTTTCTCTCCACTGAAAACACTGAACTACAATATTTTCTCTCTAGAGAGGAAAAACAAAAGTGTTGCATACAAAGAATAGGGTGTGGATTTTCTTGTTTTCAAATGTGTTTTATTATCTTTATTTATCTTATGTCATTTAATCTGTATATAAGGAAAACTTTTAGAGGTGTTTTATTAGAAATGTACTGAGAACAAAAAGAATTACTTAGGCAAATTTATGGGATTATCTGAATTTTCTGGCAGAACTGTAGTTACAGGTATGTTGTTGCAGCTTCAGTATCTTGATTTTCAACTTTGGTGTTAGTTTGGTGGATATTTACCTTGTATTCAGTTATGAGCAAAACCAAGTTAAAGTGTTTGTATAACTTTGAGTTTGCGAGGTTCTGTGTCTGTTGAGCACTGCTTCATTTATTTGACAGCAGTCAAAGTAATATTTTGTGATAGGCTGTATGATATAAAATGAAATGTTCTCTTACTGTTTCAGTGTATATCAGGTCCTGCAAAGTGATTAGGAATTTAAACTTTTAAAATTAAGATTGAATATAAAGATTCAACCATGGCTCTGTGGAAATCATAATCTACTTTGAAAATCACAGTTCGTTAGACAAAACCTTGTCATAGTGAAGAAAATTAAAATATGTGTCAGTCAGGCATCTTCCTCTGAAAATTTCACTTTATTGTTGATTAATCCAACTGGATTGGAAAGGTTAAAGAGTTTTATTAGAAGACAGGAATGATAGTTCACCCTGACATCCTACTGTCAGTCTATTCCAAATCTAATTATCTAACTCAATATTCCAAAGGTTCAGCCAACAGTTCTACCTGTAATCAAGCCTTTAACTTTGTTTTGCGGATGGGCTTACATACACCTACAGATGATCTGTGTGAAATGGCACAATCACTGGTACATTGCCTGTGTTTGAGTTTTAGCCTGTTCTTTCTGACTGGTGATTCAAATTAGCGTTGACCTTGGGTGTTTGGCTTTGTTTTTCCTCTTTCGTTGTAGTGGGTTTTTGGTTGGGTTTTTTTGTTGTTTTTTTTTTTTTTTCTTTCCTTTTAATTTACATTGTATTAATTACTTTTGTTTGGTTTTTATGAAAAAAAAAAATTGCATCTCATTTCAAACCATGTTTTGGGGTAGTACTATGAAAATATTGTTTTGGTTAAAGGACACAAAGTAGGTATCTTTACATTTGAGCAGGGAAACCTTGAAAATTGGTTGTGGTTGAGAAGTGGTTGAGATCCTACTCCAACTTTGCTGCAGTCTGGTTTGTTTTTCTCCAGGTATTCCTTGTGAATCTTTCAAGAAACCTGACTGCAAATAACGCTGCGGTCAAAGGGAGGTTGGCATGCCCTGTGCTCTCCCTTTCTTTTAGTGTGCGTGTGATGTCACTGAGCCCAGTGTGATCAAATTAATTTCCCGTGTGCTGCAGGAACAGCCAGTGTTCATCCTCACAGCCTTTCTTTGCTCTGCCTGTCTCCCCTCAGACACCACGACGTATTCCACGGAGCGCTCGGAGCACTTTAAGCCATGCAAGGACAAGGACCTGGCGTATTGTCTCAACGAGGGGGAATGCTTTGTGATCGAAACCCTGACGGGATCCCACAAACACTGCCGGTAAGTCACCTGCCAGAACGTGCCAGAAAGGCCTTCTGCCTCAGGGAGCAAGCATTAGGAAAAAAAACCCCAAACATTCAGGTGTAGAATGTTGGAAAGCAATGCAATTTTTTCCCTCCAGTTTGACTGCATCCCTCGCAGCTGGTGGGATTTTTACTAGTCTGTGGTCATCATAAATGGAAATATGTAGATACACGAAGCAACATTTTGATCTTTCCATAGATGAGGAAAATCTTCAATATTCTACTTTCTAATCATGTAAGGATTCCTGTTTCATTTTGTTGGGTTTTTTACATATGAAAGTCCTATATTCCCCTACAAACCAGAAGCATCCTTTATTCTGGGTACTCTAGCTAGAGTATTTGACAATAGCTATATGTGCTGTTAATTGAGAGAGAGGAAGGGCTAGTAGTTTTAAGAATTAGGGTTTCTTAAGTTTAATTACTGAAGGATGAAATGGACTGTGATAGCCATCTGAACCTGCTCTATAGCTGCTGTACACTTTTATACTCCTGAACTTCTGCTATTATGCAAGGCCATCTTGAATATATTGAAAAGAATATGAGAAAAGAAAGCCAGATCACTTATTAGTATTATTATTTAGCCATGGAGGCCAGTAAAAAAGAGTGATATACAGAAGGAATACTGCAGTATCTTCCTAAAGATGAGGATTTTAACACACATATCCACCAGACCCCCAATTATTTAAGCAATCTTTTAAGCAGGTTTCCATTTTGGACTACTTGTGACCTAATTTACTCCTGTGGTACTGTGTATGGCACACAAAAGGTGTATCTGAGATACACTTGTATCACTTGGGCATTCATATGCCCAAATTCTAATCTGAACACCTAAATGTATGGAGAACTCTAACAAAAGTAATAAAAACTGTCAAGGACAGCAGATTTCCTGAAGGATTTGGGACTTGAGTTGCTAAGTCCCAATAAAAGCAGAAAAAAAAGTTACAAAGTCACATGTGTGCTTGGCTTGAAAATGGAAATTTATGAATTTAGAGATTAGTGAAATTCTGCTTATCATCAGAAGAATCTTTCCAAGATTTTCACTTTTTTATGCAATACTGGTGATTTTTCCCATTCAGTTGTATATGGTTCAGTGATCATTCATTTCCCTTCTTTATGTTTTTGTATGGCATGCTTAAATTAAATATTATGATTCATTTATTGTGGAAAATGGATGTCTTTTTCTACTTCCGTCATAATACACAGGTTTTTTTTTTTTTTCTCAAAGCAGATGAGGTTTTTTGATCTTTCTTAGAAATGTCATGAGCTGTTAAGGGAATTATGTCACCCAATTATTTAACTGTTTCTCATAGTCAGTATATTCAAACTAAACAAAAATGCTATAGAATAGCTGAGAAAAATGGATGTATATGAGAATTTTTAAATTGGCTGATAAATTTAGTAGCTAACCTCTTTAAACAGACTGGTTTTGTAAACTGTGGGTTACATTTTAAAAAATTGGCAGAAGATATCTTTTAAGAGCTGCATTTTTTTGTTGTTGACTTTCAGGATCTTTCCTATCGTCTTTGCCAAATTCTCATTTATTTCCTGTGATTCTGATAGTGCAGCCTGGCTAATGGTTAGAAGTTTTCCACCCAAGCTTTCCCCTGTCAACTCAGCAAGCCAAAATGTTGACTTTTCATTCTTTCCAGCAGAGTGAAATTTTTCCAGCACCTTCCTTGTGTTATCCTTCCATAGGGAAGCAGCAGTATCTCTGGGAGTCCCTTGGCTCCCCTGTGTTTGAGGTTTTTGTTGCCTGTACAAGTTTCAGGCACTGGCACATCCTCTGGGAATTAAACATCTTTTTCATGGTGGGTACTTTGAATTGTACAACACCAAAAGACCCATACAAGGCAATGATTTTCATATAGCAAAAGATAAATTTTAAAATTTAAAGGGTGATTAGTTGTAGTACTTTGTTTAGTTATGTAAGGACCTTGGAAACTGCAAGCAGCAACTTGTTCAGGATCACTTTTATACTGATAGGTTTGCCATTTAAGGGAGAGAAACATTTAAATTTGACCCTTATATGTTGTATCTCTACCTGAGTACACTGAGTGTGTCTTTGTCACAGTGCTGTAATGAGTGGCATGCAGGTGTTTTTCTGTCTGTTCCCTATAACAGTGCTCAGAAATAACAGCCAGAATGTACACATGTAGAAAAATACAGTACTGATATACTGTAATTGTCCTCTAACTAGTAAAAAACCATTTTTTTTACAAGGGTTATGGAATTCCCACTGCAATCAAAAAGAATAATTTGAATACAGAATTATGAAGGCTTAAAATGGTACTTTGTTCTTGGAATCAGGCTGCATTGTATATTCTCACTGTGAGAGTGATTTTGCATCTGTTCTGGGAGCAGAGCACCAATTTACTGAAATGGGAGTTTGCCATGTGGAACAGCTGCAGACAGAGGACCTTGGATGAGCAAAAAAGCTCTTATCCCACTTGGTCAGGTTTAAAGGGTGTTAGTAGATGATATTCTTGGGGAGTTTTGCACTTATTGTTGTGTGTGCATTTCTAAGGATAAATATGCTAATTATGAAGGGACAGAAAGAGAGATTTGGTAGCAATAAATAAATATTTGAGTTACACCTTGGGCTTTTTCTGCATCCTCATCCTGGCCCAAACCCCATGGTGGTGTTGTTGGAGGGTTGGCACGTGCCCACCTCCCGCCTCTGGCTGTCAGGGGTCCCGTTGGCACTGGGGTGTTGTAGGGCTCTGGCTCTGGCCCATTCCTGTCCTGTGGGATCCTCCTTTGACCCCTCAGCTGTGGGGAGTGGGACCAAGGTGCACCCTTGGCCAAGGGCAGGGGGGAGGCTGAGTTGCAGGAGGCCACTGGGAACATAGGAGATCAGCAGGATCCCTGATCATGGATCTTCCATTCCTGTTCACCTACAGAGGAGTGTCCTGAAGTCACAGCAATATAATTTTTTTCTTAAATTTAAATTAAATTGAATTCAAATTCTGAAATTCAATTTTTATATTCAAACTTCTGCATTTTACTCACTATCTCTTGGTGAAAAAATTGCCTGGGATGTAAACTGGCAAGAGTTCTCCTGCGTGGTTAGGTAACAAACAAGATCCACTGGATGTTTTGTGCTATTTTGAAGCTGTGACTTCAGTGTTTATTTTTGTGAATGGTTTAACATGAGCTAGTTTTAAGGTCATCGGCAGGGAAACTTCATATTTAGCTTCTCCATATGCTTAAATTTTTTCAATGTTGCCACCTTGAGAATTTCAGCTGAATGGTGAGGGTGCCTTAATTTGTAATTTACACCAAAAAAATCAAGTACACAGTCAACTCTGACACATCAGTGTTTAATGGAGCATTATGTAATCCAGGCTTTAAAAAGACCTGTTCAAATTTTCTTTGTACAATTTTATTTAAAATACCCCATCTCAAGTCATTCTGGGTTGGGGTTATTTTTTTTGAGTTTGGCTTGTGGGGTTGTGGGTTTTGGGCTCTTTTTATCACTCCTTCTACATATTTTTTTTCCTTTTTAGTCCCTGCATTTTCTTTAGATAACACATTTAAGACTGGAAGACTTTGGTTGAGTAAGTGGCTGAAACTTTTGAGGGGAAAAGAGGATTGTACTTTTAAATTGCTCCTCTGGAAGAAGCCATTGAGAGAATTGTGTGTGCACAGGAAGTCTTGGTATTGGTGATGAACTCTGATTTGAGTAGTTGGATGAGATATACTTTTGATCCTGTCTTCCTGTCCTTCATCTCTCCTTCAAGCAGTAGAAAGCCTGAGTAAATTTTGTCAATGGAGAATGAAAGAATAGACTCACAAATGTACAGTAAACAAAACATCATTTCCAGTTGACCAAATTACAGCTGGTCATACATCAGCATCTGAAGTGTGCTACTGTGGTTACAATCCCAGATTTTTCAGATTCCACTGGACAGTCTGGTTTTGATGCATACATGCTGTTCTGGTGAATTCTGAGTTTGGTGATCTTGCTCGTATTTATGCATAAATTTTCCATTTTTACATTTAGTTGATTAAAAAAATTATACCAGTTTTCTCAGCTTTGTTTAAAATCTGTCATGAGAGCAGAAGGATTGAATCCCCATTTAATGAAAATCTAGTTTGGATAAATGTTTATATACTGTCAGGTTTTATTGTGAGTCTTCTGCATAATAGTAGCTGTAATCCAGGCATAGCCCTTGCTGTCAGTAAAAGCAGGAGAAAGGGATCAAACAGATGGGACTTCAGAACAGCTCTGAGCTTGGCATATGATACGTGCACTTAACCATAAGTTAAAAATCTAAAAAACTAAGAATGTAATTTCCCTGATTTAGTTACATGGCTTGTTTTCTAGGCTTTGGCAGTCTGACCTAGGTGTTTTAAAATACCAGCTACTCCATTTTGTGCTTTCCCCCATCTTGTATTATGCTGACACTTTTCAAGAATGCGAGCCCAGGAAATAATTCACTATTGAATAGCATTGAATACATTAAAAATCTCACTCATGCCATAATATTCCAAGCATAGTCTCATCAAAATAATCCATTGTATAAAGATGACAGTATAACCTACAGCTGCAGACTTTTAAAGGAGGAGGAAGGCTGTGCTTGGAATGTAGGATATTTTCCATGTTAGGGGCAATCAACAGAGCTCCTGTTATGAAAATTATTGCCTTATGAGCATTGCTGTAGCACATATCTAAATTATATTTGTGTATTTGTGTGCACCATTTTCTGGGATGCCTTTGCCTTTACTTTCATGTTTACTTTGGAAAGCCTGAAGCAAAGTTAAAATACAAAGTTAGCTGCCTATAAGCTGTTGTTAAGCAACACTTTAGTAACTTTTATACAGATACTCCCTTGTGTTATTAGTCCGTCACCTGTTTATTCAGCAGTGCTCTCACAGGTTGTGGTTGCCTTCAGCACTGTGATTGCTTCTTTAGCTAAAATGGAATGGCCACTGTGCTTAAGTGTTGTTCCTGGTTCATCCTTTTCAAAACTCAGCCTGTGAGAAGCCAGGAAGCTGCAATTCCTGGGGAGTCTGGTGCAGGGAGTGTGCCTTCCCAGGGTAGCATCAGCTTGCCCGTGTTCATTTACTCCAGGCAGCACTCGTAATAAATTAAAACATTTACTGCCTTGAATAATACTAATATCAGCTACAATGTGACTATTTCTGTCTTTTTTTATTGAAAACCATCATGTTTTTCTTGTATCATTTAGGTATATCTTCTCCTTCACAAAACAAGGAAATAAAAATCCCCAAACAAAGACCAAACCAGAAGACACTCCCCAAACCCAAAGCATTTCTGTGTGCTCCCTTTCAAACTCCTGCCCCCTGAAATAACAGGAAGAGGTTGCATGGTTTTGTTGTCACATACCTGGTTTCTTGTTTTAAACCTTTTTAGATATGAACTGGGAAGAAAAATGGTTCAATATAAATAAACCTCAAGGTGAAATGGTGTAAAGTCCAAGATATCTGTAGGACTCTTACTTGTTACCTAGGTATTCTCACTCTTTTCATATTATCCAGTTTTATATAATTTTTATCATTTGGTTTGAATTTTTTTTCTATCAAAATATAAGCCTTGTTTTTTTTAATTGGATGCAGTTATTTAGAATAAAAACGAAATTAACTGATCCAAATACCAAATTTCACCTATATAAAATCAGTACTTTTTCAGTTATCCCTATTCTTTTTCTAACAGTCCTCTGAAATCAAGCCCCTTCAAGTCTGATATTGTGGTATAAGAACTCAATAAATAACAAACAGGTTTTTAAATGTAAATTGAGTCTTTTAAAACCTCCCCAGATGCAATAGTGCAGGAACACATGATACAATATTCACATGAAACACAAGAACATCTGATTCATGCTTTCATAATTTAACATTCAGCGGATAGAGGCTCTTGAGAAATCTTCTTGTCAAAGTGCTTTAATTATTGATTAATGTTGACAGTATCAACACTCCATTTTACAGTGCATTTTATTTACAGATTTTTCCCTAGATTCTTGCATGCAGCTTCTGCTGTTACTTCTATGGTAGAAAATACTTTGAGCTTGCAGAATACATATGCCAATTTAGGTCTTGTGAAAGCCAGTTACTTTCAAGTATCTGCAAAACTAAGGGTTTTAATGCAGCAGTGTAATGGTTTTCATACCAAATGTTCTGACAGATATTTTCCTTGATGTCTTTATAGAAGTTCCCCTTTTACACACTGAAGGTTTTGGGTACTGCAGTAAGCCAGTGTTTGTTATGGTTGTTGCTGTTCACATGGTATTGCTCCTTCAAGCAGCTCTGCACACAGAGGTCACTGGCAAAACATCTATTACCCATTTATCCCTCTAAAACATCTTCTGAAAATAGTTTTGTGTTAGTTTTGTTGCTTGGAGGAGGATAAATTAATTTAGCAATAAAACAAAACACAGAATGAGAGAAAGCTTTGTACTTAATGATAGTTTAAGTTTCTAGAGCCTGTATTCATGGGATTTCAGGTCTTATTTGCTTTCTGCTGAGCACCTTAGGCTAGATATTCTAATGCTTTTCCTTTTTCTCCTTTGGAGAAAAAATTGATTACTAACCAGTGGGATTTCCTGGTTCCGTTTCCATCTTTTGAAGTAATGAAATTTATGCACCTGCTTAAGTTTATGGTGAAGATGCATTTTTCTTGTGGGAACAATAAGGTAAAAGTCATAATACTGCACAGATAAAATGCATGCTCAGATAATTAAATTACACTGCAATTCAACAATTCACCTGTGTTCCAGTCAATTTAAGCAATATCTATGAAAGCAACATAAAAACCTTAGTTCCATTTTGTCTTGTTTGAAATGCTTATTCAAATTAATATTTTTGGAAGAGTTTGAGGATATAAAGGAGAAATCGTGTAGATGTGCATCCACAGTTAATGGTGGTGCTTAAGAAAATGAATGTGGTTTAAACCTGTGTCAGCATGAAGTACTGAAAAAACAGGGAATTAATTTCTCTTTCCCAGAATACTAAAGACTAATGTTAATCTTTTCAGTTAATGTGAAGTATGGGAAAATATAGTTACAGGCTTAGCACATCCCCCTGCTTACATTTTATTCTTTTAAAGCCACACATCTGTAGTTCACAGATAATAGCATGAAATTAAGCAGTTGATGCTTTCATTTATGTATGTACAGAGTTACTTCCCAGACATAAGAGATAGATAGATACATATCCTTTTTTAGAACAACCAGTAATGTGAGTGAAACAAAAATATTTCTGGAAGCTTTAAGTAAACTGTCATTTCTTCCTGGAATTCTGGAAGAGAAAGAGGCCAAATTCAGCTCCCTTGGGATTTGGCAAGATCCCCTCAGCTGGTTGAATCAGGATCTGGGCTGTAACCTGGAATTTCAGTAAGGAGAAGTGGTAAATGTAGTTGCCAGCTCAGGAGCTGCAATGGCTTTTTCTTGAGGCTGCTAATAATGCTTGGATTTCTTCATTTGGCACTGAAGTGGGAGATCAGGAACCAGTGCTAACATTTATTTCTGTATCTCAATATCAAGAATACGTAAATCTGGTGGAACCTTTTGGTTTTATCACCATTTTTCTTGGGCCTATATGAGTTTCTGAAGCTGTAACTTGCCATCATATTTTAGCGAGGCATCCTGATTGTGTAGCACATCTCCACTTCTAGAAATGAGTCAAATCCATTCTATACAAAATACAAACTTCTAGTAAGCACATTGATCTCTTAATAGGATATATTGCCTCAAAACTGCATCATGTTTCCTAATTCTAAAGCAAAATAAAGCCATGACACATATAAAAAGCTATTACTAGTACATGTTGTCTGAAACTAAATACAGGGTCAAGGGGTATATCCTGAAAATTGGAAAACCACAAATTGGTTAAGTCCTTCCACTGCAAAGGAATGTTCTGTCAAATTATAAGGATTGGGGTTTTTTTCCCCCCTCCTTATTTTTCAAGACCCCAGTGGAAAAAGATTTTTGAAGCTTTTATAGTACCCACAAAGAATTTACAGAAAAAGAAACCATACCTTAAAATGTATGGGTGCAGATATTGATGGCATAGATTGCATCTGTCTTGAAGCTAGCATATGCAAATATTCTGCCATCAAACTCTGCTTTTAAATTAACTTGGAAATGAGTTAGGTTTGTTGTTGTTCTTACCTCCCTTAGGCAAGAAGGAATTTGTGAAGTGCATAATGCAGACATCTGAAATCTCTCATTTAAATTCTCATCCCTGCCAGTGTCTTAAGTACACTGAAAGCAATAGCATTTCCAATCTAATCCTATCTGCAGACATTCTCCCAGAAGATCTGGGAAAAAATCTCGCTAGAAGAAGAAATGAGCTCTGGACAATTGAGTCCTTTAAATAGAAATATATGCCAACTATATCAAAATGCTAAACACCAGAACTTTAATCCACCAGCACTCCAGATCCATCTAAATGAGAACAAACAAAACCAACCACCTGTTTCCTCTATCCTTTACTGCTGAGAAAGCCCTTCCTACCTTCTCAGAGAGGAAGAGGGGAAGTGAGGCAAAAACATGTGGATTCTCTAATGTGTGAAGTGGGGCATCTGAGATTAGACAGGCTGGTAAACCCTTTTCTGTGGCTTGTACTGAATAGATAAGTATTCTGGTCCTTATCCTGTACCCATAAATGTAGTGTTTGAATTTTAAATGTATTCCTTGAAGTTATCCCAGTGCAGAGGGGTGAACTCTTCGGGCAGCCTGCCAGCAGTATATAATAAGCAGCAGATTTTGATAAAGTCTGTTCAGAGATAATGCCAGGAGTGTGATGAAACACCTTTTGGGCTGTGTTTGTGCCTCATCAGCCTCTTTGTTGGGTGGAAAACTGCAGATTTCACAAGAATTGTGCTGTTGAAGAAGCCTCTGTGAGAGGCTTTGGGTAATTTCTGCACTCTCACTTGGATCAGCACACAGATCTGAGGTCTAACTCCAAGCGCTTAAGATAGTTCTAATATCCCAATGATGCATTAATTAATTAAATGCAAAGAATATTTGACAGGGGAATGCAAGGTCAGAGATTTTCTGTGGAACTTCTGGAAGGGAAGCATCAGCTGTAAAGGTATATAAATTTATAAACTTTGCATCAGGTGCTGAATATTTCTTAGAAAACAGCAGTTCTTGGTCTTTTGGTGAATGAATACAAATCTTAGCAGCCAGCGTTTTGTCTGAACCTTTCCTGTTTTATGATGCTTTATCCTGACTTCATGAGGCATATTTATTTTATTTTTTAAAAGCATCTTACAACAGAACATCTGGAAACTAATACTTTTCTGTTTGCTAGTTTTTATTAAAAGTTTGTTGAGGACAGGAGGAAAAACATTTAGAAATGAAATAAAGCCTCAATTTGGTCTTACTGGTCTCAGGAAGATTCTCACAGACAGGCCACATTCCTTTGGCCTCATTTCACACAAAAATATGTGGTGTTTTGGTTTTTGTAGGGTTTTGGGGTTTTTCTTGTGTTGGCTATTTTGAAAAGTAAAAACCAGATTAATTAATAAGATATCTAAAGTGACAGGAGGCTGAAGTTGATGGGATCACTCTGGCTGACTCTTTGAGGCTGCTGAATGGAACTTTGCATGGGAGCTGCCCTAGAGTCAGGCTGCCCTTTAATTCTGTCCTTCCTTTTGTGTCCAGTTATTTTAATTTCTCTTCTATCTTTAGGTCCCCTCTAACACTGGTCAGGTGATAGCGAGGTTCTGCCTTTCAGGGCCCACCCCCATCAGAAATCAGGAGGAGGGCTGTGTAAAGTCCTTGTACAATACCAGTCCTGGATGGGCATTCCCAGTGGACTTCGGAGGAGTTTTCACCTTTCTGCTTAAATTTCTCATTGTGACCGGAGCTCCTAGGAGAGTTTGTGAGGATAATCAAATCCTAAAAATTGGGGTTTTTGCTAATCTGATTAGGGAAATACTAGCAGAAGCCTGAAACAGACTTTAACCCCCCAGTCACTTCAATTGGAAAAGTTTATTTCAGACATCATCCTAATAAATTTGTAAGGTGGGTAACAGGCAGTTATAAGGCTGTAGTTGCTGGCTGAGGTCAGGGCAGCAGGGTGACCATGTGCTGATTGCCTTTGAGGATTCTGGAGGAAAAGGTGGAGAATGAGAAATCTGATGAGTTAGTATAGACAGAACATGGAAAAATAAAATTGTAATCTGATGGATTAATAAGTCAGCAGCAATTAAATAAGACCAACTGCTTAAATATAGAGATTGTCCCATTCAAGCTCCATCAAAGTCTTTGTGGACTGAGGAAAATTACATGGAAAGGAATGCAGTTCATGAATCTGTGGTTCTGCTTCTATTGCTGCTGTTTCCATGTGACTTTATAACTCCAAACCAGTGCAGAAATTCTTGGGAATTCATGTTGTTGCATTGTCCAGGGTCTACATCATTTTTTTGGGTGTTACTTAGAGCAATGGTCCTTTTGTTTTGTAGAGCATCCAGCATTACCAAAGCTCCCAGCTCTGTGCACCAAATGAGTGTCTCTTTGGGAGCAGCAGCAGAATTTGATGTTGTAGCTGCTCTGGCAGTGCCAGTGTGAGATATTGATCATGTGTGATACAGACAGGCCTTGCCAAGGTGGGCTCAAAAAGCTCAGCATGATTTCCATCTTGCAGTGTTGGTTCAAATCATACAAGGTGTTGTCAAAAAGGACTGTAGTAGTTTTGCTTTTCTCTGTTACTTTCACCATTTTGATCATTCCATTTGGGGAAGAGATATTTGTCTCGTGGTTGTCCATAGAGGTGATAAGTTTATTGGGTTTATTATTTGTTTTTAGGTGTGGAGCTGAGGGTTTACATCTTTACGTTGGAACTTTAAAATCGTCCTGGAACCAGGAGTTTCTAATGTAGCGAAACAAATTTCTGTCAAACACCATGAATTTCCTGAAATTCAGGAAGGAAATAGCAGCAACAACTAAAATTTTATATGGATTTTTGGGTGGTTTTTTGGGGTTTTCATTTTGCTCTCTTTTAGGAAGAACTAGCAAGTTCTCATAGCAGTGCTTTTAAAATGCTCACTCTTGTAAAACCCTGAGCACTCAGTGTTTGAATAACAATGATTTACAGCAGTGGAAATGTTTGGTGCACTGCACTAAAGTTTTTTATATCGATCTCATTTTTGCTAGTAGTGCACAGTAGAATAGTTCCTAAGAGAAGAAAATGGACAAGATAGTGGCAATATATGCAACATGTTAGCAAAACATAGACTGTATGAATTTTAAATAAAGCACTAAGTTAATTCATTATACATGATGAATAACTATAATATTTTCCAAGATGAAATTTCTAGTAAATATTATTTGCTGAATCAAGATGATTGTGCTGTTGTCCAGAGTGACTTGCTTTCTTTGTGTAGTTGGATCTGCTCGTGATGTAAACATAAATCAGAAAACAAGATGCTGCATATTGACAGAACTGCAATTAATTTTTTTTAATTTTTTAAAAAATACCTTTACAGAATTATCTCAAGTATTGTGTTTTGCTGGTTAGGTAGAAGGAAGACACTGCTGTGTCTGCAGCTGCATCTGGTAGTTTTTTCATGGTTTTCAAAGATAAATTTCTCTGTTCTGGATTTTGTCTTCCCACAGTTATTTTCAATAATCTGTAATCGCACCACACATTTTATGAAACCATTCAGATCACAGATCTGTCTCAGCCATCCCAAGTGCATTCATTCTGTTAAAATGTTCATTTTGGCTTGTTTGTCTGGCATTTTGTCATAGATGTCTAGCAGTAATCTGAGGCTCACCACGGCATAAACAGAGTTGCTCTTAATCTTTTAATTATTTGTTCAGTTAAATCCCTTTCTGAACTAGATCCTGGCAGTGTGTCCTGAGAGCCACAGAGTCCCTGTGGTCACTGTAACCCAGTTTCACCCCAAATATTCTCATCCTGAGTTGGTGCTGCATAGCAGGGAACAGTGTTCTACTCCTCTCTCGGTGGAAGTATTTCTCCAGCAGAGAAAATTAATCAAGATTCATTTTGCCTAGGGATTAGGTGGTGTAACCTGAAAAGAATTATCATGTTAATTCTGGGACACAGTTTTTAGGTGTAGAGAGAACTCTGCAGCATTACATGACAGAACGGGCTTAGATCATTTGGAAGAAAACATGGATTCATGCCTAATGAATCATTGTTCACCAGAGCATCAGAGTTACATAATTATGTAGTAGAAAAGAGAAACCACAATCTCAGCCTTTCACTACTTGAAAATGTTTGCAGAGTAGCCAGGAAGAAGGCTTAGTGTCTGTAAGTGGGCAAAATTCCAGATAAGCTTTTCCACTATTGCTTGCCTTGAAATGCAGCTATTCTTATAGTAAAACCCAGCAAGATGGAGCACTCATCAGTGTTTTTCACCAGCTTAATCTGCTGACATTTCTGAAAACAGGCAAGTAATATGTGAAAAATAAACGTAAGCTTTTTTCCCCTTTGTAAATAAAATGTAAAGGCCTTTATAGCCTAAGTTTTGTACAAGCTAGAGCTGTTAAAAAACTGACCTGAGTGGGCTCTCAGTTTACCATTGTAGTTTTCATATTAATTACTGAAACATGTAACCTTTTGCAAGTCTTTTTAATGCTTTATTAGTGTTTTGTGGGGAATAAGGAGATTGATGTATTTTTTTTTAGCATCATAGCATAGATGTTAGCTTGCATTATATATCTGTTAGCATAGATGTTAGCTTGCATTATATATCTGTTACACAAAAGTGTCAATAAATATCTTTATTATCATCCAAAAAGCCTGGATATGCAAGTGCTATTCTCCTTTCAATTTATGCTCAGCTGGAATAACAGGGAGGTCTAATAGTCATATGAAAAATTTACAGTTATGAGTCCTAAATGATTAGGCAGTGTGTATGTAGCTAATAGGAACTGTCTTATGCTTTATAATAATTAGGTACTTGCTCATTATTTCTTTTTAAAAGGTGTACAAGTGTAAAAATCAAAGTATATCCATTTTCTTAGGAGGAGTTTCTGCAGTTGGCACTGTGCTGTGTTTCATTGTGCTGGAGAATTCTTGATCTTTTGTCAAAACCCAGAGGTACATCCTGGGATAGCTGTTGGAAGAATCTGTGATATGTTTTAAATCTCACTGGTTTGCATCCTCCTTCTTAGCAGTGACTTAATCCTGAACTTTTCAGGAATAGTCATCTGCTCCTAAAATAGGCAACAGCTTTTAACCTCTAATGATTATTGACGAGCTGACATTTATACGTTCTGTCTGTCCTCTTTGAATGCAGAGTCAAAGTTCATCTGAAACGCTTGTTTTGCCTTTTTGCCTGTCTTGGCATTTAGACTGCAGCAAATCTGAGACTTTGAACCCCTTCTGGTAGAAGTTTGCACTTGCCATGGGGACATCTTGATCTCAGGGAATTTGTAGATCAACAAAACACTGTCACAGTCAGAGATTTCCATGCACTCCAACCCCTCTTTGACTTCTCTGTGTGCTTAGAATAGCTTTATGCCATAACAACTTCCTTATAAAATAGAATATTTTGTATTATTACCTCTCAAACACGCAGCTCCAGTGACTTTGTAAAGTGGACTTATTTACCAACGCAGTTGTGTTGAAAATTGATGACTGAAATGTGGCGGTGTTCACAGGGGTTCTTGGATTGAGGGAAGAGAGGAGAATGTTGACTCCATTTCAGAAGGCTTGATTTATTATTTTATTATATATATTACATTAAAACTATACTAAAAAATAGAAGGAAAAGTTCTATCTCAGAAGGCTAGCTAAGCTAAGAATAGAAAAGAAAAGAATAATAACAAAGGCAGCTGCCTCAGACTCTGTCCAAGCTCTGCTGCGATTGGCCATTAATTAGAAACAACCACATGAGACTAAATCATAGATCCACCTGTTGCATTCCACAGCAGCAGATAGCCATTGCTTACATTTTGTTCCTGAGGCCTCTCAGCTTCTCAGGAAGAAAAAATCCTAAGGAAACGATTTTCATAAAAAGATGTCTGCGACATTGAAACATATTTCAGTTTTGTCTGATGGACAAAATTTGGAGGAGCCATCCAATATCTGTTTTCACAGCCAAGTTTATTATCTGCAGTTTGACCTGATAAATGGTTATGAGGAGGGTCTTTGCCTTGTGGTTAGCTGGGAGTTGTTTGTTAAGGGGTGATGGCTGTGCAGGTCTGCTGGGGGACCTCTCTGGGGAATGCACATGCTGCACTGCAGGTTGCTGCAGTGATTGCAGCTTCCTCTGATGTTACATTAATCTGGGCCTGATCAGTGTCTTAAATACTCTCTAATCACAGCAGTAGCTAAATAAGTAATGAGAAGTGGCTTTTAATGGAATAGATTCTGTATGTGTATGTACCACTCGCTGAAATTTTGCCTACAATCTTATCTTGGACACTAATATTTTGGGAGCTGGTCTTGTAGCCTGTTCCCATTTATCTGTTGGTTTCCTTTTCCTAGCCTTATAAACCAATCTGTCAAACCAGCAAGGTCAGATGTAAATCTTCATGAGTGACGATTGCGTTGTCTCTTGACTTCAGATTTTACAGATACTTCTGTTTACAGGTATTATCTCCTTTTACCTCCTGCTGGAACTGAATCCTTTGTGATTGCCATTTCGTTGTCTTAGATAGGATCAAGCAAAAAACCCATCCTTTATGCATATAAACAAACACCAAATCAATTTTCTGCTTTTGAATTTGTCTCTTTCAGGATCTGCTCTTAAGAACAAACAAATGAAAACAGGGAAATGGGTTACTTATGGCCTCTTTTAAGCCTGAAGGGGTTTACCATTGGGAGCAGTCCATCTGAAATGGTTTTGTTGATCAGGGAACGTGCTGTGTGCCAGTGCTGGTTAGTCCTGGGTCAGTAGTGCTGAGAACATTTCTCAGCCTTGTATTCCATGTAGCCCCACTTGGATTTTCTGTACCAGGAGCACGAGCGCTTGGTTCAGCTCGAGCACCGGGGTTCCACATTCCCAAGCTCTCTGCATGGCTTGTTGTTCCCTACACTGTGATGCAGTCATGAGGGTGGAATTCTGCAGCCATGAACAGATCCAACAGTAACTACTGAGTGTTGGTGCCTCTTATAAAACCAGGCACACAAACCAGTACAACCCAATATTCATGAAATATTTGCTTTCTGCTGCTGTCAACACTTACTAATTACTATTGCAACTATTCATTACTTGCAAATGGGCTTTTTGGGTTTTACTGTAATTAAATAATAGCTCTTTATATTCCCTGTGACAAATCATGATGAATTAGCAAACTTACATCCTCACCTATTTCTCTTTCCTTTTTTATTGAAGATATTGCATATGATTCTATGTTTTAACCTAGATTGTATCTACAAAGGAATTTAAAAGTACTGCCCTTGATTTTTACACAAATGCACAATTCCACATCAGTGTGTGAAGTCTAGTTTAGATGCCATTTCAGCAATAGAACATTTATTTGAAACAACAATTAGAACTGTGACCCATAAGTATTGGGTGAAGCCAGTGAATGAAAGCATGAAGTGAAGAATGTATATAGAACAGAAAGCTGTAAATGCTATGTATGTTAAAATGCTATTGAACCCCATTAAATATATTAATTATTTAAAATATACTTAAATATATTAGTCCTAAATTTAACTATGATACTGACTTTCTTGGAAGTCCATGGAGAGAGGAGCTGACTGACATATTTTATAGAAAACTCAAATCCACCTCATGTACAGGAGCAATTGTTAATGTAAAAGCAAATAGCATTTTTATTTTCAATCATTTGACTAGAGGCAGGACAGAGCCTCCTGCAGAGCTGAAATGTTCTTTGGACTCTTGTCATTTTAGACTCCCAGTAATAAAGTCTTGAGATATCATCTCTTTGTTGATATGCCCTCCTGAATAAACATAGTAATTACTGTTGTTCAAATAGTGAATACTATCTGAGCAGCAATCCTATAAACTCACTCCATGTTTCAAAACAGATAAGGAAAGTTTTATCTTCAGCAATGAGGAGCCAAAAGAGTAATTCAGCACATTTGTCTGTATTATGTCCCCTGATCTTATGAAACCATCAGAAAAATTTCACTGGAGTGGGCTTCACAGTATTAATGATCCAATAGGTTAAATGATATTTGTTAAAGTTTTTAAAGTTCGGGAATTTATAAACTGTGACAAAGGAAGAATCAAGGAGGTAGTTTTTCTTGATCTGGTATTAAATTGTACAGTACTTACAAGCTTTCAAAGATTGGCTGCTGTATTTTGAAATGTAGAACCTGGACACAATACATAGCAATACGTTTCTGCTGATTTAGCATTTATGTAGATAGCATAAAGAAACATGAAAATATAAACAGTAAATGGTCAATATAAAACAAGTTACTAAAATATACTGCATATAAGAGCATTTCCCTTTTCTGAAGCACATATGTGGAACAGCAACAAGATCTCATATGCTGGAGAAAATTTCATCCAATAGCTCTACAGCCATGCAAAAGCAATCCAGTTACTCTTTTTTATCACTCTGTCCAGAGTTCCTTATGTGAAAAGTAATTCTTAAATTTCACACTTCAAACTCTATAGTGAAGTGACATAATTTCATTAATTACTGAATGTGTCACCATGAAAGATTAGGTTTTCCAGTGGTTTGATTTTGCATATGGCAGGTGTTTTAATATTATACTTTCTCTTAGCAATTGGAAAAATGCTGAAACAGGTCTTGTGAAAGATGGCTGGCAAAGTGTGGCAATGTCAGTATGCATGTGCATTTCTGTGTCACAGAAATGGCCAGGTGTCTGTGCATGTGCATCTCTGTGTCACAGAAATGGCCAGGTGTCTGTGCATGTGCATTTCTGTGTCACAGAAATGGCCAGGTGTCTGTGCATGGGCATCTCTGTGTCACAGAAATGGCCAGGTGTCTGTGCATGTGCATCTCTGTGTCACAGAAATGGCCAGGTGTCTGTGCATGGGCATCTCTTTGTCACAGAAATGGCCAGGTGTCTGTGCATGTGCATTTCTGTGTCATAGAAATGGCCAGGTGTCTGTGCATGTGCATTTCTGAGTCACAGAAATGGCCAGGTGTCTGTGCATGGGCATTTCTGTGTCTCACAGCTGCCTTCTGGACAGGGGGGCTCAGGGCAGCTCCTCTTGAGGTGTTCAGTTTTAGCTGAACCTCCTGCAGACAATTCCATGTGCTCACTCCACACATGCTATTTACTGTTTACACTCATGCTTTTATTTTCCCAGCTGGTTTTGTCCAAGCCATTTGCAGGGGATGGCCCTGCAAGCACCCTCTGTGCTGTTGAAAAGAGAATCATTTCATCTTGGTCCTGTGAGTCCAAAATCGGTGCATGCTCAGAAGAATCAAAGCCCTGTCAATTATCAGGCTATCACAGGGTACTTTTGGAAGATTTTTCATGGCAGGTACAATATTTCAGGGTTAGTGGTTTTTTGGTTGGGTTTATTTTATTTTTTTTTTAACAGAATTAGCAGCTCAGGTAATTAAGCTTACATTAGATCAAATAAATGAGCTCTGAGAGTGAAGTTAAAAGCTGAAAGTTTGTCAGCCTAATTGTAACAGATTGTTGGTCGGACACATAAGGTTAACAGCAGCTAAAAGCTTAGAAGGGAAAAATATCACTCAATCAATGGGAAAATCCTTTGAAGAAAAGCTTTGCTGGGCTCAGGTGTATGAGGGAAGCAGGGCATACACCAGAGGACAAAGAGAAATTTTGACTTGATATTTAAGAACCTTTAAAGATTATAAAATCCCCAAATGTACAAAATTTAATTAGAATCTAATGATTTGGCTTTGTGGGGAGCTGAAGAGAGCAGAATTGGGAATGGCTTGTTTGAAATGACCTTGCTGTCAGGGTTTCACATAAGCTGTTAAATGCATGCAAAGAACTGCCACAAAATCAATGAAATAAAACATTGCAGTGGTCCAGTATGGAAGCATAAATTACCATTTTAATTTTCAATCAATAAGAAAATAGATATCCCTGAAGCAGTAAAACATGACCTGCACACAGATCTTCATTTCAGGACAAAAGAGAACAGAACAGATACCCATAACTCAGATATGTTTTCAAGAGTAATTCTGGCTGTATCAAACAGGCAGAACAATGCTGGTTCTGTATAATGAACTGATCTGCTCCTGATTGGGAATATCTGCTCACTGAGTAAAGGAACTTTCTTCATAGTTTATCATTTTGGAAAGCTTTTTGACAGCTGGTTTTAGAATTTGCATTGGCTGTCCTTGTTTTGTTTTGAAGTTTGTGGGTCTGGGCAACATTTGAAAAATGTCTGGTCTAGCCCTGAAAATGTCAGGGTGGTGCTGCCCAAAAGGCACAAAAGAGGGAGATGAAGGGGCACAGAGAACTTTATTGCAGGCCATAGTTTTACAAATATTTAGCCTTGATTGTTGCCATAATTATTAGTTTATGATAGTATTTCATATCTTGCTTGAATGAGTTAAATAGACTATTTCTGTTGAAAAGGTAAACTTTATATATTGAAAAGGTAAACAGAGTGAAATTGGTTGCTTTTCAATTTGAGTGTGAAAGTAAGGGAGCCTGAAAATCCAACCCATTGATACCTTGAGTTAACTTCAAACCCTATTTTTAGGACAGTATTGAATAAGTGTGAATTGCTTTTGCCTGTGTTTCCAGATGGTCAGCACACAGTCTGAAATGCTTGAGTCACTTGGCTTATATTGAAAGGCTTCTCTGAGAACCCAGTGTTTGGTTCTGACTGGAAGTAATTTAATGTCTGAATCACAGCTACAGAGATCTGAAACTGAGCAAGATTTCTGCACGTGCTGTAAATTGTAACACCATTGCACACTGTTTGCTCATCCCATAAACTCTGCTTTCAAGATACTCAGAGAGGCATAAAACATTTAATTAAGACAAAAGTTTTTAAATTTGCCAGCAATCCTGATTAGCTGGGGAGGTTCCAGCTGACTGGAAGGTTAAGTGGGAGAAGTTTGTGGTTGGCTGGAAGGACCCGGGGTCCTGCAGCTTGCAACTGAAATCAGGGTGGAAAACAGCTGATGTGTGTGGGATCAGGTTCACCCTTGGGGCTGTCACACACAACCTGCAGCTGCTGCAGTTCCCAGAAAATCCATCCCCTAGCACAGGTTGTTCAGTGGAGTGATGGAATCAACAGATTTCTGCTCATGCTGAAAGTTTTGTGCCCAGGGTGCAGGACCCTGGCTCGTTAGCAGGACGGGGGGGGTCTTGGTGAAATCATTTGGTAAACAGGGCTTTGAGGGTTAATAATAGGGCTCTTAGTTTTGTACTGTATGATTATTTGTGTATTGTAAAGCACCTCATCTATATGATTTTTTTTTTCACAGAATTTCAGATTTGAATGAAACCAGAATGACAAAAAATGCAAGTTATTTCCATTTATGTGATTTTTGTAGCAATTCTATCCAACTAAGGAGTTAGCATAATTTCTTTTCTGGGACACAAATCTGTCCAAATGAAACAAATCAGTCTGGAGGGGTCAGTGTGTGCCTTCCTGACTTTGTAACCAAGCTCAAAACAGAGTGACAAAGATGCATGGGGCTTCATCCCCTGGAATTCTACCTATAAAGGGATCATGTGGTTGTACCTATAATGGGCTCATGTGACCTCTTGCTTCTGTCAGTGAAAAAGTCCTTTAAAGAACTTCTTGTTCACATTTTTGAAAATTGTATCTTTACATAGCAGAATAAATAGTTTGTGATTTTATGGTGAGTTGATTTTGCCAAATTAACCCTTTCTGATAATCCTAGCGTGGAGCTTATGCTGCTAAATTCTTCCCATTTTCCTTGCTAAGACAAAACAAGGTGCCTCTTTCCCAAGCATGTTATTTATGAAAAATAAAAACAGATAAATAACTGGTGAAACAAAGTAGAAATTTTAGGCAGGAATTTGCAAACCCTGAAGTGAATTTTTCTTTTATGTTACTGATTTTATGATCACTTAACCATTATATTTTATCAATTTTTTATCAATATCCGCATCAATGTGTTCTTGTGCATTTAAAATTTACCTTGTGTTTAGTTTAGAATCTACATTTCAAAGGAACATGATGTTAATTATAGCAAAAGAGATTTTAAAAAATGAAGTTGAAATAACAAAAATTCTATACTTTCCTGTTACATTTGGAATCCCATTAGTTTTTTATCTTTGTAACTTTAAATATTTGTTCTTAGAAAAATACCAGAAATGTACCTTAATAACCATGGTACGCAAAATTAGAATTTGCATTTTGCTGAATTTCTATGTGTGAGAATAGCCTTCAGGTTTCTGATGTGAGGTTTTTCCCACAGTTTTTCATGTCTGTTGAGAAGTATTCCATCTTCTCTCTGGAATGGTATTAACAAATGTGGTTTGGAAGGTAATTTTGCACATGTTACTGGCAAATGTGTGATTTTCCTACCGTTCCCAAGAAGCCCTCTCATGTCCTATGCATGGTGACTTTTATTATCTCACCTTGTCAAATAATCAATGAGGCTCAATGTGCTGGTGATACACAGCCATATGTGTCTGGTGCCAAGAATTTTCTAACTCCCTTTTTTCATTAATCTTCACAACTGCAGTGGTTTTCTGCAATTAATAGAGTGACTGAGAGACAAAAATCCAGTCACCAGTTAGGGAACATTTCTGTAAGTTAAGTGTGTGCAGTTTGTTGAATAAGTATTTAAACAGCTGCTAATAAAATCTCAGGTCCATTGGGAATTACCTGTGCTAACACATGGATATACTGAACTTTAGAAGAGGATTAACTGCATGCTTTTCTTTAAAAAGCAAAAATAAATGGAAGTGGAAATTGCATATCAATTTAGCCAGAATATTGGGAAGCTGGGCATGAATGTTTTGTAGATAGCTATTTACATCCTTTTTTGAGTTTTATCTCTCAGATTTTATCCTAAAAATTGACGAAGCTAGCAAGTGTTCATACAAAATGTGGACACTAGTGAAAATACAATTGCAAAACTTCTCTTCAGATTGTAGGATTACCTTGTCTTCATTAACACCAAAAAAAAAGGAGGGTTGAGCGGTAGGGATGCTGTGGCTGGGTTTCACTCTACACCGGTGAACAAGTTTATCCATTTATCTGATTCCATTAGATTGAAGCTTCTACATGAGAATAAACAAAGTTTTTCAGTGTTTAATTAAAAGTTCATTGTCTTGAAGAAGTAAAATGTTGGACTGACACTAGCTGGTTTTCAGGCCATGAACAAGTTTTATCTCTGTCTCTGATAAAGCAATATTAGTCTTTTTGTGTGTTCATGAGAAGTTCTCAGCTCTCGTGGCCAGTGCATGCTGTGGCATTCCCCTACAAACATTAAAAGCTTCCATTTCCCATAAATGAGTAGCAGGGCTGTTTCTGCCTTCTGACATTGTAGCAGAATCACACATCAGATTCCAGTTTGGGAGAGAAAGTTTGCAGCACAAGTAGGCTTGGCCCTGTCTATATTCAATAGCTTGTCCCTGGAGACTGGAGGAATCATTTGTTGTAAAAAGCAGAGGTATGAGGGAAGTGTTATGAGGTGTCAAAAACAGTTTGCAGCTTTTCCTTGGCAGCAGAGTTTTTTTCTGGGGAACTTGTACAGCCTGTTCTCTCCTTTCTTCTGCAGTCAAACAAGTTCTCCCTTTGCCTAAGGAGATTTCCTGCTATTTTTGTTATGTTTGTAAAATTAAATAATTCTTCCATATAAATTGCTAATAGATATTTTCAATTTTTGATTCCAAAATCACACTGCTTCAATGCTTCCCAACTCTATTTCCTCAACAGCCCCACCTGAATCTCCCAGGGAAGCATAAATAAACCTTACAATAGACAGATTGGTATCAATGTTGTTCCTTCAGATACTCATCAGGTAATCTGGCTTTAAAGCCAAATGCTGTGAGAGGATAACAAGGGATTTGACCATTGCATTCTCAATCTCTAATCCAGGTTTTGTCAATTAGCAAGGTAGATATACTGCATCTAATCTGATTTTACCTATTAGTTGTTTAATCTACGACTTTTAGGTCAAAAGAAGCCAATTTAAGCTTTTAGACATAAAAAACTGTTGCAAATAGCAAGAAAAGGGGACACAATTTTTAATATTTGTGTAATTTCAAACCCAACACTTAAAATTGGAGCAGGGGGAGATTCCCATTGAGCAGCTTTCTGTGTAAGGTATTGAGCTTAGTTTTAGGTTCTTATGGAGAAATAAAAGATGATAATTTTTCTTCAGGAAAGTAAGGAAATGAGCACAAAGAACGATGTGCCCATGTGAGAATTAGGAACTACTCCTGGTGGGAGTAGTATTGTAAAATACAGCAGTATTTTAAAATGGAAAAAAAATCCCCTTTGAATCTAAAAATTAAACACTGTGTGATATTTTTACGGTCATTAATTATTTGATACAAGATACAAAGTTAGTTGCATACTATACCTTTCTGTGTATATGTATTTCATCTGGGTATAGTGTGAAGTGAAAGAAAACTGAGAGCAAACATTTGGCATTATATTCAGCTGTTATTTTTGATATGGAGTTGTGTTTATGTAGAAAACACTTGTGGAGAGGAGTACAATGAGATAGTGTCATCCAGGAGTAGTACTGTTGAGTTTGCCGAAAAGAAAATTCATTATTTTTTCTATTTCCTGTCTTGGAAAAAAATACAGTATGTGTATCTAATTTGTGGCAAATTAATTTACATTTACTTTGATTTTTTTCCCCTTGTTTTTCTTTGAGTAGTCAGACACATTGACTGCTGATGAGCACGAAGGAGTCCTGTGTTTTATTTCCTGATTTGGCTCCTAAAGAAATACAGCCTTTATTGCTAATTTAACCTCTTACCTCTTTCACTCTTTCTTTGTGAAATACTACTGGGGTTTCAAAAAAGGAAACAGAAAGAAGTGCTAGTAAATTTGAGAGCAGCATTTATTTGAATTTGAGTTCTAACTCTTCGTAATCTAAAATGAATTTTAGAAATTTCAGTTCTATAGTCCAGAAATTATGAAGCTATTTAAGATGTCTCAGTATGAGAGGTGAGATCATCTCATGTTTACAGGGCAAGTACTCAAGAAAAATGGAAAATAGAAATCATTTGATGATTTGTGTAAGTTCCTACGGGTGGCTTCTCTTATATCACTGAAAATACCATGTGTTTAAAGGTAGTTGTGCTCTTCTGAACTTGACTGAATCCAACACCTCCCCAGAGTAATTTCCTTTTGGACCATTGGAGAGTTTTGTCATAAAGGCAGAGTCCAGCCCCCTGATGCTGTTTAGATGGAAATGAGGAATTATATAGAGCCCTGCACAGCTTCCAATCTATGCTGGGTTTACAACAAATATGTTATGTTGTACAAGAGTATTTACTCATGATGTCCAACATAATCCTTTCTGCATAAGGTACTTTAAGAAACCATAGATCTTTATTACTTGATAGGATTAGATTTCATTAATTTCCTTTACATGAGTGGTGGAAGAAATATCAGAAGAGTCAAGGTTTGAAGTGGGATGCAGGTCAATAACCTCTTGCCACTTTGCCATAGTTTTTTTTTGTTATTTTCTGGTGCTGGAGGCTTAGCATGGGGGAAGGAGGGTTACCTTTTTTTTGAAAGAAATGGGTAGGATTGCAAATCTTCTCTGATCAAAGTGGCAAAAAGTTTGGTGTCCTCTGAATCAACAGATGCAAATATATATTGCCACTCTTATGCAGAGAGTGTCCAGAGCAGCTGAATATTTATATAAAAATCAATAGTATTCATAATAGTCACTGAAAAGATGAAAGGATGGGAATTACTATCTAAGAGATTCTGATTCCCACATTTTCCCTAGTCTTTTTAGAAAGAACAAAGAGAGCATTAATACAAAATTTGTGCCTTGCTGCTCAGTTCCATCACTCACAATTTGAGTGTATTTGATCAGGTGAATCTCCCAGAAGAAACTCATAAAGGAGCAGCAGTTCCCTGTGAAATAAATACAACTTCTGATGTTTTTGTGTTCACTTTCTTGCTCTGGCCATGCTAGGACAGCTGTGTGTGGCCAGACCTGTGGCAGCCAACTTTGACCATATTCACTTCAGGAAAATACCACCTCTGCTTTTAGTAGCACCCTTCATTAAAGAGAGGCAACTTGTTCATTATTCAGGGTCTAAATTTAAAAGCATTATACTTTTTTTTTCTTTTTAAGGTGAATTATGCTCTGTGACAATGGTGACTGCAGTTACACATTTAATTAGATTTACTGTGAAAAGAACATACTTCATAAAGCGGATTTATGGTTTCAATTTGTTCCTAATTTTGATTTTTTTTAAAATTATAATATTTTTGCATTTCTGTCAGTGTCATTACCACATGGTGACATTTAGGCAACATTTAATTTGAAATTAAGTATACTAACAAAGTTAGTTCTGGCCTGTCTCAAAGAAATTGTAGGATTTAACTTAGGTTATCTGAGTATATTTATGTGCTCAAGGGACAGCAGGTGACAGTCTAAATCCCCAAGTCCTCCACCATTTAATTGTGGGGTTTTCTGTATGCTGTAGTTTTACGTCTGGAGCTGTTTTCACCTCTCTCCCACTTGGCTTTGGGAATGGGGAATGCTTTGTGCTCAGTTCCCTGTGTGCAGTCTCAGCCTTTTCACACACTTGTTTGAAATGTCACTCTGGCAATTGCAATGAGCTTCATCTCACCACTGTCTTCTTTCTGGAGTGTGTTTAGCAAGACCCTTTAAAAACCTTTGTCAGGAGTTTTATTTGCATCAATATTTTTCTTTCTTTCTTCTCTATGGAATTGACTTTCGTAAATTCAATTAGACTTTGCACTATATGAGATAATCAAGGGGTGAGACCTTTTAACGTAGAAAATACTCCCATTTTCTTCAGTTATTTTTTCTGCTCTCATTTTGTTGTCCAGTTCAGTGGTGGGGGTTTCTTCTCCTTTTTGAAAAGTCACTATTTTGCTGATCATGCTCTGTGTGATAACCGGGTATGTTGCCACTGCATGGAGCACTGAGGATTTTGGCAGAAGAGATTTCTTGACATATTTTTTCTTTTAACTTATGGAAAATGTACATGGAAAATGGACTTCAGGTGTCAGATATAAACCTGTGCCTGAATTTTGAACATGGTTTTTATTGCACAAAAAGTTCTTGCTTGTATGTACTACTTAAAGAAGTCAATTATGTGGAATACTAAGAGAGGAAATCCTTTGGGTTATTTCCTGCACTAAAGTTTGTCACCCTAATCTACTTCTGGAATTTTTTGTGTTCTTGTATACAACACAACAAATATATATATGTATATGTGTGTGTATATATATGTATATATATTTATATTAAAGATTATGTGTGAGCCTATGCCTATTTTATGCTTATTTTTCTTAACTTTCTGGAAAAAAGCCCTGAGCTCCCTCAAAGTCAAATGTCCATGTTTCTGGAAAATCAGGCTGTGACTGTCCTGTTAAGTCAGCAGTAGAAATGTCTGCACTAAACAGAAAAATGAGAAACAAATCATATATTTCACTGGTCTGTATCACACATGTAGGTTTTGTTTGTGTTTCTTCCATTAAGGAAAAAATAATCATTTCCAAATGCATGTGAAGCTGCAGGCAGTGGCACATGTGGAAAATTCCATCCTGGGGAGCTTTCCTTGTGCGTTAAACAAAACATGAATCACACTCGTTTCTGTTTTGGCTGTTTATTGATGTACACAACATTTTATCAGAACACTCCTCTGTGTTCCCTTACCAACATAACTAATAAATTGTCACCCATGGTGGCCAAGAGCTTTGTCTGATCATCACAGGCTGTCTTTAATCCCTGGAATACCTCAGTCCCAGCTTCCAGCCTGTTGGTACATACTGTGTAAGGGAAGCAAATGATGCAGTTTGCAAGGGCTGAGTTTGAACCTGCTGTTTGGATGAGCAGGAGAGTTTAAGAATTTACATTCATTATTTTGTAGACAAATTATAATAAACTGTTGTAAATGTGTAATTTGTAACCTATAAGCCAGCCTCCTCTGCCAAATAAAAGTTCAAGACTAGAGAACAGTTAGTTTCCTGTTGCTGTTCTTTGGTGCAAAACCCTGATGGTCTTCTGAGGCTTTCAGACCCAAAACTATTATTTTCTCTGTAGGGTTCTGGGCTGTGTGCCAGTTTGTTGTGTGTCTGTGCAGCATTGTATCTATTGCTGCCTGGTAATTTGCCTCTGCTGGGTAAGTGCCTGCCTCTCTTTCAGAGCACATAAACAATTCTGGAGATGAAATAATAGGTTAGGTGCCTTGTATTTTCAGCCATGCACAAGGGATGTGAAGGGTCAAGAGAATACCTTGTGCAAGAATCCACCCTTTGATCAGAGGCTGAGGTGTCAGACACGATGCATTTCAGTCCTCCTGGCCCATGGTGCTTTATTCAGTGGAAGGCATGTTTGGGCTTTTATCCACTGGCATTGATCTGAATTACTGCAAGTAGGAGGAGGGATCAATTCTCTTTGGTACTTGATTTGAGCTGCCTGAACTATAGAATCATTTTAATTTAGACTTACTTCACACTGTAAAAGATAAGGGCTCCTTCCAGACATACTATTAGGTCTCAACCTCGAAGGTTTCTGTTATAATTTCAACACTTATCCACTTATTTCATGAATAAAAGGCTTCTGTTTTAATTCCAGTAATCCCCCATGTGAAAGCCCCTAGCGCAAGCAGACTCATTTCTGAGAGCATGGAAATAGCTGCAGAATTCAGTTGGATTGATTTCCTGTGCTTCCTTAGAGGAGGGCTCAGCGCCCGGCTTCATTAGCAGCACCGCGCCTGCCCTGCCTCTCCTGCTGGAGCCGTGCGGCTCTCGGGGGCTGACATCCCCTGCCTGTGCTTGATCTACTGGCCTGACACCACGGGAAGCTGTGAATGCAGCTTCAGTGCCTCTGAGGCTGATGGCTTCTCCTTGCCTTGCAGAGCTTCACCACTGCAGGGACAGCCTTTTCTCTGAGGTTTTGTTGCTGCGATTTGACTGCAGTGCTGACGTATTTCAAACAATCAGGTTTTTTTCAGTGCTTGTGTTTCATTCAGGTCAGAGGGAGCAAACCTTCCCATCTGTGTTTTAGTGTGACTGTCAGAGGGCTTGCCATCACCTTGGGTTATGAGCTCATGGGGCCTGAACTGCTGAGTTGGAGTTGTTGCCCAGATTATGGTTCTGTGAATATCTGAATGTTTGATTTTTATTCTTTCCTGGTTACTTAGGGCTCGATCATGCAGGTGTTTTGAAAGCACCTGAGGTGAAAAGCCTCCTTGTTTGGAGGTTGTGGTGCAATGTGTGAAAAATCCTATCTGTTTAAAATCAGCCAAGCTGGCTTGAAATTGCTGAGGGTGAATTTAGCAAAGGTAGATGATGATTTAACAGAGAACTGGATGAAGAGAATTGCACACTGACATTATCAGCATGAGCTGTGACACCCTGTGGCCTGGGGACGTTTCTGAGGGACAGTGGCTCCTGTGGTCAAATTATTCCTCAAATCTGAGCATAGTAATTAGCGAGGACTGCCTGATTTAAGTTCCTAAGGTCAAAAGTACCCTGTTGAAATTCTGCTGAACACGCCACTAACTCAAAACTAAACCACTTTTGCTTCAAGAAGAAGGTACGTTAAGCAATAAATATCAGTAAATTGTAACTTTTACTTCACACTTTGCATTTTATTACCAAAGTTGACTCAATTTATTCCTCTGATGAACCATGTGGCAAGGACACTGCTACTGTTGTGCAGCAGCCTTGCACTTTTTATGGATTAAAATCAAGCTTGTGTGTGCTGATTATGGTTAAATTCAGTGTGTCTCAGAGGCCGCTGCCCAGCCAGGGATGTGAGCAAGCTCACCTGCTGAGAGCAGCAATTCTGATGGACTGTTGGCTCCCTTTAAACACTATTAGCTTGTTCTGTGCTGGTAAAAAATGAGCTGTGACTTTCTTGCCTGCGGGCATTTGTTTCTTGTAGCTTTAGCATTGCTAGACATTGTGGAGATTTTTATTTTATTTTACGCTGTGAATAGCAAGAAGTTTGATTTGCTGTAGAGCTCCAAGTAACTTGGTTACAGGGAGCAAAAAATTATGCCACAGGGAAGCAGGATGTGATAGACAGCACATCTAACTTTTCCAGTGTGTAGGATCGTTCCAGAAAGTCAAGAATTCTGTAGTGTTTAACAGCCCCTACCCTCTGCAGTCTGTATGTCTTCTCCACAGCCTCTTCAGGAATTAATTTACTTTTTCAGTCACAAATTAAATTTTTGACAACTCTACAGCCTGAAAACTGTCCTTATGCCACATGCAGAAGAGCATGAGCATGTAGGGAGTGTTTTTCCATACAGATAATTTCCTCTCTTTGGAGGTGATACAGTTTGGGGATAGGTTTTATTTGCAGTTCCTGCTTCTTGAGGAGAGTTTCAAATTATATTTATTAGTATACTGCAAGAATCATTGTTCACTTACATAATTTATCTGCATCAGCAGTATTAAATTACCTTCTGATGTAAAATAAAAATATGTGTTTTGCGAAAATTTTGCATTATTTGCCACGTTTTTAATTGTTGTGAAAACCTATAGTATCTCCATGGATTTTTAGCAAAGGTTTATGGTATGGAAAGTTACCTCTTGCTGTGGACAGAGAATATCAAAATTTGTGAGTGTATATTTTATAAGTGTTAAGAAAGCAGTGTGCCTTTGGTTTGCTTATACTTTTTACCATATTCCCTGTATTTTGCATCTTTTTTTTAACATCTTGACAGTGTATTGTGCAGACATGACACATAAAAGGTCATCTCACATTTTTACATTTAAAGGTATGTGTTGTAATGTTCTAGTTTTAGACATTATCTTTCATCCAAACCAAATTTATCAAGAAATAGAGCCCATCTGCTGCCACAAACACAAAATATTTTAAGCTCTAGGCTGCATAAGCATTCTATGAACGCACCCAGAATAATTAGATTAGGATATATTTGCACTTGGGAGTTTAGTTAAGTTTTATTCTTGTATAGCTTTGAGGGTTAAAGGTTATCTAGGGCCATCAAAGCCTTTAACCAGTGAACTCTAAAGATACCTTTTTCCAAAATTGCTCTTGCATAATGATTTTCTCTTTTTTCCTCCTTGCTTTTAGATTTAATGCCTTCCGTCTATTATTTCAAGCTTTTTTCAGATCTGTATTCCAGGAAAATATTTACACTTTTTAATATGTGCAAGTCTCTGCAAATGTTCCATATCATAAATATGCTGTATATTGCAAAACAAAATATTGAGTCCTCTTCTAAGTTACCTGCCCTCTGTGCATGTTTCTGTGCTGCTTTGCTTAATGCATGAGGTTTGCTAAAGATCAATTAGTTGGCAGTGTATAAATTAGATCTAAAAAGAATACATGAATCTTAAATTTGGTGTTTTGATGCCCCATATGGCACCAATGTTCTGGGAGATTCTTTTGGAGCTGCGGTGTCCACAATTTGGTGTTGTCCTTATTTCAGGGATAATTCCTACTTAGAGTGGCATTGGGACTGTAGTTAGTATTTGATGTGGTTTACAGTGCAGAGGTAATAACAAGGACTTCACAGATATCTTCATTTGGGAAGGAAGGGGAGCCCATTTCAATTCTGAGCCCATTTGGGAAGCACCAGAGTGTTGAGCTGGAGCTGAAGACAGAAGGCACAGACTCCATGCACACAGGGCAGTTCTGTGGAATCACATTCTGAGGATATTGATCCTTCTGCAGCCTGATGAGCTGAATGTGCTCCTGGCCAAGCCAGCACACCTGGGGTTCTGTCCTCTCTGACTGCGTGCTCTGGGCTCTGCTGGTTCCTCTGAACAGGGAGCACAAAGTCTGGCACGACCGACTCCAGTGCAGCTCAGGGTGCTTGACTTTGATTATGGAGTTCAGCTATGAGGTTCTGTTTGATCCTCAGTCAGAACTGAATTCCATTCAGGTGGTTGTCATCCTTCCCTGACTGATCCAGGACCACAGACGGGTTTAGCACGGTGCCCTTGGGCAGTGTTCTCTGTGGAGAGCTGCCAGTTGTAGTTGTAAAGACTATTTTGTTCAATTATTCAGCTATTTCAAGCCATTTTTTATATTAATTAAAAAATTGGGCAGTGTTCTCTGTGGAGAGCTTGAGTACCATGGGTTTATTTACCTTTCTGGAAGAGGTGACATTAATGTTCATGGGGTTTTTTGTTTTCATGTTTGAAGAAAGTCGAATTACCTCTGAAGTTCATAGTGTATCAATGGAACTCTGCACTGAACAGCAAATAGCTGGGAACTCTTCCTTTCCTGCAAGGTAATAACAGAAATTCAAATTAGCTTCCCGCTACTTTGTTTTCCTCCATACACTTTGACATATAGCACTGCTATATGTCGAGTTTACTTTTCTTTGATTTTTGTAAAGACTATTTTGTTCAATTATTCAGCTATTTCAAGCCATTTTTGATTGTAATTAAAAAAATACATTGTAAACACCACTGAAATATTTTTTTAGTTAATCTGAGCAGAACTCTGCTTACTTGTGCCAGTCAGGGTTGTGCTTTACAGATTTCAAGATAACTGTAGGGCTGGGATTAAGTACTGCCTCAGTGAAGAGGAATGAATTTTACAGGAGATCCTCATAGGGAGATAAAATAGAAATAATGAAGCAAATAAAATGAAAAAAAAATCCTTGTAAAGTGAGCTGGTTTTGAGTACGTGGTCTCTGGTAAAACGAACAACAAAAATCAGTGTGTGCCTGTGGCTGCCTTTTGAAAATGCTGGTGAGTGGCAGGAGTTGAAACCCTGGCAGCTCTGTGTGCTGACCATGCAGCAATCCCATTCCTAAACAGCCTGAAAATGTGAGCTGGCCTTCTTGAACCTCTCAGTGAAAGGCCACTTTGCTTTCTAGTTGCTTTCTTATTAGAATTTCCAATGCTGCTTTGCTAACAGAGGGCGGCAGAAATGAGCAGTGTTGTAGTTTTAAATGGGAAGCATCTGGCTTCTGGTAGTTTGTTCCCCTTTGCAAAGCGCTGTCAGGCACCCCTCACCATGATGAAAGAATAAATCATGGATACAAGTGACCTGGAGAATTAATATTCTGCAGTGCCAGTGTGAGGAAGAAGAGGGCTCTGAGTCTGTTGGCTAACTAGCTCTTGGCAGGCTTCTTTTGCCTTTGAAAAATGCAAAATTAAACAGTAATACTTTTTCTGCCTGTGAATAGGAATTCTCTACTTATGAAATATTTATTAAAATTTTATATTAAGAAAGCTAAATGCCAAAGGCATAGAATTATTTGATTCTTAAAGATGTGTAAGCTATCTATTAGCATATTTTTTTCATTTTAATTTTTTTTCCTAAGGCATTATCATTCTCATTGACAGGCCAACAGATTAGTTTGCTTTTAGAAGATAGATTTAGTGAAAAGAAATGCTTATGTTTTTGAAGTACCAAAGAAGAGTTAACAGAACGATGAATTTCTGAAGTACTATTGAAAAAGTAGAATTGGAGACCCAGGGAACATGTAGTAGACTAGAAAATTAAGAAGAAAAAGAAATTAAGCATATTTAATCAGAGGTTTGTTTCCTTTTTTTAGTGGAAGGTTTTGGTTTGTTTGATTGGATTTTTTTTTAAAACATCCATGTTACTTTGGGAAGGAATTTGACTTTTAAAAAAATTTAACATGTAGATTACTTTGGGAGATTGCAGAATATAAAACATTCTGTTTTCTAGTCAGTTTGGAACATAAAGTTCTGCTTTTTCTATTATTATGGTTCCAAGTGGATGCTTTGTGTACAATAGTGACAGCTATTATATTGTCTATTTAATTACAGCCAGCTCTGTGAGAGTGGCAGGGCTGGCATTTAGCAGATTTGTGGCTGAAAAGCATTTCAAGGGAGTATTGGGCACATCTCTTCATTCCAAATAGGAAGTGTTTCAGTGTATGATCTGTAGTTCAAAATAAAGCTCTGGAAAATACTGATATTTACTGGAATTGTAATCAAAATCTTCTATTGTTTGCACTGGAAGCAGAGCTTGATATAAATGCTTTGTGTAATTACTTTTTCACTGGGAAGATCTTAGGAAAACTTCCCTGGCATTCTCACGTCAGGGACATGTTGTTCAATGTCCTGTTCAAAGCAAAGGCAAAATATAAGGTTAAAGTGAGGCTTCTCGTGACCCTTTTGGTGTAATTTTGGTGGCTGGGGAATGCAGATTACACCACGTGGTCTGAATGTCCTGTCTTGGTGCTTGGTCACTTTGTGAAATCTTTTTCTTTTTATCTTTATTCCCAGTTGTGCATTTTCCAAAGGAGATATGTATCCGGCATATTGGAAAATTAAATCCTAAGTGTAGTCAAAATGTGCTGAATTTTGTAGCTAGGAACAAAGCAGTTCTCGCTTCAAAACTGGCTGTTCAGTGCAGCTGCTGAGCTCTGGAATGTGGCATAGTCTGGAGCTGCTTTCAATAAATTGGTGTGCACACATACAGGGTGAGTGAGATGGGATAAAAGCAATGTACAGGTCCTTAAATTTGGGAAAGAACTGCCTTGGAGTGCAGGGTGAGCCTCAAAGGAGCTGGGTGCTTGAGATGGTAAACAGAAACACTGGTTGACTTGCTTGTCAGTATTAGAGGTTTCTTTTAAAGGAGCTTTTGTCAGCAGTGTTAAATCCAGAAGCCCTTCAGGAAATCCACAATGACTATCTGAGACAAATACCCAGAATTTAGGCCATCTGAGAGGCTGCCCTGAGGTAAATTGGCTCTTGATAAGAAAATTCTGCTCCCACATGAGGGAAACAGAGCAAGCATCTATTTTCCTGCATTCTTTCTCCCTCTGTGGAAAAAAGGGGAACAAAGTACAGTGTCAGAAGATGCATGTAAACAAAGGTGCTTTGTTTGAGAAATTATGGCAAGATAAATCATTATTGAAAGAGCCATCTTTTTGGGGGGAGTGGGGTAGGGGGAGGAATGGCTACTGCATCACTTGCAATGTTAATTTGTGTGTGACTTGATGTAAGCAGTGGGGAACTGTCTTAAAATCTTGTTAAAAAGGTCACAAATGCTTTGTGCTGTTCAAAGGACATTTTCTTGTGCATAAATTGAATAAGAATAGTATAAGCATGGTGTTGGGGAAAGCACAGATTTCATGGTTTAGAATTAAACACCCTACAAGTTACTTTACTTTGGTTCACCTTGACCACAGGTAATGTGAGGTTTTAATTGATAGTGATGTCCTTTTTGTATGGCTTGTAATGAATTTAAAAATCTTGCTTGGTGCTTATCCTTACATAAAGAATTCATACCATTGTTACCATTATTACTCTGCTTAATCTATTGTGAAACAAGTCAGAAATCTATGGTAAATAAACTAAGGATGGATCAATATAACCCATAAAGTTAAAATATTCGAAAAGCAACACTGGGGGTTTTGGTTGTTATGTACTCCAGCTTGCTGTGTAGCTTAAGGTACAAGATGCTGACTCCAGGCAGAAGTTTGCTTGAGATGGGTTGGGAATAAGATTTTCCATCTTCTAGGACAACATCTAGAATTTCAGATGCTTGAAGAATCACTTTCTGATCATTACTCTGACTTGTAAAGATAAAAAGAATATTTGACAAACCCAAGCAGAACTAATTAGCCATACTTATGTTTACTAATCAAGTAATTGCTAATCAATTTTTATCCAGTTTCATTTTCAATATTGCAATATCAGTGTATTCAAGGAATCCCACAAAAGAAACCATTTCCAAAAAGGGGAGGGAAGGAAAAGCTGGTCGGGTTGTTCTTCCTAAGTCCCTTCTCTTATTTCCACTGTCTGCCACATAACTTGGTATTGAGGGGGGTTTGATGTTACTGCAGAGCAACAACAGATTATATTTGCAACCTTGATATTTTCCCAGCAGGGCCTTGAATTTCACATGTAATAATTTGCATTTTAATAATGCCTGTAAAGTGTTCAGGTACCTTTGACTGAAATAACATGTGAGTCAGTTTTAATCCCTCATGCAAGTCTGCCAAACTTGTTTGTTGGCTCTGGTGTTTTAATTCACATATCTTCAGGTTTGTGAGAAAATGCAGAAGGAAAAAGGATTTCATTACCTCTGCACTCAAACCTCCTCCTGTTCTGTAGAGCTGTATTTGTATGTAAATCTTGCCATACTGAGAAATAGCTGAATAATCTGACAAGCCAGGACATGAGGTTGTATTTTTGTCAGTAATACATATAAGAAGAATCTGAATAGTTCTTTTTCCTAAAGTTTTAACCTTCTGAGTGTTGTGTTTTGCCAATACTATTAGATCATTTTTATCTTCAGCAGAAAAGAATCATTTGGCAATAATTGTAGGTTTAATTGAGTGGAATCACACTGCGTGGTCCCATCTTAAATTCTTCAGTGACTTCTTTTCATCCTAGATGAGTCTATCAGTCTATCAAAGATAGGATGATTTTGTTAATTTCTTTTTTGAGGTCTTCATACAATTATTTTCTTTTTGTGAATGTCATCTACTCTAATTAGCTTTTGCCTTTTTTTTTTGCATTTAATGTATTGAGTCTTTTTAATAGTTAGTGTCTGGTTTTGACAATGAGAAATATATAATTGCTTTTAAAAAATGTATTTATCATATCTAATACCAGTCTTCAAATGTATATTTGGCACAAAAGCAATAAGACATAAGGGTCAAAATGAAGGAAATTAGTATTTCAAGTACGTTGAATTACAATATTAAAGTTATAATTATAAAATAACAACCTTCCAGTAATGACTGCTGAGTGCAAAATGTGAGCAAGGCAATTAATGATATTCAGCCAGCCAAAAAAAAAATCATTTTAGTAACTATATATTTCTTGTTTAATTTTTATCATATATTCAGTGGATAATATAGTCACTGGAAAAGTCCTTTTTTACAAATAGACTGAATGTGGTTTTCCACAAGGCAAAAGATTTTTCAGCTTTGACAATACTCCATGTCTGCTTAGTCTTGTGCATTGAAGGAACTTTGGGTGGATCAGTGGATGGGGGCTGCAAGGTTGACCAACGAGGAATTAACCTGCCTGCTTTTCTTTTTGTGCTTCTTGAAATGCAAGATCCATACCAACTCCAGGAACTTCAGATCTAGAGCATCTTTGTTGTGCTTCTTGAAAGATCTTTACATTCTTACTTAGAAATAGCTTGAAACCTATTATATATAATAAAAAACGTGAACAGTAAAACAGAGTAATTTACAATTTTTGGATATATTTAGCTTTTCAAAAACATCACACATGACACATTAATAGTACAGTGATTGATTTGGCAGTTGGGATGGTTTAGAAAATGGCTTTGAATGCATAACAGTAATAGTTTCATGCCATTACATTTACATTTAGACAAGCATGCAAAACTAGTGGTTGCTGTTTTATATTCCTCATAAAAGCTAAAGCATCCTTTTGAATTTTTTACATATCCAGTAAGACAGAAAGAAAAGTAACCTCTCTAAAGCATTTCTGTACCTATGGCTGTGAACGTGCTGTGATTACTGTTTATTGTTAGTCTTGTTTTGAATTTCTTGTTTGTTTCCTCAGTGGGGTTTCTTTAGGGTTTGGTTTGTTTTGTTTTGTTTGGATTTTTTATTTTTGTTGGTTATTTTGGGGGGGTTTTGTTTTTTAATGGAGATTTAATGGGCAATTCTGTGTAAGGTAAAGGAGATGAGGTTAACACTGGCTTTTTAGGGAGCTTTCCATGAGAGAATTTCATTCTAGATAACTGCTTTTTTTTTTCATGCTAGGCAAGCATAATTCTTTGGAAAGTGATAGAAGTATGGAACTTGGTATTTAACGCATTCACATGAGTATTTCAGGTTGGTTTTGTAAAATATTTTAGGTCATTTGGGTATTTTTGTAATGCTCATTACAGATGTTCCTTTGTCTAAAAAATGTATGTTCTCTCTATTTTGTATTTTAATGAAAAAGTAAGAAAAAAATATGACTAATTTAATAAATATTAAGGTGTGAGCTTGTATTTTCTTGGACTTGGTGCTGAAGGTTGTTTATAATACAATATTCTTGCCTAAACACAAGCTGGTGTAACTGTGTCTTCTGCTGTTTTATTAATGTCCATATGGAATTCTGCATGCTGGTTGTGGGTTGTTTTGGGTTTTTTTCTTTAAGGAATCCTGCAGAAAGGGTGATGTACTTGTAAACTGCTGGTCCATATGTTTGAGGTTTCTGTGAGTTTGTTTTGGTGCTGGATTCCCACTCATTCTGATAGACAGCATTTCCTCCAATCCACCCAACACACAGAATTTAGTGGAGCAGGGGGTAGGTGTGGTTCTGTGGCTCACTGGCTTTCCAGATCAGATTTCCATCATTCCAAAGCTGACACAGAGCAAACAAACCAGGTGGGAACAGAAGCTCGAGCCTGGCTGAACGGTATCATCATCACAGTTTGCAAGATGGTTGCAGAGACTTGGGAATCAGTTCGCTCATCACATCTCCCCTTCTGACTGGCAGGAAGAAACTTTTGATTTCTGTTAGACATGTCTTTGAGAAAGGTGACAGTAATTTCCTAGGAAAATGTAGGGAGAAAATGTGTTCATGCTGTTGTGATTTATTGACTGGTTGTGTAACTTGGTCACTGCTTGTCCAGTGTTATTAGTAACATAAATTGTGTTATCAGCACACCTTTGTTTGCTTTCTAACACGTATCTGAACAGCTGGAAGTTTAATTCCATCTACTGGAATTAAATTCTAAGTACATGATGTTATTGCTAATGAGCACTTGTTCAAGTGCTGGAGGTCAAGCATTTCTCTCTTTGAGAATATGTTAGGTTTTTAGGTGGGTTGGTTTTTCTTTAGAAAATGCTGAGTTGTAAGGGACTCATCAGAATCATCAAGTCCAAGTCCTCACCCTACACAGGACTCTGCAAGAATCATACCCTGTGGCCAAGAGTGTGCTCCAAACTCTTCCTGAACACAGACAGGCTTGGCTTGGTTTGGTTTGTTTTTTAAAACTTAAGATTTATAAGGATCAGGACCAGCTGACTGTTGAATATCTCTAGAAATGAAAACTCCACAGTGCCTCTGGGCAAACTGTTCCAGTGTGTTAGTGCCCTCAAGGGGAACAAAATCCTCATACATTTATCTGGAATCGCCCACATTGCCACTGGTGTCCCTTGTCTCTCATCCTGTCACTCTGCACCATGGAGGACAGTCATACCTGTACCCTCCCACTATGCAGCTGGAAGACAGAAACAAGATTTCCTTTGAAATTTAAGCTTTTAGCGCTCTCAGCCTTAGACATGATGTGCTGTAGTGATCTGACTATTTGGTGGCTTTCAGCCAAATTAATTTCCTTATATCAGGTTCTAAAGTAAGAAATTGCAATTCAAAGGAAAAAGAAAAGGTAGCTGGTTTGGGCTAATGTTTTCAGAGTTTTCCTTGCTTTGTTTTAATTGCTTGGATTTCATCATTTTTGTTGCAGTACCCTCTAATTAGGTTCTGACAGATTCACTTTGCATCTGTCTGCCATGCTGTCCAAATCTGCCCTGTCTCATAGGCCTGGTATATTTCTGTACATTCTGTTATCATTCACATCTTGCCATTTCCCTGATACTTCTCTGTTACTCTTACCTTTTTTTCCCCCTGGAAGTAAACCATAGGTTTCTCAAGTTACAAACCCTTAAAACCCCATCTTAGGACAAAAGCCACATTGTTCTCCATCATGTTAAAAAAAATTTTTTTAAAGGGTGGAGCAAGTAAAATTTAGTAGAGCTTCAGAAGAAAGTTCTTTGTTTAGGAGTTTCTTTAGAATTTACAAGTTATGAAAATTACTAAAGTTTGGAGGCAAAGGGACTTTCTGGGGTTTCATTTTTCTGTGTTGTTAATTGTTTGTAGCATAGGTAAACACACCTGTCTAGCTAGTGCTTTATAATTTCAAAACTTAAAAACTTATCTCCAGGAAGTATCTCCAATGTGGATTAATTTAAATAAGATTTTTTTTGTGATGCTTTACTTGGACTTCTTTGGGTGTTTATAATAAGGTTATTATAAGGTATCTTGAGCTGAAATATGAAAATTATTTTTCATAAACCTGTGTTGTTTGTCATTATGTTATCTAGGCTATTTATAAACAACTCACATGCCTCAGGAAGATGAATGCTATTAGAATACATTAAGTAGCATAATTGTAACAAATGATCCATGGGCAAATGCTGCACTGAACAAATTTCAGATTTCCAGCTAACAAAAACCAAGCTCTTAATTTATCTGAGATGCACAGATCAAATTTCTCTAAGAGTGTGAAAAGCTTTGTCTGAATCTTTCCACTTTTGAGAGTACTTTATGTAGGCAGACAGATCCTCTTTAACACAGGGGGTAACCTCACAGCCTTCTGAGGAGTTCTTTAATCTCAATCATCAGCTGGTTGCTTAAAAGCGTTGTTACATCCTGCCATTTATTTCTACTGAGAGAAGTAAAATGGATATGTAAAGCACATTCAGTTCAACAGAATCTTACCAGTCTAAGGCCAACATTCCTTCCTGTGTGCTGTAACAATTTGGGCATTTAGGCTGTGAAGGGATCTGCAGTGGGAGCTCCTACACTGAGTGTGCTCAGAGGTGGGCATGGAGCAGCATTTACCCAGCTGTGCAGTGTTCCAAAACCACATTTACCCAGCTGTGCAGGTGTTCTATAAACCACATTTACCCAGCTGTGCAGGTGTTCTATAAACCACATTTACCCAGCTGTGCAGGTGTTCTACAGCCACATTTACCCAGCTGTGCAGGTGTTCTACAACCACATTTACCCAGCTGTGCAGGTGTTCCACAGCCACATTTACCCAGCTGTGCAGGTGTTCCAAAACCACATTTACCCAGCTGTGCAGGTGTTCTATAAACCACATTTACCCAGCTGTGCAGGTGTTCTACAGCCACATTTACCCAGCTGTGCAGGTGTTCCACAGCCACATTTACCCAGCTGTGCAGGTGTTCCAAAACCACATTTACCCAGCTGTGCAGGTGTTCTATAAACCACATTTACCCAGCTGTGCAGGTGTTCCACAGCCACATTTACCCAGCTGTGCAGGTGTTCCACAGCCACATTTACCCAGCTGTGCAGGTGTTCCAAAACCACATTTACCCAGCTGTGCAGGTGTTCTATAAACCACATTTACCCAGCTGTGCAGGTATTCCAAAACCACATTTACCCAGCTGTGCAGGTGTTCTATAAACCACATTTACCCAGCTGTGCAGGTGTTCTACAACCAAATGCAGGTATAGCTCTTATCCTGGCCTCAGCAGACGCTTCTCCAGACAGAGATATCCACTTTTGCTTTCCCAAGGTCTTGAGAAGGTCTCTGAATCACTCCCATCCTGCTCATCCCTGCTCTTCAGCTCCATGGGCCTGTGCCTGCCTCAGGCACAGCCTGCTCAAAACACAATAAAATTTCAGGTGCATGTCTCAGTTTTATCACTGCTGTAGGATCTGGGCTGTAATGCAAAGAAAATGTTCTCAGTTGTAAACTTTGCCATAAAAATATTTCTTTTTGTTTGTCTGGCTCTGAGGTAGCTTTGCTGACTGATTATTTCTATCAGTCTGTTACGATTCTGCAGTAAGCTTATTTACCATCTGCTTTCAAGATGTCTGTTCCTGGCTAAAACATGATGTTTCCAGCTGTCATATGCCTGATAGTGTTAGGTAGAGAAAATAGCAACAAAAAATGAGGGAAAAAAAACAATAAAAAATTGCTTCATCTTCTGAAGAGTATTTTTCAGAATTCAGTCTTGCACTTATTAAAATGTGAAATGCTTGAGGTGTGGACAGGCAGACAAGCTATCATCATTTGCATCTTGGTGTCTTCTACCAGAAGACATGGGTTTGGAGGAGATATTTCTGTGTTCTTTCATTCCTCCACCAAAACCTAATGGATTAAAAAAACCAAACAACAAAACCCAAACAAACAAAAAACACCAAAAAACAGCAACCCAACACATTGTTTTTAGATGTAATATATTCCATCTATCTCAGTTTGTTTCTCTGAAAGTTCTACCTTTATCAGTAATTTATAAAGAGCATTAATTTTTGCTGTGGAAGTTACAAGTATGTAGAGTGTGTGGTCATGGAAAATTCACTAGAAAATGTTTTTTTGTGTTGTACCTTCCCTATCCACCCCATCATCCCAGCATCTGTAGTTTCTTATCTGGATAGACTGTAAGGTCTGGATGTAGACTGTACAGATGATCACAGAGAAAACAACAATATCTAATAGGAACTGATAGATTCTGTTGTATTTTATGTAGAGAACTGAAGTAAACATCCACAATAATACAGAATGTGGGAGTGTGGTGAGAGAATGGCCAGATGTTGCTTACAAAAAATTAAAGAGCAAATATGTAGGTTTTTTCCTAAGTACTTCAGCTATGTAGTAATGGCCCTAAAATTCTACAATCAGAATGGCTGGGGAGTAGTAGAGCAATATAAAATTCTTAAATACATGGCAAAGATTTAACATTTCCAAATACTTTTGCAGCTGGAGCTTTAATCAAGCTGTTCAGTTTAGAGTTCTATTCTACGTTAATGCAGCAGGTTTTTGGTTTGCTAAGTGTCCTGTAAGAGTACCGAAGGACGTTACATCTTTACTGTAACACTACAGTTTTATATCCAGCACAGCATCAGGGTGGCCAGGAGGTCACTCTGGAGGTCCATTTAAACCCTTACTCTGTGCCCAGGGATGGCTGGGAAAAGTGGCTGAAGTATCTATTTTACCTTTCCAGCCCTTCCTTACATGAAGTGCTGCAGGGCTGGATGTAGTTTCTGTGTACTTATTAATCTTTAACAACCTCCTCCTTCTCAAATGTGTTCAGTCTTCCTTAAATCTAGATGTAACCTTTGCCTCTCTAAACATCCATTAGCAGGGAAGTTCACAGATCAACTCTTTGCTGGGTGATGAGTCACGTCATCTGGGTTTGAGGCCCTTTCCTGTTAGCTTCACTTGATGCCTCCTGCTCCTTATTTTGGAAGACAGAGTGAAGAATCAATTTTTATCACCTTGACCTTGAGGACTGTGTTTTTATAGGCGTTTGTTATTTCTCCCCTGAGCAATGTCTTTCTGGAAAGAGACTGAAGTGCTTTTTTTGCCTTATGTAGGGATTTTTTTTTTTTTTTTTTTTTTTTTTTGGTATAGAAGTTCTTTTAACTTTGTCCACCTTAAGTTTCCTTTCTACAAATGATTTCCAGTTCTACTGTATCCCATTTTGAGATAGGGGACCAAGATGACACACAGGATTGATGTGTTGATGTGGACAAACCATGGGTTTAGACAATAGCAAAATGAGTTCTGTGTTGTTTTCCTGAAAGTTCCTGACTGATAATTTGCATTTCTGAACAACTACTGATATATTTTTTAAAATTCTCCACTTGTATTTCTTTCTCTCCATCTATATTTATTTTATCTGTTGTTTATTGGCCACTGGCATTCACTCAGTGTCCTGTGTTGCCACTTTTTTTCCTAACACTGGGAGAGGCTTGGCCTGAGATCTTCATGATAATGCTGTGCTGGAAATGTATGGGAGTAAAATGTGACTGTTTAATTAATTTGTGGTTTAAGTTGTTATAGGGGAACAGGGTGGCTAAATTTAATTAATTTGGTGAATGTAGAATTCAGAATCTACCTCTAATACTTCAGGTCTGGTTTTTATTCAAGTATATTGATGTATAGGACCCATTTAGGAAGAAAGGCCCTAGAATGGTATTCATCAGCTGAGGGAAGTCTGCAGGAGTGTGATTTCTTCTTGGTGCCATGAAAACGTTTTAGGCCAGGTTGGATGGAGCTCTGAGCAGCCTGGTGTAGTGAAAGGTGTCCCTGTCCATGGCAGGGGGGTTGGAATGAGATGATCTTTAGGGTCCCTTCCAACCCAGGCAATTATAGGATTTATGTAACCATGGAGTTATCCTCAAGCTCACCCCATCTTTACACCTCATCAGTAGTATTATGTTGTCCCCACCAGGACACATAGATTTTTCAATTCTTTTAATTACAGCTGGTGTGACTATCTTCAAATTATCTTGCTACATCTGCTCATGCGTTCTTAATTGTAGCTACAAAACATGACCAGATAGAAACTCCCTGATGTTCATGCTCTTTGTACCAGCCAAGGGAAACCAACACCTGATTTAGCTGACTTTGAGGTGCAAATCAAGTTTACTGTTCCTGACCTCCTAGTAATCTCATTTGTGTTTTGAGGATCTTCCTGAAAAGTAAAATTACTACTTTGTTGGGCTTTTTTTCCCCATCCCCTTGGATATTTAAATAATGGTCAGAACAGCCTTCTAATTTCTTAACACACCAAACCTCTGTTCTTATTTCATTCAGTTTCTTTACTTGGTCTCTCTGGATTCACAAGTCAGAAGATGTATAAAAGAAAATAAGTTATAGCAAGTATCAAGGAATCCAGTCCATCTCACTGAAATGGATTGGACTTTTATTTTCTCCCTTAGTGAACAAGAAGTAATGGCTGCATGTTTGTTGTTCATTTCCATTGAACATCAGGTAGAATATAAATGACAAATGGTCAACTTCTGCTGTACACCAAAAATTATGGTGGAATAACTAGACCACCTTGCGTTTTTTGCACTTAACTTCAGAAGTGACTGACTTGATTGTGCTGTTTGAAATTCCGACTTTAAAAACAGCCTTAAAAGTGGTAAAACTGAGCTTGGAACTGAAATTGCAGAAGGATGACACTAAATAAAGTCCTATAGTATTTCTGGCTCCAAATTGCCTCAGAGTGATCTGTAAGTATTGCAGGAACTTGACCTTTGTCAGTTACTGAGACAGGGAAACTCTTCCACTGAGATGAAAATGGTGACAGAATCTGTGAACAGGTCTGAGGCTGGCATTGGAGCAAGTGCTTTGTTTGGCACTTGGCCACATTTTTAAATCACCAACTCAACTCTGATCCCCTGCAGAATAACCAAAGTCCTCTTGCAGGCAAAATGGGCAGGTCTCCCCCATCCAAGTGAATGGGCAAACATACACTTTCAGAAAGCATGCAGCTTTAATTCCAGGTTTTCGCTGAAAGGAAAATGCAGTGTTTTTGTCTTGTTTTAGAAAGTGTACTTTATTTCCATTTTGTATCAGCATCATCCTGCAATTCAGTCTGGGACTGTCCTTATGGTTTGGGTTTGTTTGTTTGTTTTCTGTTAAAGCAAAGAGTAAATTTTCCTCTTTCTATTAAAATAGTTCAGTGCTGTGACATCTTTTTGGAACAGAGAATCGGGGGAATGATAAAAGAAACTCCTCCAAATATTATAATGTGTGAATATTAGTTCTGGTAACAGAAACAATGATGTTGGAAATAGACCAGATAGAAAATGTGTAGTTACAGTAATATATATTTTAAAAATTGTGTGGGATTTTTTTTCATATTTTGGTTCCAGTCCTGCTCTTTGCATGTGATGCAGACAGCTGTATGGATACAAAAGTATCCATGTGGATCTTAATGCCCATGGAAAGCTGGTTTGTAAGATTGGCGCCCTGATTTGCATGTGAAAACCCAGTGATTACTGTCAGAATGCTGCAATCAGAGATGCAAGCTGGAAGTTCCACCATGTCCTATATAATTTCAACTTAGAAAATTAAGGTGCTATGTATATGTACTTTTCATGCAGAAGTTATAAATAGGTACTGCAACTGTTCGTTGAAATTGTTAGACAGAAAATTACTGAGCAGGCCTGCAGGTTCTGAGGAAGAAAGAAATCTGCTTGATGAACTCAGCTTAGAATTATTTCACGGTTTTAATGATAGATAAGTTTTATTAAGTGTGTGGTATGATGTTAAATGGCACTGTGTAGATTGGAGAAGTAGATGAGGGGGTGGGTTCCAGTAATGTAGGAAAAAATCTGAGGTTTACAATGACAGGTGAGTCAGAGCAGCACTATTCTGGTAATATTATATATAGCCTCTTTTGAATTGGTTACTTTACTCATCTGTAAAATTTCCATTTGATAAATGCTGTCTGCCTTATAGATGTTTGTCCAGGAAAAAGAAGAAAAGGCTTCTAGAAGACTTCAGTTGCCTATAAATTCATACTAGTGTTTTCCAAACTTAATGGTTCTCCCTCCCACCTGCACCTACACTGAATCAGCCTTTAATCTGATTTATTTTCTGCTACCTTAGAAACAAAAAAATTGCTTTCGTTGTTGCCCTGTGTTTATGTATTAGAAGCATTTCTTTGATTTTAGATCTCTTTCCATGCAAACACAATTTAGAGGTCAGCTTGGCTGTTTGTGTCAGAATGTGTGTGCACAGGCTTTCTTAAATCTGAGGTGAAATATATATGTGTGTGTGTTTACTATACATATATATGTGTGTACACATAGATTCTAAATCTCATTTTGCTTGTAGGCAAAGTAGACTTGTCTAAGTCAGGCATTCTTTTAACTTGTAACTTCTTCATTACAACTATGAAATTCTAAACCTATGGTTAGCCCTTGCTATAATTACTTTGTTAACTGTTAAGATCAGACTTCAGTGCTTCACTGCAGCATTTTCAATTATCATTATTTCTGTTTTCAGTTACAGAGTTTGCACCTGCATTGCATTTAATTGCTTTAGCTCAGACTCTCTGACCACTCCAAAGAAGTCTAAAAACACAGAAAGAAATGCTCAGATGGAAAGACTGCTGAATACTTATTTTTTAGATGTTTGAGATTTTATTTTTGTACATTATTTTTTAATGCATTCCCACAGCATAACATTTTGCTTCAGGGCATGTTACAGTATGTATTCATAATGAGACTGGCTGTGTTCTTTCTTGCTCTGGTGCACATGACTCCAGTGAAGTCAGTGGGCTTATGTGAGACTTGCTAAGATAATATTCAGACTATTAATCTTTACATTAGTCTCACGTGGAAGAGCAGCTAATATTTAAGACTGAATTTAAGGTTGTTGCTGTAGGTTCCAAAGTTATTTTATTCTCTTGTTCCATATTTTCTCATTTCACCCTCTTGCTTATTTTATTCCTTTGGGAAATTATTGTTTCTGGATGTTGAATACCATCAGGAGTAGAATTTATTTTTTTTTCCTGGATATATTAATATACAGAGTGAATTGCTATTCATGCTGTGTACTACGTCAAACTCTGGAGAATTTTTCAAAGGGATTATGTGGAGTTAGATTGGAAGGGTAAGGAGAATATTTCAAGACAATCTTCCTGCAGGGTAAAAGGCTCAGTGTGAGATTAGATATACATTATTTGTGTTGTTGCTTGCTCTGGGAGGAAAGTAAAGGAATCTTAATGCAGAGTTCAAAAATGGAAAGTAAACCAAAAAGTGAGTAAACACAAGTTGTTTTTCAGAAGTTGTCCCTCTTAGATGTCTCTCTATACAGAATATCAGTCCAACAGGATCTAAGAGAATCCAGTTGAGGATTAATTAATCTCTTAGTTAATGATGCTTGTCTATTATGCATTGGATTAGAGGGATCATTGCTGATGGCATACTGTAGGTAATAATTTATGGTGAATTTCTTTTAGCTAAAGCTACATGGTCACACTCCAGAGATGACTGAGTCATTATTCAGAGAAACCCTCAGGAATGCTGGACTTTGGGAAGAGGAGAGAGTAAAGGAGGATATGATGGTTCAATATTAAATCGTGTTTGCTGTTGACTTTTATTGTAGGGAAGAAGGGACAAGGAGGCAACGAAGGCAATATTGTGTGAATATTTAAAAAAAACCCAAAAAGTCAGAACAAGAGTAGAGGTTGTTCTGAGGAGGTCAGAACAGAAAGAAACCAATAACAGTAACAAAAACTTACATACTCAAATTTACCAGTAAATTGATAGAGTACTATCTTTGGAACTGGAAAGAGCCTTACCTGGTCATATTATGGATTTTTATTATTATTATTTATTATCAGCATACAATGTTTTTGTACAGGAGCCAGAGACGTCCCAATTTGACCTGCCAGCTGTATCATGCAGTGCTCCATAGGGAAAATATTACAGTCCTGCTGTCTTCATGACTGGCTACTCCACAGATTGTGCAGAATTTGGAAGAATGCTACATTCATTCCAGACTGATAGGCCAAATGAATAATAGTCTATTCATTTCTGGAAATCGTTTTTTGAGTGTTTACAGTCAATGGACATTAAGAATGTTCACCTTGAGCAGAAGTGTGAAACACCCATCAGTTCCTATTCAGAGTAAGTAACTTGGGAAACTGCCACACCTTTCTTGTTTAATGAATGAGACTGAGAAGTTTTGAGGAGAGGTATTGAACCACAAAAAATACTTCTTGCAGCTGACCACTGTGCTCCTGTAGACACCTTTCTAGAAAGTGAATGGTTAGGAAACATCATTTTAAGTTTAAAACCCAAAACAAATCCCTTGCCACATTTGGCAACTATAAACATATTCCCGAAAGGTCTATTTAAAAACCTGTTCAAGAACAGAAAGGTGTTACCCCTACTCATTTCCCATCATTCAAATAGAATAAAAATAGAAAACTGATTCCTTTCCAGTGCTGGCTTAGCTTCCAGTTTGTGTTTTGGTTCTCAGTTAACAATGCCATGTCTTAACACACCTTAAAGAAAGTTTTCTTAAAGTGGCTTGCAGGAAATAAAGTGTACACCAGATGCCACATCTCTTATGATGGTTGTGGTTGGATTTGCTTGTGCAGTGTTATTAGGGGACATGCTTTCACTAAATCCAAAGCAACGGAACGGTAGTTGTTCAGAATGTTTCTTTGCTTGTATTAAATAATTTCTTGCTTGTATAAAATCATTTCTGTACAGGGAAATGCAAGTCCACAGTCAGATATCTAGTTAAATTATTTTCTCCTTTATGCAGGTAACTATTTGCTTTAATTCTTGACTTCTTGTTAAGGCGGAATGTTGTGAGTTACTGAGTTACGAATCCTCCTTCCCTTCTCTGATTAAATCTTGTCATTTCTTTTTTTTTTTTTTGGTTCCCAAAATATTTGTCATGTCTTTTTCAGCAAATATAGTAAACAGTAAAGCTTTAGCCTTCAACAAAATGCTTTCCATTCATGGAAACCCTTATGGGAAGCTTAAATTAGCTACCCTTACATTACACACTGTTGAAATAATCTGAGCCACCATTGCATAATATGTTTTCCAGTATCTCTGGAAAACACAGTTATTATTATCACTTTAATATCAAACAAAACTCAATGCTTGTGCGCTCAGAATGCATAATAGCTAAATTTTATGGTTTATTTTAGGGTAGCACAGGTTCCAGATGGAATAGTCTTTTTTATCTCTACAGATTTTTTTTCCTTGAATAGAAAACATTTTATTCTCCATAATTTTTACATTATACCTTTTCCATGATATTTTCATTAAAATGAAGCAGTTGGCAAATGGACTTTTCGTCAGCTCATTCTTTATCTTTTTTTTTTAACAGAGATGACCATAAATCACAGTTAATTCAAATGCAGTGCTGCTCCCAGTTTCATCCTCTCATTCCTGCGTTCCCAATTATCAGGGTTTTACCTCACTGCTGTGATGAAACTGGAACAGTGCATCATTGCATTTCCCCAAAGATGTAGGTGTATGCCATCAGCTTTACAGCATTCAGATGAAGTGCTGGGGCATGGAAGAGAGCAGGAAAGATGGAAAAGAAAGTCAATGATGACTTGCTTTTGATGGTTTTGTCTTAAATTTTCACCAGCAGTCTCTTGCCTTTGGAGATGAATTGTGTTTAAAGCTCTGCTCAATTTCTGAAAGTATTCTAGCACATGAAAAAGTCTCTTTTTTTTTTTTGTTTGGGTTTTTTTGTTTGTTTTTTTAACAATTTTTAATGCTTTTTCTGTAGTAAAAAAGTACTCTAGTGTCATTAATCAATTATATAGGTTTCTGAGATAGGAAGGAGAAAGGAAAATAAGGTGATTCTGAGATCTTTAAATAACCTACTCAAAATAACTTTTTCCCTGAATAATCTTTCATTATTTTGTTCTGACCTATATAGGTTAGAAGCAAGAGCCACGTCCTAATGGAAAAAGAAGCATTCTTATTTTTCTAATGATATGAAAGTATGGGATTTTACAGGCTGTCTGTTTAAAACTGCTTGAAAGGTTTGGGTGAGTGAAAACCTTTCACTGAGCCAAACAGGCACAGGCCCCATAGTGGGGATGCTTTGGAATCAGATTGCACCTCCTCAGGATGAGATAACTGGTTGTATTATTATAGAAGTGTTTTTCCTGTTAATTGAGGAGAGAACCTGCAATAAGGTTCATAAGAAGTGTTATACTTCTATTATAATACGGATTCAGAATATTTCAGGTCATAACCCTCACTTGGTCTGCAGTATCTTTTTTCCCCTCAGTTTGCAACCTGGTAAGAGATACGAGCTTTACCACCCACCCTGATGCAGTTTTTGGTACATTTTGTTTTCAGTACTGAAATGACAGAATGCTGCTGAGGAAGTGGACTTCATAAATTTAAAGCACTTCTTCAATAACCTTTTGGATAGGAAGTGTGTGCCCAGAAGTTTAGTCATTTTAGAAAATTTATTAAAAGAATGCCTGTGAGATGGTTGCCCATCAGAATTTTTCCTTTTTTATAATTATGCTTTCTTTTTTATCTACGCACTGTCATTTCTGATGCATTATTTTCCAAAATTTTAAGAATGCTGTTTTGAATTTACCTTTGAATCCTGACTTCTGAATATTTTTTCTGAAATATTGCACCTTCTGAAATACTTGTGTCTTTATGCACTTCTCTTGGGGAGTTCAGTTTTTTAGAGTTCTTCAGTACAATGGGACTTTAAAAATATGTAGCTTTTGGGCTTTTTCATTTTATGGATTCAGGCATTGAGTGTTTGATGCCCAATCTCTTACTGTGCTACCTGCAAGCAATTTTTGAATGTTTTTTAATCTAGTTTTGTTGTTTTGCTGTTTCCATGCTGAATTCTGAATCTTGTGTCATGTTTTTTACTGAAAATAATTTTTATTTTCCTTTAAGACTGCAAGTGAAATGGTGTGGAAATCAGTGAAACTAATGATTCATAATCGCAAAATAAAACACTGACTTGTTCATCACATTCTAGTTCACATGATTTATGAACCAAGCAACCCCTCCTGCTTGTGAAAGCTTAGGCCAAAGGGGGTTCATGCAAAGTTTCTCAATTCTTTCTGCCTATTCTTAAATATATTTTAAAAAAGGAGTTAGTGGGTAAGGGATGTAATTCATATTCTTAGTCCTTTAAACTTGCCATGAGTTTTTATTCACATGAAGTTTCCAGTCCCTGAAAGGTACTGAATGGTGACTTCTTTTCATTTTGAACTTGTATTTGAAAATGATTACTCAGTTACAGGTTTTTTCAGTTTTCTGGTGTTTAAGTGTTTCATTAATGCCCCCAGTCTTGCCCAAGTCTGAACAACTGTGCGATGGAAATCACATTCAATTACTTCATCTTGAGAGTGAGCAGGTTTCTGAAACATCTGAGGAAGAATTTTGTCTCTAAAATAGATTTCTTAATGGTTTGAACACAGGTCTTGTTGGAAATGAAATAGATGAAACAAGTAATCTCCTCAGAAATAATAGGTTCATAGTAAATTTGAATGTTGTTGAGTTGTTGAATTGCCAGGTTCTGCCCCAGCGTTCTCTTTGATTCCTTTATAAAGAAATAGCACTAAAAAATGTTACAGTAAGTTACAATACAAAAATATTAGATAACAGCAGATGTAGCAGTAACATTTCTGTGTTGGACTTACGTGGGTATTTTCCACTTAATTTTCATTAATAAAGGGGTAAAGTTACAATAAACAACAGTGACATTTGGTATACAATTGTATATATACACACATTTATATATGTGGATATATGCAGACATACACAAACAGAATCATATACTAGAATACATCAGGAAAGAATGAAACCTGCTAAACATATGCAAAGAGTGAGATGCTTCCAGTTTTTCCTCTTGTGAAACCTGGGATGTAAAACTCCACTTTATTCAAGTACTGCAGCTTACTTAAATAAGTAGAATTGTGCCTGGGAATAAAGTGCCTGGGAAAAAAAAAACCAAAAAAACAAGCTTTTTAATCTTCCTCGCAGCTGTTAATCAAAATAGAGAAATTAACAGTACTTGTTATAACAGTTCTTGAAATAAGTATGGAATATATTTCTGAATTTTAAAGGTGTATGAAACTTCCTAAAGAATTTAGGATTATGTAACATAATTTTATAGAAAAACAAAATATTGTTTCATTTTAGAATCCTGGTGAAACTTCAGAGCATTTTATTCAGGGAAATAATTTTTCCCCAAAGAGTGGAAAAGTGTTTGCTTTGTCTTTAAATAACAAAATGTTGCTGTGTGTCAGATGGGCAGCTGTCTGTGAAAATGTCTCTTTTACATTTAGACACTCTCTCTTTTTCCATCTTATTTTCTCCCTCCCTTTAACCTCCTGGTGAGGAGAGGAGTGACAGAGCAAGGTGATGAGCACCAGCCAAGGTCAGCCCACTACAAGCACAAACCTCAGGCTTTTTGGCTTGAGAAGTTGTTGGTTCAGCTGCAGTGGCTTATTGGTTACCTTTCTGTGCATGAATTTCTGCTTTTCATGCCTGTGTTTGGCCAAGTATATTCAGCTCGCACTCTCAAAATAGATTCAGATGTAGAAATCCAGTTGAATTCAATGTTACCTTCACAACTCATTTATTAATATGTGGACTTATGGAAGACCTCATGGCTCTGTTAAGTCGCATATATATAATGACATAACATATTATGTCTTCCTCTCTGAAATGAAAGCAGGTTTGTTTTTGTTTTTTTTTTTTTTTTTCTGAAAAAGCTGTCCCCAACTAAAACGTTCTAAAAACTTCTGGTTTTCTGCCATAACAACCTCTTTGTGTGTAATCTGTGCCATCCTGCAGTGTGCTTCCTTCAAAACCACAGGACTGGTTAGAATGCTGAAAATTCTCGGCTGCTTTATTGTGCTTGTACCTGCCCTACTGTTCTGACTGAAATGTTCCTCCCTTGTAATCACTTGCCTGATCACATAGCAGCACACAGAGTTAACATTAATCCTTCCTTATAGAGCTGTAATAAATGGGCTGTGTCCCTTCCCAAGGTTAGAGCCAGCTTGAGCTTTTTTCAGTTGATGGACCTACATGTGTCAAAATAACTGATTTTTCAGACTCCCTGGCAATGGCCTGAGTATTCCTGGATCAGCTTTTTGTTCAGCAGAGGAAAGCATTTTCTTTGGCCTCAGGAGAGAGAGATGTTCTCCATCAAAATAGTGATTTTTTTTCCTCAAGTGGGAAGTACCTGTTAATGTAAAACTACCTCTCCTAACTTCATAGTAGGAAAATACTTCTGATAAGTCCAGACAGGAGTCTTTACTTCACTGCATAATCTTTGATAATAAAGGGATGGCATAAAAAGTAGGACAAAGAGAACATCATGTGCTGGGAAGGGCAGATTTTAAAATTTCTCTTGATGCTGCTCACTGTATTGATGGTAGCAAGGGATGATAAATGCTTGCTGTCTGTTTTCAGTGTCATGTATGTAGGACTTAGAGACTATGAAAATCCACTTAATGGATAAAGCAAAAGTAGGAATTATTGTTTTCTTATTAACATGAATACTTTTTGCTAAGAATTCATTTCAACTCTCACATTCTTGCTAGAAATGTTAGTCATTGTTCACACAGGAGCTGTTCATCCTCCTGCAGTACCTGAAATGCTGATAAAAGCCATTGGTTTCTGAGGCAGTGTACAGTGTCAGAAAAGGTTGGAAGATCTGATCCAAACCCAAAATTTTATCTCAAAACTGCTTGTGTCATTCTCCTGAGAGAAGACAGAAATGCTGTGTCCTGAAAGTTGCTTAGAGGTCCAAATTATTGGAGTCTTGCAAAACTGACAGACAGTTTTGTATCAACTTTATCATCGTTGCAAGGCAGGTTGTTTATTAGCTGCATTCACATGCTCCATTCCTACATGCAATTTCTTTGATTTATACAGTAGAGAAGAAATAGGACACCTTTCTTTTTTAATTGCTGATTCAAATTTTTATAAAATTCTGAATTTAGTAATTATAAAGCAGTGCAGTAATTTGCAATGCATAGTTTAAAAACTTTTTACTTATGATAATGGCACAAAGCAGATTTTGACTTCTGTAAATCCTGATCTGGTCTCCAGTCATTGAGGATATTATTTGGATTTGCAGTGATACAGGGAAATATATGCAATGGAACACAGAGAATTCTAAATGCTGTTGACAGGTTTTGACAGCCATAATCCTGATCTCATCCAGTATGTATCATGCTGTTGACAAGGAAACTATTCTTTTTCTTTCTGTTCATATATAGCATACATTTGGAGTGTTCTGAGCTATTTGTCTTATTATAAATTCCCATCTTAAATGTTCACAAACATAGCTTGGTGTCACCATTTGTAGTTTTGCACTTCAGGGAAAAGGGTAGACAAGAAAGCAGAAAGTTTCTTTGAGTTATGGTACTGTGTGCTTAAAAAAAATATAGTGAAAGGGAGTATCTCTGACCCTTTTCTGTGCCAGGTCAGTGTGGTTCTCTCCTCTCCTTGTTCCTGTCATGTGAAAACCCACCTCAGTTTTTATGGGCGCCTAGGGGGGAGATGTGCACTGTGCTCTCCTGCTCTCTGCACCCAGAGCTCCAGGGGCATGAGGAGACTCATCCCTGTGCTCTCTGAATGCTTACTGTGACCTGCAGGTCCAGACATGGGTGTGGTTTCACACACTTAGGGACACATCTCAATTTTCATCACACACAATTTTGCAGAGACTCATTGAACTCTTCATGTCAGTGAGACCCATTTTGGAAATGCCTTTGCCTTTGACATTCTTGGCTATGTTACCAGGAGAACCATTTCATACTGCATATCCCTGTGCTGTGGACCTGATCTGCTGCAGGGATCCTTAAGCAGAGTGGTTTGCTGTACAAACATACTCCCAATCTGCTATTTTTATCTATAGAATTCTGTACAAAAATTATCCTTCTTTGTGAAGAGATTTTCAGAGTTTTGGTAGGCTGCCCGTCTCTCATTGAAGTGGAAGAAGTGTTGCATGCAGGCTTTTTTTAGCCACATGGTACTGTTCATCCACCTAGCATATGCTTGGGAGATCAGGATATCAAGTGCTTTCCTTTGGAACAAACACTCTTGGTGAGAGTAAATATGGCTTGGTGGAGAAAATTGAATAGAAGAGTAGCATCTCAGTGGCTTATCAATTTTTGTATAATTGTATTCTAGCAAATTTTACTGTGAAATCCAACATGCTTTATCATTACTGAAATTCTGATTTATTTTTTACACTAGAATTCCTAAGTTGTTCTTGCCCAGAAAGTAAGGGCAGATTTGATCTGTTAGCTGGAGGAATTCTTCCAGAGGCAACAGAGGAAGAAGATGAATTGCTGAGCTTACAGCCTGTAAAAGCCTGGATCTGGGCGAGTTAGGAACAATTTTACTTGTAACTTAGATCCTTCTTCCTTAGACTAAACCATAGGGGACTTTTAATACATTTCTTGGGAATTCTTTAATACATTTCTTGGAAATATCTGAAAAACCTAATATTATATTTATTCAAGTCACTGTGGCAATTTATGTTGCAGTCTGTTCTCATGGAGAAAGAAGATAGCTCAAGACTAGTAGATCACAGCTGGAACTGAACCATAACCTTACCAAATATTCCAGCAGCATTTTTAAATGGTCTTCAGCACATCATCCTTTTTGGTTTTGTGTTGTCTGATGAAAAGACTGTGGAGTCACAAAAAGGGTTTCTGAGGTTTTATCCTTCCTTGCTCATCTTTGTGTTTGTTCTTACACCGTGTGACATTTGTGCAGCCATCCGGAGTCAGATTTGGTTGTCTGCCTGCGGAGTGGGAAGTAATTCAAGGCAAAAGGACACTCACAAGTTTTATTTTGGTTGGTGGATTTTATTAGAAGCAGTAAGTGAAAACCTGGCTTGCAAAGACACGCTAGGATTATTCCTTTAAAAGAACAAACTTGGACTGAGGTGCCTGTTAGTGGAGGGGGAAGTTCTTTTAATGGGATCATGAAGCATGCCAAATGTAGTTTATTTCCATTTTTACATTGATGTATTACTGTATTCATCCTTGGCACCCACAGGAATCTTGTCCATTGTCATCTTTTTCATTTTAATTGACAGAAATGTAACACTTAGCCAAAACAAATGAAGTATAACTTTCAGCTGATAAAAAGACTGCCCAGTTTATAGCTGGAAATGTATATCATACTTATCTGTTCTTAAAATGTCTGTAAAATACAGGTAATGAGCAATATTTGAGAAGTATTCTCTTATTTGTGCTTACTCTCTCTGCTAAAAAGGACAATAGCTCATATAGATGTAATGAATGCTGGAAACCAGTTTGCTTGTAGTGGATTTCTTTATTAGCATAAAAAAAATTTTTGCTTTTTTTGAGTTGCACATCATAGCCCTGGTGACAGTGCTGTTGCTGTCAGCTCTTTTGCACCCATATTAGCATCCTGATCTAGTTCTAGTGGTTTTATTTTTATTTTAAAGGCAATAGTGAAGCATATGAATGATGCCAATATGGAGAGAGTTGTAAACATTTTTGGGTATGGGGTAGTAATTCTGACAAGTTGAACCAGCAGTCCCGGAAAATACAAAATGCTATAATTGGCAAGACAAACTCTAAAGTGTAAGTAGTGCTGAGTAGGAAAATGGTTCTTTATGTGTTATGTCTGACTCCCCTAAATTTGTTAATAATGTGATGGATGTAAATTAGGGTGAATGCCTTCTAAGGATACATCATCAAGAGTCTGGTTTGCATTTCGGTAGAAGGTTTTGTCCAGATTTTAAACCCATTTTTTCAAGAAAAATCTGATAGTTGAATAGATTCCATTGAAACACCAACAGGCAATTTAAATAAAGTAAGGAAATTTTAATGGATTACATTTGTCTTGTTGTATATAAAAGAGGACTTCATAGGATATGAGCAGAACTTAAAAAATGCAGAATAGTCTTGTAAAGTGATTGATTGTTCTCTGAGAGGCTGTGTGTGGGATGGAAAGAAATTGTCTGTTTGCACTAGCTCAGATGTTTGGATATTAGGAGAAGATCCACCACCCAAAAAACAGCAAAAGGAAGAGTGAGAAAATTGTCTTGCGTTTGATATTTTAAGGTAGTTACCCAAATACCAGGTATAACATTGATCACTCCTGATGATCCTTTTCTGGTAGTAAACAATGTATAAAGGCATGTATTTCTGGTGATTAGTCACAGATTCCTTTCTTACCTTTAATTTCTTTCCTGATCCTATTGTGTCTCTTTCAGTGACAAAATGTACATTAATTATGGTTGTCAGCATTACACAATTCTAGTGTTATTTCATGTTAGCACTAACATTAGTCCATGAAAACTCCCTGAAAGGCAATAGCGGTGGTATATGCTCTGGGAATTGATTTTGTTTTGTTTTTCTTCTCAATTTGTGTTACTGTTTTGTGCAGTGGTATTTTTTAATAGGTGAACAAGTAATTGACATTTACTTGTCATTTTTTGGTATATGCTGTTGCTGTGGAAGATGCTATTTTATGTATACTATAGGTTTTCTTAATCAGCTTATGAAAAAATTGAGTGTATTGTAGCCTGGTCATTCTGCTGTTAAATCAGGCAGACCTCTAGAGGGAAGAGTCTGACAGCTTATGATCATCACATCTAAAATCAATTAGTGCTATTCAGTGGAGCAGTTTAAGGGGAATCATTTTAACAGCTCTCATATTGCAGGACACAGAGTTGGACCCACTACGGGTCACAAATAAAACAGACAATCACACATCTTGCAAAAGCTAATAATAGCAATCATCTGAGAGGAGCAGCTAAGTGGCAAATGTTAGGGCTCAGGCAGCAAGTCCCAGTGCTGTGCCCCATGAGCACTCTTAATGATCCATGAAAATGGAAAGATCTCTCTGCAGCATCTGAAAACACAAAGATGCCTTCATTAAACACCAGATTCAAACCTCCCTTTCTAGGGTGGATCAGATGAATTTCTCACTGTGGATATCACCTGTACCTGCATGTGCACTTCCACACAGATAAATAAGTTAAACTGACTTTGACAATACTGTAATTTATAAAACTGTAATAAAAATTATCTTTGTGGCTTCTGTAATTGTCTTGCTGAGTTAAGAAAGCAGTAAGCAAAAGGCCAGGCAGGAGTGTTTGGATGAAGCTGGCAGATATTTGTGTACTTTTTTGTAGTAGACACTTTGAGCATATTTCTTTCAGTAACTTCTTCAGCTTCCAGGTGAGATTAAAATAGGGGGAAAAATTTATTTACCTCAAAAGTAATTTGGGAAGATGCAAATTAACTCCTCATATTTAAGGAAGTAAAAGTCGTGCTGGCTGCGCCCCATTTTCCATCATAGTTTTGTTTCTGTAGTGAAGAGTGTGTGCTCAGGAGCAGTAGCATTATATCAGTGGAGCCTTTTTTATTGTGAGAGCTTTTCCATGTGGGGTAAAGGGAAGCCTTTGTGAGACAGCTCAGGTCACAGGTGTGACAACCTGAGCTCAGCAATGTGTAGCATAAAGCATTTATTTCTTTATTTCTTCTTTAATTCTTCTCCCCACACTAGCAATGTCTCAGGATTTCAGGTTTACATCCTTACATACATCCCTTTGAAGATTTTAATGAGAAATATTTTTAATTAGTAGAATATGAATGTTAGTATGTGCTACCAAATAAATGTGTTTGTCTCAAACATTCTGTTAAGGACTTGGAGAATATAGCTGTGGTAGTAATTTAATCACTCTTTTAGTGAAACTGTTTCTGAGCTGTAACTTATTTTATGATTTTAGAATATCTTGCATCTGACATACTTGACCTTTCTTATCCACTTACAGCTCATAACCGAATCCATTCAAGAGAACTCTTAAAATATCCAGATTGGAGACTCCAACAGTCTTACAGTGGAAAGAAACAGCTCTCTCTTTACAATTGCTATCTTAGGAAGAAATAGACCACTTGAGGACTCATTTGACAGAAGAATCCCGATGAGTATTCTTACCTCTTCTAGCAAAGATGATGATAGGGATTAGGAATCCCCTAGTGCAAGGCCTCTCTGTAAAACCTGAGCAGCTCTGCAGGATACTTGGAAAAGACTTTATACAAAATCTTTTTTCTGTTTTTGTCAGAAGTCTCCTATTGCATCTTGGCTCAAGTGTTATCCTTTATTCCTTGCAATTCTTTATCTTTCATACTTCCCTTGGCTATTAAAAGCTCCACTGTTTGCTTTAATCTATTTCTGAGTTTTTATGATTTTCTGAGTTTTATGATTGACTGAAATATAGTTAAGAGTATCACAGTCGTATTAGGGCCTCAGAGACCAGTGGCTAAAATTACCAGGTTTTACACAAGATTAAGTATCTTCCTTAAAAATCATATGCTTTCAATGTTGTGTAAGACATTATACAAGACAATTTATTTCTCTTTTGGAAGATAACTGCTACACTGTTGGGGGAATCTCAATACAATTTCTAAGGACTAAAATAAATCTGTTTCTAATACAAATCAATGACTATTACAAAAGTGGAAAAAACCCAAACAACTCAAGCACAGTATTCTTTGCAGTGTGGTTAGGAAATGTTGCTCCTGTGAGTGGTGTAAATATGTCAGTCATGCAGCCTAAAAAGTAGTTTGGGTTTGTTTGTTTTTGTTTTTTTTTTTAATTTAGCTTTAAACCAGATTTTAGGGAGTAGTTTCTCTTGTATTTAGGCCAATATCCTGATCCAAAGGGAAATAATTGCAGTTTAAGTTTCATTTGCAGCCTAGTTTAAGGCCTCTGAAGAGAGACCTTATGAAGAACTTAGAAGTAGCAGAAAATTTTAGTCCTGTGTTTTTCTGGTTCTGCTTCCTGAATTCACAAGGCTGCCAAAGTAGATTTTGCAGATGGTCCTAAAATCTCATCTCTGGTGCTGTCTAATGTCCCTAGGACAGCTTTATAAATAACCCCTTATCCTGATGGAGAGAGCCTGAGAGAGGCTCTGTGCAGGGGTGAAGAGATAAAACAATGGGCAGAGGAGCCCACAAAGGGCCACGTGGCTGAAAATAAAACACCTGACACGTGGTTTTTTACACTGCCTTGAGTTGGTACAGAAAAACAAAGCTTTTCTCCACTTGAAACTGTAATTAACGTAAATTTGGCTTATATCCTGACTTCCATATGGCCAGAAACTTAAAAGGAAGGAAGTCCAGCATTTCCTAAAGGATTCAGGCAGCCACTGATGTGGTGTCACCACGTGTCACCTCAGGTTTGCAGAAAGATCCCAGGCACCACAGGGTGGATATGGCATCTCTGTCCATGGGTCGTGTCAAGGATGTCTTGAGGATGTTGTGCATTGTTTGAGTGACTTGTTTTGTCTCTTGAAAAGTTCTCCCCCAAAATCAGTCATCTCCCCACAGTCATCTTAAGATTTTAATACAGTTGAGATGTTTGGATATTTTTACTTGATAAATACATTTTTTATGTTACTACCTAGAATCTATTTTTGGAGCATATAGCTTCCCTAATGATTTCTGACTAGGACTAAATTAAAATGTAGAACTGGCCTTAGAATTTAAAATGCTTGTGCCTGTTTTAGTATGTATAAGAGATATATACACTTCCATGAACTCACATTTAAAATGAACTCTCTATTCTCCAAATTACACTGGGCGTAAATTACTATTCAAACTACCATTTACTTTGACTAATCAGGTTAATGGATTTAAAAATCATCTTCAAAGATGACAGGTAGGTGGAACAGAAACATCACACTGCTACTTAAATCCAAATAAAAAGAGTGTGAAAGAAAAAGGACCAGAATATGAGAGTCTGATTTTCTTCTGTGTTAATCTGACAGTTTAAGAGTGTTTCTGCCTTGTATCTACAGTACGAGTTCTCTAAAATGTTAATCTTTCTGCATGTTTTACAGAAGGAACAGACAAAATTAAACATTGACATTACACATTTATATTTAATAATTCTAGCTGTACATAATTGTGGCAGATGATTACTGCTTATTACTGGAGAAAGATTATTTGCAAAAACACTAAAATTCCATTACGTTTGTGTCCTGATTAGATTAATTTATCATCTTTTAAGACAGAAGTATAGTGATTCCATGAAAAGGAAAACAAGTCTTCCTTTTTGGGTAGTTTTTAGCCCATTTGTGGTTCATAGTTAAAGACTCTAAAATTGGTTCACCTGTAGTAGCTGTTATCAGGATTTCTAAGTCTGTGACTCCAGATGTCAAGGATCGGAAGGAGATGCTGGATATTCTAGTTTCTTCTTAAAGGTCCTGATAATTACCTGTCCTATAAAGGTTCTAATTGATTAGTCTATTGCCCATTAGTTGTGCTGGCAGAGCAGCCTTCCTCTGTTCTGAGTGCTCTGGCAGTTTTAGGAGTGCATCCAGAAGATCCCTGTAGGGCTAATGCAGTGAACACACGATACAGCCGTGCTGCTGAAATCAGTCCCTCCAGACGCAGAGGAGCTTTGGCCTGATACTCTCCAATCCCCTAAATGTCAATGTGGCACACGCAGCTTATGTCAGCACTTGAGTATGCTTTTAGTGCCCTGGAAATGCTTCCTCACTGCTTCAGAGCAAAAATGCATGAGGAACAGTTATGCCACTTGAAGTTCAGAAAGCAAAGGCACAAAGAAATGCAAGCTCCAAATTTTTTGCGTTCTTGTTTTCCCTGAATTTTGGCAGCAGCCTGAAACAGAATCAACCATAGGCAAAGCAGAAATTTAGTTTCCTAGTCACCACAGTCTCACTGTTGTGTTCATCAGTCTCTGCTGTGCTTATCCTCATGAAAACTGTGTGGCTGAGCCAGCAAAGTTGCCCAGATCTTACCAGTGAAGACAACTCATGAAGAGTCACTCACAGGCTGTGGAGAATGTGTAATTTTTGCAGAGAAGTGCCCATTTGCATTTTTGGAAGAATCCTACTGGTTCAGGCATTCAGCCAGTAACTTTACAAAGAATGTTGCCTCTGTCCTGTAGTGGTTCTGTATTTTCTGGCTGGGCTCAGTCCTGCAGGTGGGTGAGCCTGCTGCCCCCCTGCGCTCCAGACTTTGATGCATGGCTGGAACTGGAGCTCTTGTTTGTTCTGAGGTGCCTGACTCATCCGCTGCCTTGTACCACAAACTGATTCAGAGATGTTCATGCTAGGGAGAGAAGAAAAATGCTAAAGCAGAAACTCCAGGGAGGAATTGCTGTAAGTTTCATTCCTACAGTTTTGTACAGTGTGTGGTACAGGCGTGAACACAGATTTCTTATTTAACACTGAGATGGCCTCAGGGAGTCAACTCTTGAAACAAAGCCTTATTTTTAGGAGCACAGTACAAATTCAGAGGGAACTAAAAAGTTAATGCTCCAGAGGCACTGTAATCATCCTACTGATGGATGCATTTTCACACACACAAACAGCCTTACCTTCTCCTTTGCATTTAAAAGAAGCTCATCCAGCAGTCTCAACTTATCCAATGTGTATTTTTTGCATATTTTTATAATAAGTAGCATAGCTATTCTGCACATGCCATTGGTTATACTTTTCAATGTGAAAATCAAAGGAAGCCAGACTTCTTAAAAGCTTTGAACATTTTGATGTAGCAGGTCTAGTAGAGAAGCTCTCTCTGTGATGTTGAAATGTGGCACATGCTTTAAAACAAAGTAGAGTCAAGCCTATCCTTTAAATGGTAAGTTACTCTTGAATTTTTTTTTTTTTCATCATATTTGTTATCTGGCTGAGTTAAAGCCATTGCAACAAAGCTTTTGCTTCTCACCACAACATAATAGATGTGTCCATGACCTTCCTTTTGAAGTCTGTGTATATATGCTGGGTCAATTGTTTCATGGGGCTGTTGTTTTCTTCAGTATTCAGTATTTTCTTCAGTATTCATTTCACCTGTGCTCCATACATACTGCTTCTCAGTCTCTTTGGATTTTTTTTTTCTTCGGTATTGCCTTTCACAAGAATAAAACCAGAAATATTCCTGAAATAATATTACTGTCAAATTATACAGCTAGAAGAGATTTGAGCTACAGGAGATTAATTCTCTAAGGGTCATTCGTTTTGCATTGAATATAAAAGGTAACCTGTTCATTCAAAATTAGAGAGGCTTTTGTAAAATTGAGGCCCATAATAGGGAAGAAAGAATATGCATGAGTAATTTTCAATCTTATAATGAAATATTGCTATGGGAAACCAAGTAGAACAACAGATGCTGAAACCCTTGTTATGATTCTTGGCATGGGCTTTTTTTCCTCTTTCCTTTGAGCCTTCTGAGTCACATTGACCTGAGATATTTGGAGATCTCTGTGTATTACAATAAAATATTAACATTGCAGCAGATAGTCAGTAGCAATAAGTTTAAATTAAAATAACATATGCTTCATACATCAGAAACCTGAGCTTCTGGTAGAAAGTGAATAAAAATAATGGAGTCACCTTTCTTGATAGTAGCACTGTGCTCTGCAGCAGTTTCACCCAGTTTGATAGGATTTGGCTAATGGGCTTCGAGACAAGCAGAAGCTTATGCTTTGAAAGCCCAGTTGTATGATTGTGATATATGATTAACCCCCATTTTTGAAAGGGGAAGGAAGGATATCTTGAGAAGCTCCAGGCCGGTCAGCCCCAGCTCTGTGCCCAGCAAGATCATGGAGCAGATCCCCCTGGAACCTGTGCCTCTGCACATGGCATGGGAGGGAAGGAATGCTGTCACAGGGACCTGGACAGGTGGACAGGTGCAAACCTCAGGGATTCCAGCAAGGCAAGAGCAAGGTTCTCCATGAGCACCAGGGTAATCCCAACCCCGTAAAGGCTGGGCAGAGAATGAAACTAGATGGTCTTTAAGGTCCATTTCAACCCAAACCATTCCACAATTCTATGTTTATTGCTGTTGCCAAAAAGATAGGCAGCAGGAAAGGTGGGAGTGTACTTCAGTATATGGGAAGATAAGCAAACTTTGTGGAATTTCAGTTGTAATTTTGAAAAATTCACTTAAGGAATTGTTTTGAACACATATAGTGAGTTCATTAAAAGAAAAATATTTATTTGCAATAAGCTTGGTATTGTGCCTGTGTGTGCTTTGTAAAATGTGCTGCTTTTTTTCCTAGTGAAGACTGAAAGAGCCAGAATGATATTTTTGCTGAAAGTATTTTAAGGCATTAAATACAGACTCAGTTAGTTAAAACCTTTTGTCTTTATCCCTTTTTGCAATCATGACTTTTCAGATTCTGGTTGGAACAATTGTGTTTGTTCATAGGAAAGATCTGAAATCTTCAGAGAGGTCATCTTTTCATGAAATGTCAGGGAAGCAGCATGGCTTCTGTCTTTATTCAGCAAATCCCTTTGAGCTCTTCTGAGGAGGTTTTTCTTAGTTATTTCATCTGGTTTGTGACTGCACAGAAGATTGTCCTACTCCTCTGTTCTCTTGACAGAGCTGTGCAAAGGCAGCCTGCATAGAGCCTGCTTCCCAGTTTCATTTTTGTATTAATAGAACATTTTTGCAACTGACTCAGGAAGAATGGGAAGGCACTGAGAGTACTTGGCTGTCTGATGGTTGACAGCAAGCTAGATTAAAAAAAAAAAAAATTAAAATGGAGAAAGCTACTTTTAAAGCTGAAGCTCATGAGGGTTCCCTCTTTACTGTGGTCAAACTTTCCCGTGTCTGGATCTTTATAGAGAAATGAAATCGGAATTGTTGGGAGAAAAATTGTGTCTTTAGTTCCAGAAACAGTGTTAGGCTTTTTTTTGTCCAGTTTGTGAAAAACTACTTGTTAAAGTTACTCTTGTCATTTTTGTAGTATGCTATACCTTGTGTCTTAAATGAGAACGTTTGGAATTCATAATGAAACTAAAGAAAGCCAAGGTACTAATTCAAATACATAATAACATAAACAGTTTCAAAGGAGGATGAAAGGTGTCAAAATTAAATATTACATTTAGTTGACTAACTTACCTTTGCTGTTAAAAAAACAAAGCAACTAACTTCTGCTAAATCTCTCTGCAAGGCATAAGGCTGATCACAGTTCTTTAATCTAAAATACTTGCTTTGAATGTTATAGTTATTATGGTGAGGTAGCAGCCAGGATGGCCAGGTTGTTCAAGTCTGTATGCTGTGGATGTTGGACCAAGTCTCTCCTGAGATACAGTGCCAAAGTTGCTGTGTGCACACAGTTGTGAGATTCACCACCACATTTAGGAATAATTGCCCAAAGACAAGTGAGCTTGTAGAGCACCTTGGTATATCCTGGCCTGCTTGAGAAGTGACTGTAAAACATTTTTTTTAATTAGTGAAATTATACTTGAAATATTCTCTGTTAATCCTGCATATTTCAGATTTTGGACATTTTTCTAGCTATATCCTGTACCATGAGCAGTCTTCCTGTGTCCATACACTCTCAATCATCTCTGGAAAATGGCACCATCTCTCTGTTTGCAAGTCCAAATACAAAATGCCATGGCAGTTCTCTCTGCAGAAATATTTTAGAATGACCTCTTGATTTATTTCCTTTTTATCGGAGTTTTGTATCCAGAACTGAGTTCCACAGATGCTTTTACAAATACTTTAATGTAATTTTTTTTCTCGCTTGAATGTGTCTTTGTTTTACTGTGTTGTGATGTTCAGGAATGTTACAGTTTGAATCATCTCAGGAAATTATATATTGCTGTGATTGAACATGTATGACTGGGGATGTTTTCAGGCAAACACAGGTTGTCCTCAAGGCACTGAGCAATCTAGCTACCATTCACACTTTTTTCAGCATAAAGCACTGTTTAAACTCCTTGCTAGTGGCAACATTAGTAAAAGAGTAGAACTCAAGGTACTAGACTAAGAGAAAAGCTGGGAAGCAGCAGAGACAAAAACCATCTTGGAAGTCCCATCAGAGACTCTGGGAATGTGGACTGTTGGAAGACAGCACAGCCTTCATTAAGTCTTGTGCAAAATTCTCCTGAAAGCCAGTTCTTGGCATTACAGGTTGCTTTTGGAAAAAAATATTTGGGAAAAGATGTCAAATGAAACACAGTGATTGCCCTGGTTACAAAATTAGACTGCACAGAATTGCTTGTGACTTAATTAGAATAGACCCCATCACAATAGCTCACACACATTGTGGAACTTCAAATATGTAACATTCTTGAGGTAAAAGAGGTAACAGCAGCTCTAAGATATTGGAGAGAGGATAATCACAAACTTTGAGGTTAATTAACCTGAAGCTTAGAAGTAGTCTGATATGTCAGTATGATCCTTAGTTTTCGGTTTTCCCCTCCTGCCGAGGTTGGTGATTTCTGCTGGAAAAAGCAATGCTGGGCAGTGTTGTGCTGTGAGTGAGGTGTTCTGCTGCAAAACTGACTCAATAACTGCTCCCCTGCCACCCTCCAGAACTGCATTTCTCTGTTAAGCAGGTGCATTTAAACATGAAATAAGGAGAATGTATTTCACAATGTATTTGAAATGTGTCTTTTAGCAGTGACAGAGGACTGCAAATTGTGAAATTCTCACTTAACCAGGCTTTTCTAGGGCTTGTAGGCAAAGAGAAATGCTCAGTCTTGTTCCCTCACCCCTGTCAATCTGACCTTCATCCATCAGACCAGCTGTAACCTGGAAAGAACTTCATGCTTTTCAATCACGTTTGTGGCAGCACAGGGTCAGTCATTTTTGTGCCAATTCATATGGAACCGATGTGAGACCAATCTGAAAGCATTTATAAATAAATAATAAAGTAAACTCACATCACATTGGGGACTGGTTAACAGGTACTGGCCTATAGCAATGTCCTGCTATTGAGACAAAGCTGACAAACAACACAGATTTAGTGAAATAAATTTACACAGAGCACAGGTCTGTTAGAGAGTCTCAGTGCAAGGAGTGGCTAAAAGAGGTATTACACTAGATTTAGATTAAAAAATTGCATTTGAGTGTGATGTAAAATCATGGGAGAAAAACTGAGGGAAACTGCTGTTGTGGCTTGTTAATTAAAGCAGGAAGTAAGAAACTGCTAGGAAGATACCTGAGGAATCCTTACAATGAGACAGAATCTAAAACCAGATGAAGGGTAGAAAAAGGAAGCATTGATAAATAAAAAGGCAAAAAGGGAGGAGTTTGTCCTTAGTAGCTGAGTGTAGAAGCTAGAAAAGAGACAATGCATCACTAGAAATTATGTGAGGAGGAGGAGGATCTACTCAGACAGTAGTTCATATATTATTGCATTTTTTTAATGCAGCTACTCCTCGTGGTTTGTTAAGCATTGGAAAACAAAAAGACTGTTTTAGACTGGGGAGGCAAACAGGCAAGTGCCAGTATAATTTGCTTTGGGAACAAAATTATAGTGTTCATGATTTCAGTTCATTTGTAGGCAGTTAACTTTGCTATACCATTATTGAAATAAAAGTGTAAAACTACTGCAACAGAGTGTTAAGGAAGAATAATCTATTGAAAATGAACTCCCTTTGACACTATAATAGCATTTAATTGACATTAAATAACTCTTTGGAGCCATTAAGAGTACGATATGAATGCAAATGTATGAAACATTTCCATCATATTGAATCAACACCTTTAACAGACAAAGTTACATCACAGGAGCTTTGAAGACTTTCACTTTTGCAAGTGAATTTAGCACCACTGGGAGTTCCATGGTGGCATTTCCAATGAGTGAGGCCTTGCTGTGTGAAGTGGGTTTGTCACAGCAGTTGTGCTAGCATGGAGGAGCTGGTCAGAGCTTTGTGCAACCTGTTTAGCATTTCCTTGAGGTGTCATCCAGGCATGGACACAGTGCAGGCAGAAACAGCAGCTGGGAAAGCAGATGAGCAGATCCACATGATTGCCACAGCACTGCGTGCTCTCTCTATGCTTTGTTCAGTTATAAGGCTTCTGACAACCATGACAAAAACAAATACTGTGAAGCTTTTGATTAATCTTTTTCAGAGGACGGACAATCCTGAGTGAGAGTGTCACGAGTTTTTAGAGGTTTGGTGTTGCATTGTTCTCACCCCACTGATATTTCACCTGTCTCTTCCTCTGCTGGAATTGAACCTAGTGGATGCTGTGCCTGAGAGAGAATGGGCTGGATCAGGTTCTTGAGAGCTCAGGTCATTCTGAGATACAGTAGAACCAGCATGGAAACCAAATGAGGCTTTCACTGAGCAGACTGCTGGTGTCTGAGATCTCTGCAGCTCAGTTCAGTGCAGCTGCTGGAGGGCATGGCTTTGCTGAGCACGTTATAGGCTGTGAGTGGCTCTCTGGATGTGCCCACAGTTTGCCCACTAATGGAATGGTGCATGTGGTACAGCAGATCAGGTGTTCGATCTGTTAATTTGGGCAAGATATTTCACTTCTAACGAGCAGGTTAAGCTATAGCTGTCTACTGATCACCACAACAGGAAACAGCTCTTTTATTTGCACTCTCTAACTTCTTGGACACCTACTGAATTTTGAATTTGCTTCTTAATTAGGCAGGGGAGTGCTTTAATAGAAGCATTTTCCACTTCCAACAGGATGCCTTTGGAAATCCTATCAGTGCACACTGGACTATTTTATGTATTTTGAGTACTTACATACAGATACTAAAGCAGGCTTTTGTGCAGTTTATCTAGCAATGAATCATTATTTAGGCCTGGTTTTCTGTGGATATGTAAGGTATTTTAGGGAGAGAAGTCATTCCTGCAGTGACAGATGGAGGGTTTCTTTATATATGCTTTGGTGCAAAGCAAGAGCTAAATAAAATTCGATGATTTGAATGAAATTGTGATGTCAACATTTATTATTTAAGAAAAGCAGGGATCTGTATGTATCTTTACAAATGCATTTGTATTTATGGGATCCTATGGCTTTACAGAAAAATCCACAGCCTCTCAATAGGAATTGTGTGCTAAGTTCCTTTAGGTTGACAGCCTAGTCCACAAGCCTACTTTAGAGAGGTGTTTGTAAAATGTTATTTTCATGCTGGGAAAGGAAAAAGTGATGTAGCTTGTTCAAGGAAAAATATCTAGTAATAGATAATAATATTTCTTTGTTATAATCACAGCAAAGAACTGCCATCAATATTTGGAATCATTATTCTAAATGCACGGGATTTTCCAGAACATCTGCATTTCTAAAACAGCTGCTGCATAACTTTAGGGCAGGAAGGACCTACATCATTGAATTTTAGTTACACTTCAGAGCTACTGTGGACAGTGCAGAAACACTGAAGATTATTTATTTCTCTATTTGGCTAAGTGAATCTCTCTGTACCACCTCAGCCAGCCAAACCCTGTCAGTCCCCTGAAAACCCAGGGCAGGGGTTGCTGGTGTGTGCTGGACCTCAGGGGTTGTCAGTATTCCAATACAGAGACTGTTTGATTCAGCAGAGCCACATATGGAAAACATATCTGGAAGTTAAGCCTTTTTCCTTTTTAACATGGATATGAGCTTATACTCTTCAGTTTAGATGCTAGCTTCTGAAGGGTGGCACCTATTGCCAAAGGAACCTAATGAACCCCTTTGAAACACATTTTCAGAGAGGTAGAAGGGCTTAGTTCTCAACTAGGATGAGGTGGAGTGCTGGAAACAGAGGATGGAGAAGAATCCCAGCTTCACCTTTCCTGATATTAAAATAATTACCAGGATTTCACTGCAAATAGGTGTGATTTGAAGTAGGAAGGGACTACAAAACCAGTGCCAATCTGGAAATTACTCTTTCTGTCCTGAGAAGCATCTTCTCATGGGTGAGAGCTATGCCACCATTCTGTGCTAGGATTTGGATTAAATGAGGCATTTAAGATCATAAGTCTTATTTAAGACTCTCAGTTGAAAACTGAGCATTTTTTGCTTGGGGCTTGGAATGATTTCTTTTGTTGTTCTGTGGTATTTAATATCTAAAATTGAGGACTTCTTGCAGTGATATAATTTTTGCTCAGCTGTCTGCATTAGATGAGTACTGATTTGGCGGGCAGAAATATTGGCCAGTAACATTATACAGACTTACACCAGAAAGTCTGTCATTTTAGGTCCCAGCTCCCCAGGTTCTACATCATCCTTGGTATCTGGTGTTTGGTTCCTTTGGCTATTTTTATTCTGAAAGGAGTGTTCCACCCAGTGCAGAAGTTCTGATTAAGATTAGTACATGCTTGAAGGGGTTACAAAGGATTGAGAGGCATCTTTTTCCAGGAAAATATTTTAAAAATGGATAGGTATTTGCCCAATATTTTGCCATATGTCCAAAACATTTGGTAGTTACATAAACCACACTTGCTCTGCGTTTCCTTAGATTGCTGTCCTATATATGGCTGTGTATTTTTAATAATATGATAAGTTGTTATCGTGTCCTCATGTATACTTGGAATAGAGTGGGATGTTCTCAGAGCTCTGACCTGCTGCACCTTGCTCACTGGTCAGGCTTGTGGGGAATGCTGGAGTGGGTGGTGTAGCAGAGAACTTGAATATTTATACTGAAGGTAAATTATTACTTCATTGCTTTCAGATGGTAGTGTGGTGCTTCCCTCACTCAATGCCTGCAATGAGACTGACACAGCTCGGTGTAGAAATGGCTCTGTCACCAAGGCACTGTTTCCTTTCAGTCAGTGTCCATGGAAACCTTGGTCAGTTTTTGTTTGCTTGTGTGGTTATCAGTGAAGTGCAGCTTCCAGGGGGAAAGGTTTGGCCACTGACCTCCTGAAGAACAGGCAGGTGAATTGTCTACTTTTTGCAAGCAGGCCATTTATGATGCTCAGGGGATTGTACTGCCCTGCACAGCTGGAAATGTGGGCAGCTTCTTATGCTCTGTAAAATTCAGGGAAGAAAGAGTTCCCTCTCATACCCTCTCTGCCAGTTTATGCTCCTCAGCAGCTTTCCAGAGCCCTTCCCCAGTGTCATTTTACAATACTGATGATGACAATGAGATATTTTACTATGTCCTCTTCTAAATGCAAGAGTTTGTTGGAAACAACAGCAGGATATTTCAGGGAGCCAGATACAAAGCAAGAAAAGCAAAAGTATGCCTGGCATCTTCATATGGAAGTAATAAATGCAAATTTGTACTGTAAATGCAGAGCTGAGGTTGTCAGAAGAGATTTTCCTTGATGTGTGCGCTGTTGTCATCTGACATGTTGGGTTCTGAGCTTAAAGATTGATCTCAAGGATGATGGTAAATTTGTAAACCCTAGAACAAATGTGCATTTAAATGCTAATTAAAAGGCTTAGGCAGGTGATGTGTACATCATCTTTGTGCAGGTTTATATATTTTTTGTCATATTTTAGGACCCACACTATTGCTGCCTTACCTGTTAACTCCTATGGACAAGAATTAAGATTTGGGTTCTAGGAAAGATCTGGCACGTTATTTATTAGAAAAAGAGTTTAGCAGCTCTCTCTCTTTTTCCTTTTTCAACCTAATAAGTGCATCTCTGTATTACTTAGCTTTTATGTTGCTATTTGATTTTTAAAATGCAGAATTTGCTTGTAGTCCTCAGGTGTTTTGACTGGAGACCTTTAAACAATCTAAAACACTCTCAAATGGGGGGGAAGACTTAATCAGCACCTGCTGTTGTACAGAGCAGAGAAGGGCTGTTAGCTGCTAGAATAATGCCCAGCTGATTAGAAGTATGTAGCATAAAATAAAATTTAAAAAAATAAAATAAAAATAAGAAAAACCTAAACAAGCAAAAGAAAATGGAACATGAAGTAAAGAGAAAACTGAAGTGAGAAAATTGACTTCATAAAAGGGAGCAGAGATAGCAGAGCCTTTTTTATTGAGAATAAACTGTACATATATTTAAACAAAAAAATTGCTTTTAAGCGCTTCCCACCGTCCCTGGTGTATTGTAGGTGCCAGGATGTGATGGAGAGCAGCCGCTGGGTGCCACTGTTGAGTTTCAGAGCACTGGGCGAGACAGGGTTTCTGTGGCAGCCAAAATTTGTAGCTGGGGAAGATTGTGTGGGTAGTAGCTTTGCAACAGAAATAAATTATTTCTGCAGTTTTAGGGTTTGTGAAATAGAACTGCAACCAACATTTTCTTCTTGCTGTTTCACCAGATAATATCATATCTGATAGGAGATGGCAGTGGCAGGTCCAATGTGCCCCGTTCCCTGCACCCCTGCATTGCAGAGCAGGAACTGTGCTAAACAAGAAAGGACTGAAACTTGCTATTTTGTTCTGAAATATTGTCTCTTCCTGCAGTCTTCTGGATGAGCACATCTAGTCAGGTCCTTCTGAATGACATGTTTGCTTGTGTGGTATGGTGCTGAAGAACAGGAGATCCCACTTCTTGTGTGGCTGCCCATCAATGATTTTCTTGGTCAGCAGAGTGTAAATATGTTTTGGATATAGTTTGCCTGTTCCTAGAAAAGCAGGAGGGGAGTAATGGTGACTCACTCAAACTCACTCATAAAATGAATGTGATTCTAAACAATTTTGTTTTAGGGAGTAGATAAATAGAGGTTGCTGAATCAGAAGCATATTTTTTGAAAATGGATAACATTATCTGGAACAAGATAATGAACAAGTTTCTGTGTGGAGATACACACTTCATTCTGTCTTGTCCAGAATAACAATGTTGTGCAGTCTGTTTTAATGGAATACTTTGGATCATTTGCTTTCAGCCAAAATAAAGAAAAGTTAGGAAGGCATATGTGTGCCATGTGTGCAGCACACAGAAATAAAGGAAGGTCTACCATGAGCATGTTTTGAAGCTATGGGCTGAGATTTGGGGTTTTGGTCCTGATCTAAGGAAACCATTTAAAGAAAATGTTGTTTTCTTGAATTCAGGAGCTTGAAGTTCACACTTTTTGCCAAGTTTTGTTGAAATGAGGCCTCTCACCTTGTAATACTTTTGATAAATATTTTTCTAATACCTGTGATGAGAAATCTGTCCAGCATGACCAAGCTGGGTTTGAGCTACCATAGACTCCACCTTGGCAGCAAAAGAAAACTCTTGAATTATAATTTGAGGCAGAAGTATCTTTGTGGGGCAGACTTTAACCCATTACCTGGTCAATTGTGCAGCTGCATAAAATTTCCAGACAATGATGTACAGAAACAGAAGGTGAATTATGGATTCTATAGGTTTCCTTCAAGTTTGATTCCTTTCTGCTGATAGGGAAAAGTTCTGCTATCTCCTTACAGTAATAACCAAGCATTATTTAGGATGAAATATTTTTTTGAAAAAAAAATAGCATAAACTTGTCAATTTCTTATTTTTCATACCTCTCAATATATAACTTGAAAAAAAAAATTGAAGTTCTCCTAATTTTCTATGCTGAATTTGAGAATTAACAAGCCTTTGTTAATTGTTTCATGTTGAACCAGCAGGTGTTTGTGGCAGGGTTGTGTATTAAATATCAACACTTGTGAGAATATTTGAGAAGTTAATTGGCAATTTCCATTTTAGAGTGTTATAAATAATACAATGGAATGTCTTCCGTGCCTCCTTGTATTCTGTGATTGCAGCTGGGGTAGGTGTGTTTCTTCCACTTCAGCTTTCTGGACAGGTCAGTACTTAACATAATGGGTATGGGTATGAGGCCTTTGGTAATATTTTGATTCATTTTATGGTTGCTGTTTATGTTTGAGTGAGTGCCAAGTGCTTAGGCTGCCTTGCAAGTCCCAAACGGAGCTGAAGTCCCTGCTTTGGAGGAGCTCTCCCCAGTTTGTGTTGCTGTAGGGGAGCTGCAGGCACAGCCAGGCTCTTGCAGAGATTCAGAGAAGGTAAATAAGTGCACAGTAAAGCAGAGTCCATCATCAGCTGCACACTTCAAAGTACCCAGGAGTGGTTTTATTCAAGATATAGATTTTGCTGATTACTTTAAGACCATCACATAAAGAATGGAAATGACTTTTCACAGCACTCTGTTTTCCGTATTTTTCTCTCATTTTGTGCTGTGGCTGAAGTAAAGGATTACTTTTTTTTCTTTTAAAAAGGCACCTACTAAAGCACTTATATTTTTATGTCCTCACCAGTTTTCAGTCTCAACTACACCCAAATTACAATGTACATTTTTTATCATGACATTTGAATTTATTCCTTTTATAAAATGTATTCCAGATTTGCATTCATATTTTGCTATAGCTCTGCATAAAGTACCTCACTGCGATGCTCTGATTATTTGATTAATTCACTCTGTAAAGATCTTTGACATCCTTAGTGAAAATGTCTACAGAATTTGTAAGTTTAATTCATTAATTCAAGGAAAATCATGTAGGAAAAGAGCAGTAAAGGGACAGAAAATCATGGTGTCATTTGCATGGCTGTTAATGTCAGTATTTTGAAGAATAATGATTGTGCAAATGCAGTGAAATATGTGTTGTACTGCAGTGAGAAAGGTCTGTATTCATTTACTTTTCAGCTAAGTACCCACTTAAACTCTAGCACCAATTTTCACTGTTTACTGATCTGAGGAGTTAAATGTTAATCATGCCATGTTACCGAAATATTTTTTTGCTACTACAAATGAATTCATTTCATCATTGCCAAGGCAATAATTAGCAAAGAAGAAGCCTTTGTGTGCAAGGATTTATAATAGAAATGAACTTCAGCATTCAAAGTTTTCTTTCTTTGTCTCTCTGATGCTGTTGTGTGAAGATGAAGGCATGTTTCTGACTCCCCCTAAAACTTCCCATGTGGAACACGATTCAGTCCAAGACAGTCTGGGATCTGAGCTTCAAAACCCCAGTTTTAACCTTTAGGGCCTGAGATAAAATATTTTTGTGTTGGAAAGACTGTTCTTAAATGGTCACTTACATCTAGCTGGGTTGTGTCATTAAATGTGACCCATCTGTATTTCAGTAAGGTGGAGTTCTCATTTTTATCCATGTGTTTAACTCGGCTCTTTGCGTGTCAATTATAAATTGTCTTTTTCCTGACAAAAGAATTTTGTCAGAGTTATCAGAGATGCATTTCTTTCTCCCAAGTTAAACAAAAAGCCACCCAAATGCTCTCTTCTGAGAAGTAAGGTTTGCTGAGAAGTAAGGTTTGCTTTTTATGATGTGTTTGGGTACACAAGGTCTCCAAATGTGAAAAAGAGTAAATGCTAAAGAAAACTGATAGATAAAGTCTGGTGTACACAGTGATGAAAGCACATTCAATTAGCATCACTTCTTACGGGAACCAAGATGTTCCTGCCCCTTCTGAAGTGGTGAATGCCCTCTGTAATGGAGGCAGAGCAAATCAAACTGAAGTGTGCTCTCAGTTTCCACCCAATGTGAGGGTGGAGGACTTTGCTCCTGCTTCAGCAAACTGCACTTTGCTGCTCTCAGATTTGTTAATCGTCATGGTGGACGTAGGAAAAGCAAACTCTGGAAGGAATTATAAATTCTGGAATGGTGTAATGCCCTGCTTAAGGAAACTGGTCTCATCAGGGCTCGTCACTGCAGCAGTGTCACAGTCAGCAGGGATGAGGGCTGGGTCACACACAGCCATGGTCTCTGTTCTTTCGGGGTTGCTGCACCATGGGGCAGACTGATCTGCTGAAATAAACGCTGGTGCTCTATGAGCTGGTGTAACCACTGCCTTTGTGCCAAATGGACTGTGTCCAATCATTACAACAATATAAACTGCACAAACAGTGGGGGGTTTTTTCCTCCTTATTGTGGGCAGGTGTTACACAAATGATTACATAAATATGGCTAAAAATAAATATTATCCGTAGCTACCTCAGTCCTCAAAGATCAATGGCTATAAAAAACCTGCTACATTTCATTGGCTCTGTAAAAACAGGCCATTTCCTGCTGACCTTTAAAGAATTCTTTTTCATTATTGCCTATTACAGGAGGATAAACCCTTTAGATTTTAACAGGGAAAAAAAAAAAAAAGAAAAGGAAAAAACCCATGGCATCAAACTTTGTACGTTTCTGAGGTGCTTTTTGAACTTCACGAGTTGTCAAACTACAGTCACTTAGTAGCAGTTGTATGAAACTGAAATACTGTGGAAGCTGCCCTTTTCAGTTATTTACAAAGTCACCATATTCCTTGGAATGTTATTAAGACAAAAGACCCAAGGTTCTTTGATGGTCCTCTAATAGTCCACAGGTCTCTAAGTTTCTTTTTTGTCAAGTGTTGAGTCACTGACATATCTGCTCTGTGAGAAATGAGGCTTGGTAAAGCAGAACATGTGCACAGGGTGTCTCAGGCTGAGAGGGATTTGAGAGCTGTAAATCCCAGAGATGTGATGGTGCCTTTGGTTAGCGCTGCTCCCTGGCTGAGTGCAAGGCTGAGCAAGTCAGAACAGATTTGAAAGGAGTGCAGGAACTGGCAGGAGCTAATGAAAAAAGACTTCAGCCAGCAGAGACAGGCTTATTTGGGGAGCATCTCGGGTCTCCAGAGGCAGATGAGGTCCTGTGTTGTGCTCAGCCATAGCTATCAGAGCATCCTGTCACGGTTAGGTTTCTACGTCTTCTAGATGTGCTGTGGCGTTGCAGTGATGTGGAGGAGATCAGAAGTTATGATAGTTTGATATCCACAGTTACCCTCACTCTGAGGTCACTACAGTGTCTGTGCAGCCCTGAAACAATCAGTGTGTGGTGGTGGTGGAGAGGGAATTAGGAATGGGAAATCACTGCTCACTTACAGAACTGAACACAGCCCATGTTTCCACTCATTACTGATGCCTTGGACGTCCTAAAGAGAAATTATTTCTGAAACAAGAAGGAGGTAGCTTGAAGTGGATACAATGGTTTCTAGATGTGATTTAGTCCACCCTCTCAATTACTTTTTAATCTGTGTCCAAATTCCCAGGCACTCTACTAATTTGTGCTGGTGTTATTAGCAGGTGGCTGCCAGCAAGCAAATTCTAAGCCGTAAAAAAAATGTTGCTGTTGACAGAAACAGCCCCACAGAGACATATTCATCTGAAACTTGAAGGCAGATTTAGACACTTCAAACATATGGTCTAGTGCTTTTGCCCAAACCAGGCAACAAAAGAGGACTTACCTAATTAAAGATTTACTTTGTTTTTACTTCATTCGCTTTGTCTTTCCATTTTAAAATGGTCTGCCCTTTGTTCATTCAACAAGAGAGGGGTCAAGGCTGAAATCTTAATGAAATTGCTCACAGAGAAAAAAAATACCTATTTTGCTTGTAAATGCTGGTAGTTCAGGTTCTTAGTCATGGAAGGTTGCACTGGAAGACATCAATGTTGGATTATTTTGTTCACAGTGTGGCCAAATGAAACGTGCTTCTCCCTCAGTCCTGTGATTGCTTCAGTGTTTTGTTCCTTGAGTTGGCTGGAGTGGGCTCAGGCATGGAATTCCGGTGGTGTTTATAAATTATAGATATATATATCACTGTTCTTGTTCAATTAACAGGTTGTTCCCTTTGTGTTGTAGAGGTATTTGGATCAGTTTAGCTGTAGACTCATTCTGCAAAGTAACTCTTTTTCTTGTCATCAAGTAGGGCTTAAATGATGAATATTGGACAAAATTTTCTTCTGAGTGCAGTTGTATTTGATCAACTGTATTTTCACTCGAATCCTGTTTTCCTGTTAGGGTGACACAGATGTGGAAAACTGTATTAAAATCTGTTGAACTATTCCAGTCAGTGTCACCACATCTTCAGTTAAGAACCTTTTCTCTTTTTTTTCCCTATGGGATTGAGCATAGCTATAAATGAGTCTTGGTTTTTGTCAACAGAAATGCAGTAAGAGGGTAATAATATCAAGGATGATGTCAAGTAATGCAAACCACAAAATTAAAAGTTGGAACTGAGTTGTTTTTGGTTTTTTATTGGTTTTTTTTTTTTAGAAATTTTGAACTCTCCATTACTTGGAGCTAAAAAGTAAGGAAAAAAAAAAACACTAGCAGGATTGGCAGTATTGCTCTTTAAGGTATTACATACTCAGACTATGAGGTTGTAAATAAGAAGGATTTGGAGAACTATAAAGTACACTTTCCAAATCTTCTATAATTACTTTCTTGAGCTTTCATGATAAAAATAAGATGTAAGATGGATCCATTTTTGTGGGACACATCTTGTTTTGTCAAATCCTTATAACACATTTCATCCAAACTAGTCATAGCCATGCAATACAATTAGGAGATTTAATCCAGTATATGTCACTTGCTCATTTTATTGAATGTCAGTGAAAAAGGGAAATAAACCTTGACAAAACCCTATTCTCTCACATGTCCATCTTTCAGTATCTATTGGGATTACTAAAGGGCACAGAAACTCCTCTGTGGCAAATTTAGCCAAGCAACAGCATGGGCTCTGTGGAAGCCAGGCTATTATTATTTTTGTAGAAAAATCTTAAGCTCTGTTGTGTGTAATGACTGGGAAGGAAAAAGCTTTCTGCACCAGGTGGTCTTAAACTCGCAGTTTTGAAAATGGGTTTCGTACCCTCTGGAAATTCAGTCGTTTTGCGTACCAGTGGAGGGAGCAGGGAGCATGGATCCATGAGGATTCCTGTGCTGATTGCTGTGCTCTGGGGTGAGCCCTGGGTCCCTCCCAGGCTGTGATTCTGGGAGACACTTGGGGCTGGAACATTGATCTTGCAGCGCTTTGTGTTCTGCTGGAGCTGGGATCCAGCTACACTCCGAAAACTTGTGCTTTTATTGATTCCTAAATATAGCTATTCTGAACACAAAACAAGGTGCTTCGTGAAAGATTTTTTCTGCTTAGGTTTTGCTGTGTCTGTTTGGAGGTCACAGCTCTGGAACTAATGTAGCACTTCACGATTCTTTTTGGTTTTAATGAGTTTGGTCCTCGATACTTCTCAGCTAAAAGAAAGGATTCTATCTGCAGTTCTAAATATTGGAAAATTGACTTCTCATTGATTCTCACTGCCTCTGTGTGTTGCAATGGATTCCTTTTTCTTCTTTTTTCATTAAAGTTCAAATTTTATTTCCTTGTACCATCATTTCTCCTTACATATCTTCCACCACTTGATCTTCTTTCCCTCAGAAAAGGATTCAAGCAAAATTGTGTTTCTTTTTATTAACAGTTCCTATTATTTGCTGAGGTTCGTCCCTCCTCATATGCCTAGCCTTCCCTTTCCCACTGCTCTCACTGAAGCAGATTATTCAAACTTTTCCTTCTCTGGACTGCAAAATGTCACAGAACTATTCCTTTTGCCATTTGATGCAAAGCTGATTTAATCTGTCAACTGACATGTGAGCATTAACCTTTTTCTTCTGTGTTTTAACAGGACTGAATTTACCAAAAGCACAGAGAAAATATCAGTGTGCTAGGAATCCTAAAGTAAATCATCTTAAATTACTCTTCTCTTTGAATTTATATTCACTCAGGAAAGCAATTTATTTTGAAGATATGGGATTATTTCACAGTAGTTAAGTATGTTTTCAGGCTTTAATTGACATGACAGATCAGTAGTGATCCACTCTCATCTCTGGCTTTTCTTGTTAACAGATTTGACTTTTTGAGTCTTTGACTCCCTCTTGAAATTTCTCCATATTAGATTTGGCTTTCAGACTAAGATATAATTTATGGAATCAGCTGCTTTGGAGGTAGTTGGTGACACTTTTTGTCTCTGTAAAATTCTGTAAAATTGACAACTAAAACTTCAATTATAACCCTTTAGTGCCTCTTTTCTGTAATGTCCTCAGAGTGTGAAAATGAACAAATAATTTCTCAGCCATTTCCATAAGCCCAGTCTGAAGGACTAATTCTGACAGGAGTTCTGGCAGCAGTTTTTTCCTGGATGGAAACTCACTGTGAGAAGAGTAATCTAGAACTGGAATAAGATGCATCAAGTAAATGTCTTTTAAATGTTTGTGTAACTGTAAACAACGCTAGCTAAACTGCAGTGAGATTTGTTTTACTTTATATAGCAATAGATTATTTCCAACATTGCTATAAAACATAATTATTATTCTGTCTTGTAAGCCTGATGCCAGTTTTATGAATTTGTGCAGTACCTTAGAGAAGCTTACTGGGAAGAAGAGATGGAGTCCCCTTGCAGTTTTTGCCATTTATTGTCTACATGGTTTTACGCAAGTGATTTCTTTCTTATTTCAGTATAGGAGTTTCAATGTGGAGAGCAGGCTTTTTTATGCTATTGTTTTCTCCTTCAGAGATATAAAAGGGTTCATTAATCACAACTGAATTTTATTCAGAATTGAAATTTATTAAAATCTTATTACCCAATTAGAATTGAAAATTTTTATAATTTCCTATTAAGCTAGCTCCAGTTTTGTTTTAGGACACCTGCTTTAGTTCTGCCATGATTGCTTTGCATCATCAAAATTTTGGGTATTATTTTTATTTATTTTTAAAGCGCCTCAGTAGCTGCCTTTTTCTTTCCCCAAACAAGCTCCAAAAATAAGAGCCAGCCAGTCAGGCAGAAGACCTGAGTGATTTTACTCACAAAAGTCTGAGGCACCTCTTAATCAAGCTAATATGTGAGTAGTCACTTCCACATAAAGAAAGTTTTAATAAGTATGTCAGAGGCTATTGCTTAAAATCCTTTGTAGAAATCCAGATAAATAATAACTTTATTAAGTAGATCCGTAATATTGAAAGGGATTATTCTGCCAGGATGAAGGATCTTCCCTCCAAAAAATGCAGCTTCTGAATCTGTTAATAACACTGATATATAAAGAAGTCTGAATACTCACTTCATCTGAGGACATTTTTTTCTTATCACGTGCATGGATAATAGAGTGGGGTATTTATTCTCACTTCAGGATATTGTTACTCTGACTGTAAAATCCATTTTTTGGATGATTACAGCTCTTTCTGCCCATGGGGAGTTACATTTGTCACTTCATCCATTCTTTCCTGCTACTGCTGAATGTGGTGGGAGTTTTAGAGGAATGCACTCCCTGGTCCTAGGGCTGTCAGCTGCAGAGAGGGCAGGAGCCAGCCCCACGTGGGTGACCTTCCAGGCACTGCTTTCATTTCTATCAGCTCCTGTTGTAACCTTGTGTGTGCTGGGAATGGAATAGCATCCCATGGTAAAACCACAAAAGTGTACCAAGAGCCACCATCCAATCCGTGGTGTGTTTTATTGATACATCCAAGTGGTAGCCAATAGAAACTGATAAAAGCAGAAATGGTGAAACAATCAAATATTTATTGCTTTTGTGTCATTGCTAAATATTTATTTCGGATTGAAGCTGAGGATGTTGTAGATGTTCTGAATTTCTGTGGGTCTGCTTGTTGTCAGGGAAGAAGGAAGTTATTCATGCATGTCTTTGGATTAATTAATTATCCTGAGGCCATAGCTGCTTTTTAGCAGTGTCATGTTGCAGAGATGCCAAAGTGAAATCAATCCATGTGCAGTGACACGGATTCAACATCATGAGATCTTTTATTTCTCTTATGTTTGTGGGAGCTGGTGGAAAATAATCTTCTGGAAAATTAAGCAAACAGTGAAACAGGCACCATGAGGTGAATCTCAGGGTGGGTTGACTGACATGACATTCCCATTGCTTGCCAGGAATTCTCTCCCTCTCTGCCTTTTCTCAAAAGGCTGGGAGCATGTTCAGGTGAATGCTGCTTCTACCAAATGTATTTCTTATAAGTAAACCATGATTAGCACTATAGCACCAGACTTAGAGAAATCAATTAAGCATATTTCCATCATGGGGGTTTCTTGTTTGAACCTGTAGTTTATTTAACAAAAGGTAGTGAAGGGTGATTGTTGACAATTTTGTTTTGCAGAGTAAATTGTGAGCACTTTTTCCTTATAAAGTGTTTTCTTCAAGAAGAAAGAATATAGGATGAAGTATTTTTATGTGTTATTGTAGACAATGATAGGGTAATATTTCTCAGTTCAGTGGTTTTGGGGTTTTTTATGGATGTTGTGTATGTAAACCTACACACCTGCTTCAAAATTGCAGAAATCTTTAAATAATTTACAACCATGTTGATGGTTTGGAAGCAGAGATGTGTTAGTCCTTTGCACAAGGGATTTTTCTCCTTTTTCCAATCTTTGTGAGATGGATGCAAGAGTTATGTGCTTTCAGATTCCAGTGTGTGTGTGTGTGTATATATATGCATATATGAATATACATAAATATATATGACAGCCAGTTTAAATTCCAGCTAGAATTGCTGGTGAAGAAGGTGCTGCTTTTGCCATGGGCAAAATGCCAAAACTGTGCAGGCTGTCTGTGTTTGGTGCAATTCCCATGTAATTCTCATCATAGCCAGGCATGCAGAGCCCTGCTGCAATGCACAGGAGGCTCAGCTGCCTTGGGGCTGTGGTGAAATTCTAGGGACCCCTTGGAAAAGGGGATTCTCCTGATTCCTGGGTGTCAGTCTTCCATTATTGCCCGTTTGAGTTGTATTTGGTTTTCATTTAATTTTCCTCCAGTAATATGGGACTGCGATAGAGAAATTGTATTTTGCCTGAACGAACTTCCTACTTTTGCTTTCTTTTCATATAGGTAAGTTTGGTTTTTTTTTATTTAAAGTAACCAAATGAGAAGGTGCTCAGAGACAAGTATAAATGCAACATTTTATTTTATTTCTCTTATTAATGTCAGAATTTAGGGCATATCTACCAGATATTTTATGGGAATGGAGCTCAAGCTAGGCACACAGTTCCATTTCTTGGCCTGTATATCCATCTGGAAATTGCAGTGATACAATGGTTGTATCCTCTACATTGAGGTACCTGTGTTATTTAAATAATTGGGGCTGTTACACTGTTGTACAACTTAAAAACCTGAGGCTGAATGAAAGCACTCATACAGGCAAAACTGGTGTTCAAGTAGTTTAATCAAGGAAATCAATGCTGGAAAGGAGAGAAGAAGATGCTGGCTCTGTGACCACATCAGTCCTTCTGCCATCGGCATTTGCCAGTGAGGTGACTCTTCTCTTTGTCTTCTTCTGTCCAGATTGGTAACTCCAGACTTAAGAATCCACAAATCAACCTCTTTGTTTTTGTCTTATTTTGTGACTCTGTACAAATTCTTACAGAGCAAGAATGTCAATAATTTATAATTGGCTTGGGGTAAAAGTTGAGAAGATGTTCTCCAGCCCAGTATGTAGGTGGAACTTCTGAGTTGGAGACTTCTGATTGAAAATGTTTGTAAGGAAACTGTGAAGCATATAAAAGGATTTATTGTTGAGGGTGTTTTTTTTATCTCAGAAAGCATTTCAAAATACGACTGTCATTCCTAAGAAAGGACGTAAATGACAAAGTATGTTTTCTTTATTGACAAGTGATAATTTCACAATAGCGATGAAGAATCCCTCTGTGCTGCATTTTCCATTGTGATTCCAGGTTAGTGCTGAAACAGAGGGCAGAGAGTCTCATTCTGCCGAAGGTGATGATGGTCTTTTGGGGTTTAATGAGCAAGGGGATTGCTGTACTGAGAGTGCTCCTAGCAGATAATAGAATTAATTGAAATCAGAATGAGAAAAAAGCTTCATCATTAGTTTTTCCTGGGTTTATCTGGAAGAGGGAGGTCTCCCACCATTCTTTTCTGCTTAGATGACTTCCTCTATGTGCTAAATTTGCACTTCTGTGTATCCATATTGCATTTGAAAAGAAATAAAGAACAGCAAATCTTTCAATGATTTAAATTTGGGGTGGGGGTGGAGGGAGGAATCCAGCTGTCTGTGACATGATTTTATTTTTCATTTAAGATATGAATAAATATTTTAAGAAGCAACCAAATGTACGAATGCACGCTTGAATTATTGGAAGTGTTTGGGTGGCTGGTTCCTATCCAGCTGTTCTTGGCACATGATCTCCTTGAACTGTTCCAGATGTGATAAGGAAATCACTGGGGCCTGCTGCAGGCACCTTCAAACTTTATTTATTTACTTTCTAAATTACTGTTTTACTAAAGTCAGCAGCTGAGCAACTTGTGGTCAATCACAGCTGAAAATGATGGTCCAGTGTTTGATGGTGCTTTCCACCCTCATTCTAGGTATTTGTGTTTTAATATCCTTGCTGTCTTTCTGTAATGAGTGATGGACTGTAGTTTGTTTCTGGATATCAGCCTTCATGAAGAAAATCTGTTACTTATTCTTATCTGTTCACTTATCTGTTACTGATACTTATTCTTGGGCCTCTGATGTCCTGGAAGTCGCAGTGGCATGACCCTTATGAAATGTGACATTTTAGTTTAAATTATATACAGCAGGGCAAATCTGTCTGTTACCAAAAGATGCAAAAAGTGGTGATGCTGGCATTCTCCAAAAAAAGTGGGGTTTGTGAGTAAAAGGCTCTATATAAAGTTGTAGCATTCTTGGGAATCTTTTCAGTATTCTCTGGGCTTATTGTTATTTACTCTAAAGCTGTTCTTTGGTAATTCTCTTACAGCCCAAAAATAGGGAGCATTTCTGAGCATCTGAAACCAGCTTCACTGTGTTAGTTCACAAGATTTGAAATCCTTTTTGTAGCTTAAATTTGTATTTCAGGCCTGGTGGTGTTATGTGAATATTATCCATTTTTAATCAATATACCAATTATTTCATTTAAAACAAGTAACCATGACTTGGTGTTTCTTTTGTGATTTAAATGAATAACTTTGAAACTGTAATTTTGGGACCTTCAATGATATTCTGTATTTAAAAAGGCATTTATGTAATTCTTACAGCCTCTGTCACTAAGGAATAGTATTTTAGGGGCAATGAAAAATTCAGGTAAGCTATAGAATATCCACATTATTGTAAAATGTAATTGTTATTGTAAAAATTCAGGTTTTGACTTTGGAACAGTTACGAATTTTTAAAAAAACATAGTGGAATTTTATGAATGTATTGGAAAAATCATCTCATCTTGCTGCTTGTCTGAAGTTATTTGTTATGTTGTGCAGTCAAACATCTGTTCAGAGTTTTAAAATAGTTAGAGATGACAGCAGTCCTCTGCTGCTGGAGCATCCACAAGAGTATTGAACTGCCCCAGGATCTGTGTTTACAGAACATAGGCTGCATAAAATGCAGGAGATTAGGAAGGTGCAGAGGGAGTTGAAACTGTAGACAGCAACGTATTTCATGTATGTTTTATTTATGCTTGTGAAACCTGTGTTTACTGAGAGCTGGAGTAGGTGCATAAACAGGCAAACAAAAGTAATAAAGTACCAAACAACCAGCACAGTGCTAGCATAAAAAGAGCAGAAAAACAGAGTGAGTCTTTAGCTCTCTCTGCAGTTGTAGTTTTCTTTTTTAAACTTGTTCTTTGGCTAATGGAGAGGGCTCTGTCTCACACCAAGTAGGAAGGGAGCCTGATCCATTCTGCAATAAGGAAATCATTGCCCCCATCCATAAGGAAATCATTGCAGTTACTGAGTGTTCAGAGTGGTGTAAGTGCTCAGCCTCACAGCACAGTGTGCAGGAGAAGGCATTAAAATCCAGCCATAGCTCTGCTGATGCTGTCTGCATCCTTGCATTTTTATTGGGTTCCCAAAACTTAATATTCCCATGAGCGGTTGGGTCCACAGTATGCTTTAATTTTTGGATTTCATTCCACCTAAAGAGATGATCTGCAGGCTTTTCAGGTTAATACAGTGCTCTTGGGGTACCAAAACACCACGGCGGCCGTAGCCTGAATTCTGCTTGAGAGTTTCCCGAGTAGCCTTGGCCTGAGCTGCTTTGTCCCTTGCCAGGGAAGCTGGGAGGGAAGAGCTGGTTTCACTCAGGAGGCATTGCCCTGGTGAGTGCAGCTCAGCTGGGCACATTGCCTCTCTGCTGCAGCAAGGAAATGTTATGGTCTCAGCAGATGGCCAGGAATGCTGAAACACTGATTTAATTAACTGCAATCCCACCACCAGACAGCAGCTCTTGTGGCTGCATCTGGAAGTAGAGCAGAATGCTTAAGGGGCAATATTGTCCTTCTGAAATTGAATTAGGCAAACTTTGGGACATCTAGGGGTTACATAAACATTGGCGGTGGGTTGGAGAGGAAAGAGTAAGTGCTAAATTGATAAGGGGATTAGAGTGCAAAAAGTCTTTTGGGAGCACTGCTGTTCTTCCTCCTGAAGATAAGCAAGGTTGTGCTGAGCAGTTTGGTAGTCTCAGTTGCGGTGGCTGGAAGTCAGCTTGAGTTTTAAAAGTTTTACAAGTGCGGTAGAGAGATGGGCATGACAGAACAGATTGTGGGCTTAAAGCATGTGAGCCTTGCATTATGTGAGCATTTGATTGCTAGGCAAGCTTCAGTTTGACAGAAAGGAGCAGTTCTAGTCTTGCTCTGGGAGGTGAGCTGGGGGTGTGTGAGCTACACCACCTACACCCAGGTGTCAGGGCACACCATCCACAGGTATCCACAGACCCTCTCCTGGGAACGGAAGGAGCAGAGCATCCTTTCCTTCCTCCTGGGAATACAGGGGCAGCAGGAAGGCTGTGCAGTGCATTTGACTACCCCTGTTTCAGTGAAATAATGGCTGGGTGCTGGCTGGACACTATAAGGTGGAGGTGAAGAAAGCTAAGGCTCTACATTGAAAAAGGAGTCTAGAGACTAATTCTTATTTTCATTTCCACTTGCTCTGAGAAACCTCTGTTCTGTGTACATATTCCTTCTTCCCAAGGAAGGCCCAAGGCTTGGATAAGCTCGGTTATATACAGTGAACTTCAGAAGTGGTTTTGCTGCACTTTCTTTGTAATCTAACTAGTGGTGCTTCCTTTTTATGAATCATCAAAGGCCCTCCTTTTTCTGAAATCTTCAGCTCCATACACAGAGATAGCGGGAGCATGCAGAAAGGCTGTGGGTGATTGTTGAAATATAAGTGTCTTTAGGAAGAATTCAGTAAGCCTCTGATTGAGGTGGTTGAAAAAAATAGGTGCAATGTTTTACAAATGCTTTTATTGTGCTGATGGGTTTGGTAGTTGCTTTCTAGTAGTGAATTAGTGCAGATCACATCAGCCAGACTCAAGAAAAATGGCTTGTTTTTTTCCAGCCATCTGCTTAGCTGTAAATTGCTTTCTCCAAGCTGTATGCAATCTTTTGCTTTGCCTCTGTCTCTGCTTTAGCTCATGCTTCCTATTTTTTATCTCCTCAGGGTGCAATGTACTGTATCAATCAAAATAGGATAAAAAGGTCAAAAGTCTTCAAATGTTTTCATAAAAAGGGGGAAAAATGGAACTAATATAATCACCTCATACGTGGCATTTCATTTATGTCATTTATTTGTTGTATTATAGCTCTAAGTGAGGTGAGTTACTTTGAAAGCAATGGTGATGAAACCAGACCTCCTCAAGCTCTGGAGCATGGAAATAAGAAAACAAGATATATATAGAGAGAGGGGGAGAGACAGATCCTAGATTGCTTTAGTAAGTAAAGGAACCTCTGTGATTGATTTCCATGATTCATGTGAGCTCCTTACTTACAAAGCAGAGGATGTTATTCTCAGATTTGGAACTCTTTTTTCTTCTTATCTGTGGCTCATGATGCTGAATGATTATTAACAGTTATACTTGAGGAAATATATTGGGCTTCAGTAAAGATTGCTTCTCTAGAATTGCTTTCATTTTGTTTCAGGTTGGGTGAGAAGGGGTTCATGTGGGGGTTGGTTCTACGCTTGTTTTTGCAGTGGAGGGACTATTGTAATTGTCAGAGAAATGATCTTTTCATTGATGAGAAGTAGGAAGACATCTCTACAGATCATCTGATCCATCTCCCTCTCAGCTGATCAGTTACTTCAGGCTGTTCAGGACTTTCCCCCTAAGTTTTGAATATTTCAAAAGATGGATATCTGGGCAACGTGTTACAATATTTTGCAACCCTCACGGAAAACCAGAGGTGTTTAAATGGAGCCTTCTGTACTTCAGTGTGGTTTCGTTGTCTTTTCACTGGGTAACACTGGGAAGAGTTTATTTCTGTGTTCTGTGGAGAGAGAAGGGCCTGGGGCTGACCCAAAACCAGCTCCAGGAAGGTGCTGAAGAAAGCAGCTCTTCCTTGGCACACCCCTGTTACTTATTGACTGCACTGATTCCCCTCCTCTGCACTCTGGGACTCAGGTTATTAGCAGTGATAGATATGCAAAACCCTTCTAATTGCTTGAAATGTTTCTTTTTTTTCCTGACTCGAGAAGATTTTGAAGTTTCAAAGGAAAAAAAAAAATTCAGGATTGATGGATTTAATTTTCTGTGATATGGCTCTGGAGACAGAAGCCTTTATATTAAATTGTAGATCTTTGCAGATTGAGTTTGTTTAAATAAGGCATAATTTTATATTTAATATCTGGGAAAACCATTTTTTATGAAGCCAAGAAGATATTTTTGTAGATGATGAAGATGAACAATTTTCTTGGGTTTATGATTACCATCAAAAGATGAAACTCTTGAAAAAGCATTGTTTGGAATTAAAAAATATTTTTACCTGACTGATAAAATTAATGCAGATGTTTTTATTCCTATTATTTTTGTGTAGTAGCCATATGGTTTGTAATGCAAGAAATATATTCTAAAATCAGTGGGAAAATGTCAATTTGCAAATTCAGACACTAAGTTTAAGTTTCTTGTGTTTTGTTTTTGTTTTGGGTTCCTTATTTTGTTTTTTAACATTTAGCTTGTAATTAGGCTAAATTAAATGATAAAGCCAGGCATGTCAAAATGGCTAAGAACAAACATAAGTAATTAATTTTATGCTTTATATTAGATCATGTTAACCTGAGACTTTAAAATGCTGATTTCTAGCCCAGGTTTAACTGGACTTTTGCCCCAGAGATATCTGTTTTCATTCATTTTGTGGAGGTTTTTTGACTCCAGAGGAATAATAGAAGGAAGTTAATGTGAACATGGATTTAAAACCCATGGATTTAAATCAATAGTGCAATCTTTAAAAAGTTCATTAAGCGTATAAAAGAAACGGACAGCAGTGTGTATCTTCCTTAATGTTATTTATAAGGCTTGAGATGTTTAGTCATGATGCTAACTCCAAGTTGGTAGCATGAGTGTATTAATCTCTATTGCATCAGGTTCCATTTAAAAATTTTATATCAAATCAAATTAAACCATTTCACTGTAAGTCCCATGTGAATGCTTACAGATTGTTTAGCACAAAATAAATTGAAAGCAATACCAACTTGTAGTGCAGTTGATGTCTTTTTCTTTATGAATCTTGAACTCAGACTTGTATGAAGTAAATCCAGAATTTTAAACTATAAGTATATGTATTCCCTCTCTTTATGCTGGTTATCTTAAATGTTTCATTCAAATATTATCCAGATATTTTGAGACGTTTTCTTCCCCACTAAGCACTTGGTAGGAACATATTTGGGCTGGAGAACTATGGGTTTCAGCTCTTCAAGTGGATGTAATAAGGCATCATTTTGTTACTGAGTCTTACCTTTTCTCTGTAAAATGGAGTAGCATAGCTCTAAGCCAGGTTTTATGCTTTTTCCATTTTTCAAAATGGAAGTATTGTTTTGTATGAAAAATATAGTATAAATCATCTTAGCAGGATAAAATCCAAATTGAATTTACAGTGTAGATCATTTAAGTAGTGGAGGGGAGTAAAAGGACAACAACTTCTAAAAGGAAGAGCCAACATATTTCAGCAATAAGCAAAAGATGATGAGGATATTTTTCAGAACTGTTCTCTTCTGTTTAGAAACACACTGAGTTGGTAAAAATAAATAAAATTAATGAGTGTCTCATTTCTAATAAATGTGAAAGACAGCAAAGACAACCAAGAAGGAAAAGGTTATTTGGTATTATTGGAAAAAGCAAGGCTGGTCGTTTTTTATTTTCTGATCTATGTACTGACATTTAAAGGAACTTACTACATACAAATGGGGGGAAAACCTCATTAGAGGTGCAGGTAAACATATAATGAGTTTGTAGAGTAATTACTCCAGTCATAGTATAAATATTTTCATATATCAATTCCATGCACAAAAGTGAGATAAACTGTTTCACTGCAGGGCTGGTCTGACTTTTGAACAATCAATTTCTATATAAATGCAGTTATTTAGCTGTGCATTTATGAGGAGAGAAATGCTAGTAAATAGCAACAGAATGAAAATATCAAGGGTGGCAATATTTCATTTAGAATAGTCTGTAACAAAGGGAATTAAGAAATGTCCAAGGTAAGCTTAGATTAGCTAACTCAGTTAATGAAATAACTGCTGCATCATGGAACACACCTTGGGCTGCCAAATTTTACCAAAAAGCATGGTAATTTGTGAGCAATAATCTCTGGTGAGCTGTTTGCCTCTGTTCCATCTATTTGAATAAGCAGCTGTAGCATTATACTGAAACAACAAAACCTTGAGCTTCTGAGATGTTTAGAGAATTGAACAAGATATCAAGAGAGGTAGAGGGATGAGACTCAAGTGTGTAGTCAGTGAATTTTTTGACAGTGAAAAATAACTAACCTGTAAGTCATAAAGGCACCAGTGCTGTCTCTTTGACAAGTTGAAGACTGGGTCAAAGGCAGAGCTGATGTTTTCCAAGTATTTTTTGGGCACTCAGCTGGCAATTGTACCTGCAGGAGCCCCCGCCTGTGCTGTTTACAGCTCTGTTGTTGGGATGCTGTGTTCCAGAGGCAGCCCTGAAAGTTCTTCTGGTGTGCTGAGTGTTTTCCTTCTTGTCTGCCCAGGTGGGAAATTACACGGGAATAGAGAGAGCAGGTTTCTTCGAGCAGCCCCTGTTTCTCTGCAGATTTGCTGCACGCCAACTTGCAGTCTTTCCTCTGAATCTCTGTGGCACTACTGGCATTAAGGCCCTAAAAAAGGAGTAAAAGTAGAAAAACTCTTGAATCTAAATGGTGATGCTGAGCATGTCTGGATACTGGAGCCCTGCTGGCCTTGGCATGCCTGTGGTTTGGCTGGTACCCAGCCTCAGAGGTCATTGACGCAAGGCTTTCCTCCCTGCTTGTTTGCTGTGCTTTCACCTCAGTGTTGCGCCTTGCAGCTGCTCCTTCCCCCTGAGACAGGAGGGGAATTGAAAGGGGAGGAGGGAGAAATCTTGTGGGTGGAAGAAAAGGCAGTTTAATAGGGAAAACAAAAGCTCTCTCCATATGAGCAAAGCAAAATGAGGAATAAATTTGCCAATTCCCATCCTCAGGCAGGTGTTCGGCCACTCCCAGCAGGAGATGGCTGGGGAGGACAGAAATCATCATTCCAAATGTCACCCTCTTCTTTGTCCTTCTCCCAGCTTTTTTGTATTGCTGAGCATGGCACCGTGTGGTGTGGTCACTTGGGGCCAGCTGTCCTGGCTGTGTCCTCTCCCAGCTCCTTGTGCACCCCAGCCTCCTCAGTGCGAGAAGCAGGAAAGGCCTCGTTACACTGTGCAAACGCAGCTCAGCAGCAAGGGAAACATCCCTGTATTATCAACTCTGAATCCAGCACAAATCCAAAATGTAGCTCTGGACCAGCTACTGTGAAGAAAATGAGCTCTACTCCAGCCAAAGCCAGCAGTTTCTGTTCTGTGCTCCAGAACAGAACAGAAACTTTATGTCCTGTTTCTAGAAAGGGGCTCGTATCCTGCATGGCAGTGGATGGAAATGCCAAGATTTGCTTTGTTCTTACTTGGTATATTAATATTTTAGAATCTCAATCTAAAAATGAAAATTAGAATGTCCTAAGTTTTCTTGTAATCAATGTTTAATGCATGTTTCATTAACCTAGCTTCACTTTATAAAAATTCTCAGTATTTTTTCCTGGAAAAAAAACCATAATGAATAAGTGAGCTTGACAATACAGGATTTCTCCTTTCTGCACAAAATGACAAAGGTGCATTTATTTTATTACCCAAATGGCTTTAGTGTTTACATTGCCACCATTATTGCATATCTGTTGATAACTTTACCTCAAATAATTCCAGCCACAGGGAAGGCTGTGCTGATCTTGTGACACTGCTATTCCAGCAGCACTGGCAGGGATGATGATGCTGTTCACTGACAGGCTGAAGGTCACACAAAAGGAGAGTGGGGTGGCTCCTGGAGCTGAGCTGCTGAGCAGGCAACCTCTGCTTTTTTCCTTCTGAAGGTTTTAGTCTTCAGAAATTAGTTCCTTTGAAATAAGAATGAATACAATCAGAATGACCTGTTCTGCTCCTTTTGTGTGTATGTGATGGGGAGGATTTTGTAGCACTGTCTACAGGCAGTGTGAGCTCTGCTGCCTTTCTTTCACCTGAATTCAGAAGAGAATTATCAGGAACACATGGCTGAGTTCAGTTCAGTTGATTTATGATTAGGAGTTCAAGAGAAGCAAATGTATTCATCAAATTTCCTCGGGACGTCTTGTCAGAGACTAATTCTAATCCACAAAATGATCTTAAATGGGAACAATGGCTTTCCTGATTGTTGCTTTCTGCTGCCATTATTTTGAAAATGGAATCAAGAAAGAGTCTTGTATGTATGACCAGTATGTTCTGGCAGCAAGCATGTCACATCTGTGCTACCTATTGGAGTTACTGTTATTTCATAATACTCCAATCCTCAAAGTTTTCCTTTTTGTTGGGCTTGGCAGGTGGTGGCAGAGCATGGGTGGCTTCTCATGCAACTGCCTACTTTCTACAAAAAGTGTTGAGAAGAGATGAAAATTGTTCATTCAAATGTAGCAGGTCCTTTTGTGAACACTATTCTTTTCTGTGCATAATTTTATCTTAGATAGAAAATATCCACATTCCTGGTTTTCCATTGGGGAAAAAGTTCCCATTTTGCACAAGTAAATAATAATGTCACTGATGGGTCAGGTACTATCTGTCGTCAAGGGGTATTTCCTGCAGCTAGTACACACCCTGTGGTCTGAACCATGCTCATCCAAAGCCCACTAAATTACAAATATTTTGACTGGTGAAGCTTTATTAAGTTGCATTAATAACTCCTGGACCAAAACACTTGATTCCCTAGAATTTTTTGTGGTGTGGGTTTTTTTCAGAAGGCTACATCTATGTAGTGAGACTTATGCCATAATGTCATTTCAATACATACAGTTTTCAGAAAAAAGAATATTCTGCACAAGACTAAAACTTTCTGTATAATAGGGCAACTTTAAAGATTTTTAGGTTTTTTGTCAGCAATTTTATAGATCTCCAGAGAGTGGCCTGTTTGAATTTTAAAACTAGTCTTCCTCTGGGCTCTAAATGATATTTAATATGCTAAGGAAGGGTTATTCTGCAAAATGTTCCTCTGTTTGAACTTTGGTAGGCAATTACAGTGCATGTCAAATTGTTCTTATCTCTGAAATGTGATGTGTGGAGACCATATCTCCTGCCTTGAAGTCAGGGACATGGTTTGTGTAGAACATCTGTAGGAGTTAAGGATACTTTACTGACACGTCTGAGTGGCTCCAATTATTTTTTTCAAGCCAGGTGTAAAAACAGGTACAAAGCAAATGGATCACTGAATTACTGAGGGGTTTTGAGTTCCTGTCTCTGTAGGTAAACACTGGCTTGGTGTGACCTTGAGCTTTTTAGGAGAGGAGTCTGTGACAAGCAGTATTCCATGTAGATATTATGACTAGACAAGCTGAGTTCCTGGGTGTATTTTAAGTTTTGTCAAAAAAATTAAATAGAAAGTTTTGCTGCCATTTGAAAAATGGCCTTTATTATGCAGGGCCACGGTTGGAAGTCTTGCATGCCTTTGCCATGATAAGCAAAGGATCCTTTGTGCTTCTAGCTTGGGCTTGAAACAAAAAAATTAATTTCTCTGAGTATTTTTGGTCGTACTATTGAATTGGGAAATATTCAATGTAATAAAGTGAAAAATGTATTTGACAGTTTTTGAAAAAAGTCCAGGGCTCTGTTGCTTTTATTAAGTAGCTGGAAGCCAAAGATTTTAATGTTGGGCTTGTAATATTTGTGGGGAGGGAAGTGGGAAGAGACACATCCAGCAAACCTGTGAAGCCACTCAGGAGTGAGTTTGCACCTCTCCTTACAATTATCTCATTTGTTGTTATAATTGCCATCTTTAACAAATGGCTCTTGAAGGGCACCTAACCCCATGATACCAAATATAAATCTTACATCTTTCAGTCCTTTTATTGATTTCTTAGATATTTTTTTCTAACTAGGTCCCTGGCAGATGTTTTCAAGAAGAGTTTTGAAAGGTTTTTATTTATAAAATGGCAATCTTGGGCAGGCTTAATATAAAGCAAGGGTCTTGTTTTCATTTGTTTTTTCAAGTATTGAAGGTGGCTTTCATCTGTGCTGTGTGAGGCTTTGAATATGGTATGAAATCACTTTCCATTTATTCTAAATCTTTCTCGTGGCTGATGACTGCCGTGCATAATGAAAGACTGTGTTCATTTATCATCCATGGTAAATCATTGATCACAGAGGTATCTTGTGGAGAAACCTAATCAAAGCTTTTCAGTTTTTCTGGTTGGTTAAACTCAGAACAGCAAAGAAATGATTGCTCAGTTAGTTGGTTAAACATTTGGGTTATTAGATAATACTCACAGACCATTTCTAAGGTTTCTTTGTGGTTTACAGATGTGGTTTGTTGTTAAGGAGATTAAGGCAGGTACTTCTTATCCCTTGAAAAGCACAAAGACCTTGTATTGGTGTGAACTGTTTATCCAGGTGTGGATATGCCACAAATGAATTTGATAGCAAGTAACTATCAATAATATATTTATATATCTTTGGATACAAAATCTAACCAGAGTTCTAAGTGAATTCAGTAGTCTGGAACCGTTATGTAAGAATTGTGCTTAGGCTATGTGCATTGGTTAAGAACATGAAACTTTCTTTTTTCTTTTTTTTTTTCTTTTAAGGAAACACCTTCAAATTAAAGAAAATTTGTCTGTTGTTGAGGGAAGGGAAATTATCATCAGTTCAGGCGCTGTCATGGATGGCTGGATGGCTTGAATGGCTTTACTAACGTGTCTTGTTAATTTTATTTCTTGTTATGACCTACCTGTTAGGAAAGACAAAGAAGGCAAGCCATCTATATCAGGAGAGGAATGATCATTCAGTAGTTCCAGCATAATTATGGATGAGGCATTTAAGTCAAATGCACAGAACTCCTTTTCAAATGTTAAAAGCCTCATTTAGTTCAGTGGTTCCTACAGAGGATTTATTTACTAAAGTGTCCCCATTTAGTTTCTCCAAGGCTAAAGGATCCTGAAACAATGGAGTCAACAAATTAGGTGGAAGTTTTATTATCTAAATCTGGGCAATGTCTCAGGGTTTAGTAGCTGTGACCTCTACTCTTTATGCCATCTACTGAGAGAGCATAGCAGTCCTTCCCTGTTTGAGAGAGCTGCACTGGCAATTTACATACTGAAGAGTACAGTGAATTGTACCAACCATAAATATGATTTTTTAACAATTGGACTATAATTTCTCTATGATGTTAGAGTGTTTCAGCTGGACTGGTTCCACAGAAAATAATGTAAAAAACCTCCTTTCTTTACTATTCTTTGTCTGCCTTCTCAAGATAATTTCCTTTCTGGTTACTTGCTCTACCTATTTTTAATAGTTACAACATTTTTAAAGAAAGCTGACAGACACATGGGTTTTTTGGTTTTCCTTTTAAAGCTGATGCTGTCCATTCTTTAAGGGTTGTACTATTTCTCTAAGGAAAGAAAAAGAAGCAGATACACACCTTAATTCAGTCACATAATAGATTGCAAGATCTTAACAAAATCAAGTTAAAACCCTGTATGAAACTTTTATTATACAGTAAGTAGCCTCTCTGTTGTGGGGATTATCTAAAATTGCCTTTTTTGAAAGGACTAAAAAAAAGGAAAATAGGAGGAGGGTGAGTGTCCTGGATTATTGCTCAGGCCTTCCCATCTGAAGGGATTCATGAGTATGTCCAAAGCAGTATGCCTTTAGCCAGTTCCTTATTGGATCCCTAGTTTGTTCTTTTTAATACCATGCATTCATGTTACTTTAATTTAGTGTGGTTTTATGTGTTTATATTGAATTTAGTTCAGTTTTAGTTAGTAGGTTTTATGTTGTGCACAGCATAGACCATAGGGGTAGAACTTGAAGAAAGGGGCTGCTTCTCAGAATAGATAACACTCAAATGATCAGGACATTTCTGCAACATGGAAAACCTGGCTTTGAGTTCCTCATGCTCCATTCTCACACCAAAAACTGAATGTGAATCTCCCACCTCAGGTGGGTTCCTGACCAGCAGACTGCAAACTACTGATTTTCCTGAAGGGTTCTTTTCTCTCTGGTTTTGAGCACAGCGTTCTCACTTGTGATCTGGGGGCCTGATCTGTGGAACCAAGGAAGCTTCTTTTCTACTCAGACTGGCTGCATGTCTTAAATGACCAGATATCCTGTCTGACCCTCACTGTTAAGATTACTTTTTCCTCCCTTGTGAATAAAATCTTCACCTAATAACAATCCAAATAATAAATGTAAATTTCTATGTATGCCAGCTAAGGTCATTCTCCTTGCAGGCACAGAAATCTATATTTAGCTTACCTGCAGAGCAAAGGAATTATTTGTCGTTGTTTACAGCATATTTCAGGCTAGATTGTGGGACAGCCCAATGGCCTATATAATGTCATGGCTTGCTATCATAGGTTTATTGTGTAACTGATTCTCTGACCCAGGTTCAAGAGTATTGCATTCTCTGTGTGAAAATAAATACTTGATCGAAATTTATAGACCATTAGAATATTTTCTTATCATGATCTTGGATTTCTCTCTTAGAGGATAAATAAGAGCTGCAGTATGTTCTCTTACTGGCATCTGAATCTTAGTGCAGGGGATATAATGGTGTCAGGAGAAAATAATTTGCAACTGATCCACTGAGATGGATCATTCTAATTAATATCATCTTTGAGACTGCCAATTTGCAGTTTTACAAGGGGATGGAAATGTGTGTTGATTTGGATTCACTGCAAAAATTAAATTTCATTTTTCATAGGTACTATTAATTCCATCTTTCAAATTGGATTACTCCTGTTTATGAGACTGGAATCAGATTATAGGTTCATATAAGTTAATCTTTTGGGCACTGCGCTATTATGACTTTTTTTTAATTTAATATTACAGACCACCTTTGGCCTATGACATGCTTATTTTCCTGGTGTGTAGTCCTACAGCTTTCTCTTCTGGTGTAGTCTGTCCCTGAGATGCCACATGTTATTTTCAAAATTTTCATTTGAAATGAACTCGTATACTTTATTTTTCGCAAATTCTTTGTGCAGAAAAGCCATTTTCTGCATAATTCTTCACATGGTCAGAGACAATGTGATCACCACACTTGGGGAAAAGGGAGAATTGTTTCCATTTCAGATGGATGGATATCAGAGAGGAGGAGGAAAGGGATGGGGATTTGGTGTTGCCTTCTTTCCTAGCCAATGCAGTTTGCTGCTGCCACTCTCTCTTCTGCATCCCCACCTTCCTGTCCCTTGACAAGTAATATTTAGGCATAATAGGGATGTGGAGCTTTATATGGAAGTTTTTGGGGAAAATGTAAGTGGTGATAGTATTGGCTTCTTGGCCTAAAGTTTTATGTCCTGCCCTACGTCTTCTGTGTAGGTTCTCTTTCTTCCCTTTTTGCTGTCTTAAATCTATTTTATTATTCATCTTTGTTTATTGTGCAATTTGCTCCACCCTCACCCCCATTCACTTTACTTTTTCAAATGAATCCAACATTAAAAATCAGAGTGCTGTGTTAGTCTTATGAGTGACACAGTCATCTGTTTGAAATGTCCCTTGGCTCCATAAGGTTGTACAAGAAACAGTTTTGGAAAATGTCCACACAAAGTGTCTGTGATCTATTTGACTAGAACAAACATGTAGTAGTACTGTTTAACATTAGCAAAACAATGAAAGAATTAATAAAGTCTCATACTTATTTTTTCATAGTTAGGTGCAAATGTGCTTAAGTAAAAAGGGAGAAAGGCTTCTCACGAGGAATGAGAGATGTGTTTCTGCCTGTAAGTTTTCACACAGAGGTCATTGTGTGACTTCACAAAGTGCAATGCACAATGCAGTTTGTGACTGGTGACCTCAAAAAATCATCTGGGAAAGCACATTGCCAAAAAAAGATGTGAAGAAGGCATGATGAAATAATCTTAGCTGAATTTAGCACTTATCAGTTAGGGATATGCTGTTTGCAAGCATTTCAGCAGTGCAGAGTAGCTTTACCTGTGCTTGTCTTTTCATACCTTGTAATCAGAAGGATTTAGCTAATTCCATTCATACAGCACAATCCTGATGATATTTTTGGTCTAGAGCCTAGACAGACACACTCATTTAGGTGAAAATCTGAACGCAAAAAGAGAATACCTTTTTTTTCCCTATTTACTCTGCAAAGGGGCTGCATTTAACACGATTTTTACACCCCTTTGCCATTGTGTGCATTAAGCCCAAGCCTGCTGATGCAGTGCAGTGCTTCAGAAGAGGAGAGGAGCTGTTCCTGGTGCTGGAATGGATCTTAGGCTGTCCTCTCCAGCCTTTACTGCAGGGGTCCCACATGCACATCATGCTTTTCCTTCACTACAGGCAATACCTTATCCACATTCTTTTTCTTTTCTATTTTTCCTTTTTTTTTTTTTTTTTTAATGGTATCTCTAATAAACATTAGTTTGTCTTGGAATTGAGTGATCATTTCTGAAACCATGAGCTGCACCTGAGCATTTCTCAAGGTTACTGTGGTAACTCATGGCTCTTTTGATGCATCCATAAATATGTATTTGATCATTCACACTGCATATGGCAATATTGAGTGACCTCATTTGGACTTTGCTGAACTGCTGTATGTGTCACCACAGTGCTGCTTTCGTAGGGTTTTCTGCAGTGAGTTGTTGTGCTCTCTTACCTAGAGGTGTGATGCCAATGAGCAGCATGTGTGCATATCACATCTGCCTATTTAGGACACATGGTAGATGATTTAGCTGAGATGGTGGGATGCCACATGATCAACTTTTATCATATTGTAGCATTATAACTGTCAAATGTATGTTCTGCAAGGCTTAAGGGCTTAACGTGCAAAAGTTTGAACTCAGGTGTCATAATGGCAGAGCAATTATTGCTATTATTTGCTTTCAGAGATTTAAAAAAAGAATTTTTTAAGGGAAGTAGAAGACTTAATTTTTATCTTTGCTGAAAAACTTAATGCAGTTTAAAAAACTAAGCTATGTTTGGCCATCAAATTCTAGAATAACTGAGGCTGAAAAAGCCCTCTAGGATCAGTAGGTCCAACTGTTAACCCAAACCCATGTCTAAACCATGTCCCTCAGCACCACATCCACACAGGTGTGGTGTGGGATGCCTCCAGGGATGCTGACTCCATCACTTCCCATGGCAGCCTGTTCCAATGCCTGGCCACAGATTCAGTAAAGAATTTTTTCCTAATACCCAATCTAACCCTTCCTTGGTGCAGTTTGAGGCTATTCCCTCTCATCCTGTCACTTCTTACCTGGGAGAAGAGACCAGCCCCACCTCCCTGCACCCTCCTTTCAGGGACCTGTAGAGATCAGTAAGGCCCCTCCTGAGCCTCCTTTTCTCTGGCTAAACCTCCCCATTTCCCTCAGCACTCCTCCTTTGTGTTCCACTCCCTTCACCAGCTCCATTGCCCTGGTCTGGACTCGCTCCAGCACCTGAATGTCCCTCTTGTACTGAGGGACAGAGAACTGGACACAGCATTCAAGGTGCAGTCTCACCATAGTAGGTATTGTCTGAGTGTGAGGTTATGGTGTTTCATTAAAAGATTGTCCTTTGGAGTATCATCCACCTCTGTACTAAATTTTGAAAGAAACACATTCCTCTTGTGGCATGTTTGTCAGAGGTACAGGTAAGTGAAAATGTCCACGCACACCCATGAGCACGGGGCACAGCTCTTCCAGGAGATACCACTCTGTGACTCTCTCCTCACATGCTTGTACGACCAACAGTGTAGCATAGAGGGTCTTAAGTCTGTAATATGGGATTTATAACCAGGGCAGGTACAAATGTGTGTCAAAAAGTGAATAGAAAATGCTCATAGAAAGGCAAGAATCCCCACCAGGGCAGGTTGTACTTAAACTTTGTATGAGGTCTGCCAGCTCCTCTCAAGACTGTGAAGAAGGGTTTCTTTTTGATGTGAGGCAGCTTCTGATGTTTCTTAATCAGAGGCAGAAGATGCATGTGTCAGTACCTGAGTACATGTGGGCTTCAGTTTTTCTGACTAGTGGACAGTTTTAATTAATTGAACATTTTTTCATTGACCAATAGCTTATGGCTGCTGTCATGGGATCTGAATGAAACAAAACCTGAACAGTTTTTTCAAGTCAGTTATTTTATAGACAGGCAAGTACTGGGAGGAAGCTGATCTCCAAAGCAGTACCTCATATCCATCAGGGAGAAAGGTCAAAAAGGAGGTGTTGAAATATTATATGTATGGGGGTTTAAAATCTTACTGCAGATTTTTACTACATTTTTGGTCTGATGGGAACGTATTTTACATATTTTCTCACAAATGTTCTTCCTAATCCCTGAGTCAGTGCTGGTGAGATGCACTTCTCATTGAACCATTAATTTATAAAACCAAAAGCTTATTAAAAGGCAACATTTAGAGGAGGCCTGAGTACAAACATTGTGAAGGAACAGATAACTTCTTCTCCTGACATTATCACATCATTCAAGCTGCAGTTGTCAACCCTAATGAAAGCTGGTGATGCTGATTTGAGCATATTGCTTATGTGATGTGCAAGAGCATTGGGAGATAAGGAATCCCTGGTGCTATCATTTATAATTAAAGTGTCCATCACTTTCCTCTGAAAAACTGCTTGACGAATAAATAATTAAAGATCTGATTCTGATACACTTAGTTGAAATGAGACTTCTGAGAACAGTTCAAAAGCAGCAAATGGAATTTCTTCAAAGTAAGGCTTCAAGATAAATAATAGTATTACAATCTCAGTCAAAGCCAGTTCTTGTTTGTTGAGGCAGGAGGGTATTCTGGTTTATGTGCTTTAAAATCTAATCTCACAGGCATCTTAAACTTCCTGCTTGCAAACAATGCCTGGTGATGTCTATCTGAGCACAGTATAAACTGGTATTAAAATTAATGGCTAGCTAACTGTTCCCTGCTTTTTCAGACAGCCAAAGAGAAGTTGTCTGTCTCATGTTTTGTGCAGCATGGAAGCTTTATAAAGTGCTATGTTACCTGAAGAGTTTATTTTACTTGTAGCTATGCATACTTTATACTGGTTTTTCCTTTGGTTGTTTCACTGAATTGATGTATAAAAGAATGGTTGTGCTAGAACAATGTATGTTTTCCTAGTTTCTAAAATAATCGAAAGGTTTGAGGGGAAATTTTTTGAAACACAAATGATTTTACCTGCTTCCACTGTGTTCCAGTAATAACCATGCTCCCATTAGAGTGCAAATAACTCGCGTATTGTGGAGCTGTGTTGGCAGGGTTGGTTTGGTGCCTTGAGATTAACCTTTCACTGCCGCATGCGTATGTTTGTCATTTATCCCCTTTTCCTCAGGTGCAAAGAGGGCTACCAAGGAGTCCGCTGTGACCAATTTTTGCCGAAAACCGACTCAATCTTGTCAGATCCAAGTACGTCAAATGTTTTTCTTCTATTTCCAATCCATGCTGGAGGCTGCTCTTGCCATGTGAGATGACCCTTTGCCTGTAGTCAGACAGTCCCTGCTGGGGGCCACTGCAGATGTGTGATGCTCTTGCTGGCAGGGTAAAACCGCATCATCCAGGCTCTGTTCTTGTGAAACGTGTGCTGCTCCAGCAGGGCACAAGGTTCCTTATGGTTTGGAATAATACTGTCCCTGCTTAGAGCCAAAACATTTGTGTTTCTCTCCTTTCGACTCCACAACAAGTAAAATTACATAATCTAAAAGGAAACCCGGTATAGAGTGCAAAGTGGTTCCTTCAAAAGGAAATAAATGCGCATTGTGTGGCACCGCAGAGATTATAATCTCCTTAGAAGCAGTTTATATCAGTTTACATGGAAATTAATTATTTTTCACTTGGACAAGTGATTTGTTGTCTATTTGCATAAATAATAAATAATAAAGATGTACTTTCAGATGTGGAGGCAAAGTAACTTTCTACATGTCTGAATAACATCTGCATATATCTTCTCTTACTCCACTGTTTCCCTTTCCAAATTCTCTTGACTAAGAGAACTATGCCAAAAATATTATCCAAGATTAATTTTTTGAAGGTGAATCCAATTAATTATGTTTATCTTACATTTTTAAATGAAGTGACATACAACAAAGGGTCATATCCAATCTCTTGGTTTTGTTCACAAACCTGGAAACTGTAGCATATTAAGTCATCTGATTTTGAGTACTCTTTAAAATTAGATTTTAATTGTTTTGGCTTGGTTTTTTTTTTTTTTTGAAGAACAATGCTTGTTTTTTTAGTCTTTGTGTTTTTTAATTTATTTTATTGTGCTTTTCCATGTGAAAACCTGTTTCCAAAGGCACCTGTTGCTTTGTAGTTCTCTGTGTTGTGTAGCTCCCATTTCGGTTTGCTTTGTGTTTGGTTCATTTTCTCCTTAGCTTGACCTTTAATGGTAAAGTGCAGAGTTTGTAGTGAGCAGGCAGATTTTACCTCAGCCAAGTTGTATGTGCATGTGTCAGTACAGAAGCTGTGTATACGTCAAGGAAAAAGGTGGTTTGTGTTCTAGAAGTGTGGGAATGGACTGTTGATGAACAACAGTTCTGTCTGACCTGATTTTCACAGGGGACTCTGGCTTTACTCTCTCAAGAGTAGAGGTTAAATCCGCGCAGATCCAGCACAAAGCCCCAAAAAGCTCCCAGATTAGGCTGCATCTAACAAGACCAAAAGCCCCAAACAGTGTTTATCTGGTGCAGACAGTATTTTTGTTTCTTTCTTTGTGTTGCTTGCTTCTCTTCAGTAGGAGATCCTTACTCCAGTTGGGTTCTGGCTGGATTGTTTCCAGAGCAATTTTCAGCCACATGATAGTGAGGCTAAGTGCTGCTGAAACATCCTTTTAATACCTTCTGAAAACAAAAAATGCTTTTTTTTTATTTTGTTGAGATTTTCTTTCAAAATGGTATTAGTTAGAGTATGTAAGGAGGAGGGGCTTTGGCTTGACATTGTCATGGGTCCACTGGACACACCGGTGGCCCAAAAGGAGCCTCTCTTCTGGAATGAATGAAGAAGGTTACCATGAGTTAGGTATGTTTCTAGTCAGTTTTTAAATTTAACTTATATTTGAGTCTTGTCTGTTTTCAAAAGAGGAAAAGACAGGTCCAGTTCAGGTCCATTTCTGTGTGCTGGCATAATGTGATATATCTCAGTGTACATGTGTACACATGCACTTGTTCTAAGGATGTCGAGCCTGGAAGGAAGATAATTGAACTTTCTGCTGCAGCTGGACAGTGACAACATCTCGTTCAGGAGTTAAATCAGTTCTCTTCCTTCTGGTGAGAGGGAAAAAAAGTAATATCATGCTGATAAATAGCACTCAGTAGCAGAAGTGTTTGTAATTTGCATAACCTGAGGAGTGTAAAAAGTATTTGACAAAGTAGTCAAGCAGAGTATTATCATCTTCAAAGGCTCTGGGTTTGCACTGCCAAAACTTAGATTTGTGGTTGAATGTGTTTGGATTAGAAAGAGAATGGCTGAAGGGTGAATTTGGAGGTGGCTTTAGAAAGAAGCGATTTTTTTAATGCAACACTAAATTTCTGAAAGTTGGAAAATGCAATGAGGGCTCTTTTGTCTGGGCTGCACGGAGCCAGCACTGGCTGGTGTCAGTCAAGCTTTATGAACAAGTCCAGCACCTTGAGTTTCATGGGGTTGCTTAGGGAGTTCCTGGTGGTGAATGTGCTGTTGATGACACATCTGCTAACATTCAGCTTATTTGAAGTTTGCATGCATGAAGTACTGCAGCAATGTTCATGTCTTACCTAGCCTGTGATACCACAGGTTGTATTTTCAGATTATACCCTTGTCGTGACTGGAAAGTGAATCTGCACCAGTCACTTCATAAATAGCAATAGTTTTGTTATAAAGTTGTTACTTATGTACATGGGCCAAAGCATCTTTTGGTTGTTGCTTTTTAAATAGACTGCTAAAACAAACCAAGGTCGTTCAGTGTAGCTGTTATTTGCATATCATTTGCATAGTGGAAAATAGTGTGTTATGGCCCTGCAATACTTTTAACACCAGCTTCTTACCTCATTTTAGATGTGTATTAGGCAGGTCTTGACTTTGCATCACAGATATTAATACAAATTATGTATTACTTAATATGGATTAATGAATGCTAGATCACATCCATGTAGTTTAATTCAAGTAACTGATGAAGGTATTTAAGATCGTGTTTTCAGGAAACACTTTTTGAAACTACTAGATGGTGTTTCAGAGCTCCTGAATTGGCATCCATGGTTTCTTGCAGTCAGATTTGCCACCTGCTACCTTCCTTCAGCTCAAAGATAGGATCAAACTCCTAAGAAAAAAAAAAATTTACAACACACAGAGACCAATGACAAAACACTCCAGGCACAGGCTCTGTGACTGGACCTTTAGGTGTCACAGATGTAACAGCTTCCACTTTCCTTAATATCTCTATTCTTGACAAGATTTTCTGGCTATAAGAGAAAGTTATTAAAAAAGAATCCAAAACAATCCAAACATAAGTAGTTTGAGAAGTTTGGTAATCTTGGAGTATGAGAGAAACTTGCCTAAACTATGGGAGCCTCAGACATGTGGGAACCTAACAAAATAATAATGTCACCAACAGGGGAAAAAGCTGCATGGCAAAGCCACCCAGGCTCACAAGCTCAGTTTGAGGAGGAAATCTGTCAGCCATGCTAACAGTGTGCAGGAGAAGTCCCTGAACTCACTCTCTCTCAGTCATCTTCTCCATTATATGGAGGAAATAATAATGGGACAAAAAGAACAGAAACAGCAGTCACATGCTGGAAGGAAAGTATGTTTAGAATGTTATTTCAGCTTTCTTTGTCTGGGCTACCTCTTCTGTAAATACAGCTAACAGCAATGGTAGAACACTTCTATTTTCAGCATTTTAAGTACAACCTTAATACAACTTAATGCACAAAAAATTTTTCTGTAGTCCTGTGTGTATCTGTAGGCTTGGGAACTTATTTATGACATAAGTTGTAGAATTGTACTCCTGTAGTGTCCTTTATAGTGTTCTGGAGCAGACCTGCCTAGCCCAATGAGTCCTGAAAGGTAAGTTGTATGTAGGCTGCAGATATTTCTTTTAATCTGCTTTTATACTGAGGCAAAGTAAAACTTTTAGAGCTTTGGCTGTTCTGTGGGCATATTCCAAAGTGGAGAATGAGACATTGAAAATGAGTTTATCACCTTACTTCATTTTACCAAATTGCTCCTTTTTGCCTATAAGTATTTTGTTCTTTGCATTGAAAGCTACTTTTCTATGCAAATTGTGTATTTCAATTTTACACTGTTCAGTATTAAGTTTTTCTTCATCATATTAACATTCCCATTTGTCCCATTTGACTCAGAAGCTTGAGTAAAGAGGGATCCTCTATTAAATATTGAGAATGTTATCCAATCCTTCTGCAGAATAAATGCATTATTTCCTAGAAGAATAAGAGTGAGCTGGAAAGCTTATAGATCACCAGGACATGCTCCTGCTGTTGCATCAACCCCATCACATAATTTCTTCTGTAATCTGATCATACTTCACTCATAATCTGTGTGAACCAGCCACCAGGAAACAGGGTTTGTTTGCCATCCCTGCTCTGAGAGTTTCAAGAATTTTCAGCTTCCAGACAAAACTTACAGCAAAATGTGTCAATTTTTTGTGCTGTGTTAAAAGCTTCTTTTCAACTTTCATTTTTTTTCCTCTTGGTTTCCATGTTGTTATGTTTGAGCTTTGTTAACCTGGCTTTTTCAAATGTCAAAAGTCTTCTTCCCACTGAGTGAGCTGTAGCCTGTGGTCTTACAGCACTTTAACCTGTGACAACATGGCACACATGTTACTCTTTGAATCTCATCAAAGAGAAACCTGCAAGTGTCATATCTGGAACCTGCAGCTGCTCATTCTTAGATTACTGTGGCAAAGGATCAAACTCCCTCTTCTGGAAGACTGGGACTGTAAATAAGAAACACAACTATAGCTAGGTTACAAATGAAAAAATGTCTTTCCAAAAATGTATTAAAAACCCCAAGACTCCCACTAATGTCCTCAAAACAAAAATCTCCCCAAGAAAATAACCAAAAATCTTAGGTATTTCATTTTATTTTTTACTCCCCCTATCTAGATTTGTATTTGTGAGCTCGTAGGATAATATATGTTGAAGGAGAAGTGTGGAGAACTCAGGAAGTTCAGCCTCCTGCTTTAAGCAGACATGGCTTTGAACTCTGTGCTACTGCACTGCGCACCACAAAGGTTTTTTGCAAAGAGATTCTTATCAAATAGAGGATAAGGAGCATCAACATTGTGAAATATCTCTAAAATATATTTTCAAATAGTTTGAATACATACAATGAAACTTATGCTCCTCACTGAATCAGTCAGAAAATCCTGACTGATTTTCTAGGGCCTGAATAATTTTTTGTTAAATCTACTTAACCTTTCTGAATTTTTCAGAGTTCCTTTTGAATTTGGGTTTTCTCCTATTTTGATTTCTAGAAGGTGTAGGAGAAAATAAGATTTTGCTGTTGGAAGGACTTCAAAGGTTGCATGGAAATAGGGGCAGTTAGGAGTGGGAGACTACCCAGAGGTGGAGATATCTGAGTTTTGTGGATGACAAGTCCTTCTTAAACAGATTTAACATGGGACTTACTTAATCCCAGAAAGAACTTTTGAAATCTAGATCTCAGTCTAAATTTTGTGACTTAACTTAGTCTTAAAAAGAAAAGTTTTAAGTCCTCTGCATTAATTATTTCATCTGTTCAAGACTGTTTTTTCAGAAAAAGCATATGAAGAGAGAGCTTGTAGACCAAACTTCTTTTATAGTGGCTGTCATTTTATCAAACTAATGGCAGAATGCCACACCACCACTGTGTTCACAAAAAACATTAACTGCTCTAGGATGTTAATCTTTTACAAAAATTAAATAATCAAAAGTTGGTATTCTAATGACTTGTAAAAATAGGTTTAGAGAACAAAAGATGTGGTGACTACAGTCAAGGGAAATCCCCAAAAATGACAAGTCAGTAGAAGATCTGTTAGCCTCCATCAAGTGGATCTGATTTTTCTCTCAACTGCAATCTCTTCATAAAGGTGTGCAGCCAGAGTTCCTCCAGTTCAAATGCATCACAAATTAACTTAGATGAGTCCTGATGCATTAATGGATTGAAAGGAAGGAATTGCCTTAATTGAAATAGTAATAAAGAAGAAAAGCAACACAATCTCTCCAGAAGTTTCAATAAGTTTAACTGTAGGTGAGAAAAATGCCTCAAATGAGAGACAGGCTGAGGAATATGAAACATCAGAAAGGTAAAATAAGAAAAGATATCCCTGAGGCAGTGAGGGACGTGTTTTCCCTCCTCTTTGATCATCAGGTGCGTGAAGACCTTGGGATATGATCAATAAAAGATGATGTGTTTTCAAGTCTGAGTTGTATGGAAGCTGTAAAATTTGACTTTCTGTGATTTGTTTTGATTTGTTTTGTTGCTGGTTTTGTTTTCTTTTCCTTAAAATAATAACTTAGGCTTTATTCTGCAGAGCTGGAATGGAATGTTCCAAACTAGAAGTGCGACATTAACAAAGGTTCAGTGAAAGTGTTCACCAGTGATAACTGGAAACGTGAATGTGTTGGTTATCAGAGTGTCCTGAAACATTAAAGTCAAAGAGAGATTAATTGAAGTCACAGATTTGCCACTAATGCCATGGGCAAAGAAAATCAGTGGCAGTTTTGATAGTGTTATTTCTTACAATCCTAAATGCAAAATTTAAATTCGTAGGAAGCATCTATAATATTTGATTCTATGGATAAGCTAACAGTGACTTGTCCAGAATGTGCAGTATAGATGTTTTTGAGTATTTTTTTTTAAATTCCTTGTTTTCTCTGTCAGTACTGCAAAATAGATTTCAAAATTAGAAGGACATTGGGAATCCTCATTTTTCTAATGAGGAGAGGAGAGTATCATGAGTTCATTCGTCTTCTAAATTTGTGTTGCTCTTTTCAAGTCAAAACAGGAAAAAAAAGTGCATTCATGTGAGTGCTGTTGCCAAATATTAAGCTGAATTGCTTTCATTACTTTTGTGTGCATAACAGAGATGTTTTTTCCCTACTTTCTTTAAATTGCCAGTCCTTTTGGAAAAAAATAACAAACAAACCAGCAATGGGTTTGCACAACTACTCCCAACACCTTCTGGCTTTCTTTCCGGAAATATTAGTAAGGGGGTTACAATTTATTTCCATTTCATATTTCAGTTTTAAATTTCATGTCAGCCTTTACTAAATTCATATGGATCTTTATTTAGGAATTAGCACAAATAACATTAAAATAAAAAGTCGTACAGGTTTATTTGGAAAAATAGGAAAATTCAATCTGAATTAGACCAAAATTCTTATATTAGTTTTAAAGAAGCATTAGTTCCTTATTCTTCTCTGTTCATCTCTTCTCCTGGAAGACAAGAATGTATTGGTATCTGGTTACTCACCATTGGTCCCTTTTCAAACTTTTAATTTGAAGTTTTCAATTATGCCTGGTTTTGCCATGGCCTTTACACTATAGGTGGTCTTCTGGAATTCAGTTTGTGCAGGCTGCATCTTTATAGACATTCTTACTAAGCATCTGGAATCAGGCAAATGCAGTATCTTTGATAGCAGGGAAAAAACCTCTGAACAAACCTCAAAACCACTTTTTTCCTTCTTCTTCTTCAAAAATTGCATGTGGTTGGAAGGATAATAATGAAATTGAACAAATAATTTTATATGGAGTCAGTACAAATCCCAAGGAAGAAAGAAAGTGGGATCTCTAGCAATACAAATCCCAGCCCACAAGAAGTCTTCATCAGCATGTCTTTCTGTAAGCCATGGTTGCTATAAACCACAAAGGAAACGAAAGCCACCTCACGCAGGGCAGTTTGAAGGCCGCCTTTCCAAAATGCCATTCATCTGTGAAATGTGGGACTTGTGTCTAGTTCAGGAATGTCTAGGTCTTTGTGTAGTGGTTTTTGCAGGTGTGTTTTAGGGAGGTTTGCCCTCTGATGGTGGAGTGTCCCAGGCAGAGCCCAGCGGATGGCTGTGCAGGGAGGGTGCCGTGTTACACAGGGACCGCGGCTGGGAATCGCCGCTCCCGCTCCGCCGGGAGCATCCCAGGAACGCCGTGAGAGGCAGGGCAGCTCCCCCAAAACCGGCACCTTCTGAAACAGCCACTCCTCCCGTCCCTCTTGCAAACACATTGTGGTTTCCCAAATCTGCTGCTGGCCATTCCGTGGCTGTGCAAGTGCAAATATGGTTGAAGTCTATGTTCTGTGACACCCTGCAAGCCCCTTATTTCGCCTGTTACCCTCAGTCACTAACTTCTCCGACTCGTGTACCCTTCACTGACAACATGTTGCTGTTGGTTTCGATCTCCCCATGGACTTTTGGAAGGGCTTCCCTGATTTTGGCTGGATGGATAAGGTGCAGTCAATCACTAAATTGTCAGATCACATTTTTGGACCTCCTAGGAGAAAATTTCAGCAGTGTAGTGACCATAGTTGATGCTCAGGGACAGAAGTGTAAGGAAAGATGGACCATCATGAAATGACATATAGGAGAATTGCACAAAACATGACTGTAACTTAACTGAAAACATTCATTTTTTTGGGTTCTTGTCTTTGTAAATTAGCTACTCAGTTGTCCAAGAGGATCTTACTTAGCAATACTATTTCACTTTACATCACAATTCTGATGTTGAATTCTTCATGGCTGGTTGAGATGGCATGGTATAGGTATATGGCATGGTATAGATCTTTAAGGTGTCGATGCCTGGTGCAGGAGCTAGTAAGGACACATGAAAAGAGGAGATAGATTTCTCTTAATCCTATGTCTTTTAATGTATCTGTATTAAATCTAATCTGAATTGAATGTTTTGCCACCTCCTGGTAGTGGTTCTGCATTAGATGATCCTGGTAAAAAATGCAGTAGGGTGGGGGCAGGTGCTGTGGGGTTCCTCATATTGTGGTCTGTCCAGAGTACAGTTTTGTGGCTACAGGCTAGGTAGTGAACAACAGGAAGACAAATTCTGCACTGCACAAGCACAAAGCTGAGGATCAGTCCAATGCACACTCACTGCCTTGAGAGTAAAAACATTAAGAGGCTCATATGTGAGAGCTAAAATTTCTTCCAAGAGCATTTCTGCTGAGTGTTCTGATCATCTTTTCAAAATGAATACCTCAGAAGAGTCTCTGTGCCCTTAGCTGATCTTCACTCTTTGCATTAAATCCTTACTCCACTACAAGGATGCTCATTAAGGCAATTATTGTTGTTAGACTTTTCACTTGGCTTAGAGCTTCTATCAGTGTTGATTCAGCTAATTTGAACAATCTCTGCTCAGGAATAAGTATCACTCAAAGTTAAAGTAGTGAGTGCTTTGTGTGGCTGTGAAGACCAGATTCTGTGAGGGCAATGTGTATGTACATACCTGCCTACAAGAATGGCAGTCTTACTGAAAATATTATAGGTCAGTGTTACTATGAGTTTGATTACCCCATCAAAGTTATAATCTTTTGCTAAGAATAAAATCAGTACTGGGACTCCTGAAGGCATTTTCAGGCTCATTTCTTAGGCCTAACATAAAACACTTCTATATTTAGCAACAGGGAACAGCCACTTCTGGTTAAAACTTGACTGTGCAAACCCAGCAATTTATGTAATTATTATTTCCTGGATCAGAAAGATCAAAAGATACAATCTTGATCTCTCTGGGACTGGTAAATGTTTGTTAATGAATCCTTCAAGATGGCGTTGTCCTCACATGACTTTTATGCCATGTATGATTGCTTTTTCTATTGGGTTTTGTATTGACCATTAGGGAGTCAAAATTGCCAGCCATGAACATATGTATGAATACATATACTTCAGTGATAAATTTGCTCATGGCAGGAATTTCTTAAAGACAAACCAGCTCAGTGTTGTCCCGGGAGCAAACCAAAGAGCAGACTGGACGAGGCAGTTCTTGATGAGGCTGTGTTTGCAGGACCAGATCCACTTCCAGCCATTTCAGTGAGCACCCTGCTCTCAGGGGTCCTGGCTCTTCGCTCTCACTGCAGGTTCCTGTTTGCTCTAGAGGAAGAAGTACAATTGTTTGCTGTCATCAACAGTCAGAAATTAATAAGGGGCCTGGGAGACAGAAAGCTCTTTTCTCTTGTGACTTCTGCACACAGCCTGAGTAACAGGTTTGACAGTCCAGCTCTGGATGGTCATCCCGAGAAACAGTACTGAAACACAGAACAGGGAACAGCAAAGCCCTGCCTGTCATTGCCCATTGCCTTTCTGCAAGTAATTCTGCTCTTTGGCCTTGTCTTCTCCAACCACTTGAACACCTCAGCTGACTTAGCAAGAGAAGATTTGGGTGTATTAGACATGCTGCTAAGATACCAGATTGTTTGGGTTTTTAATCTTTTACCTTCTATCCTGACATGTCTACTTAACGTCCCTGCCCATTTGTGAGGGGCTTTTTCCTTCAGCATCTGAATTATATTTCTGTTAGTGAGTTGTCTCTCTCTGCCAGTCTTTGCTTCCACTCAGTATTTGCCATGTGCTTTTCTGTGATTCCTTCCCACACTGTCACTGCATGTGGCCTCTACTCCCTCTCTGACGCCAAGATTTGACTCCTCTGTTTCCAATCTTCCAGATGAATGTCTTAATCACAAACAGCTTTTCACAGCCTGTCTGGTCTGTCTCACTTAGGCTTCCCTTTCGTCCTTATCTAAAATGTTTACTTTTTTGTTCCATAATGGAATAAAAAAAATATAATTTGCGGTTTAATTTAGTATCCTAAATGTTTACAATGAACAGATGTCCACATTTCATTTTGTTTCCAAAGGAGTTGGCTCCAATTATCTCTGAAGATACAGGGAGAGGTTAATACCTAATGCTTATCAGGAGAAAATATCCACTGTGTGGGCTGCTTGTGAAAAGCAGCATCTAAATTTAACTTGGATTCTTGTTTTGTTTGCTTTTGGCAAACTGATTTTTTTTCTTGAAAAAAAGGTTGCATTTTCAATACAGACTGGTTTTCTGTGTCTCGACAGTGCTTTTATTGTGAAAGCTTTTTCAGGTTCAGAAGGAACCTTATCTGGTACAGAAAAAAAAAAACAGAATTATCAGAGAACAGAATACTTGTCCATGACAGGTGAAAGACAGGTTCAAGTCCTTGACCTGATTTTGCTCTCTTGCAGGTGAATGCCTAGATCACAGCACAGAAAAAGGGAGTGGGTCAGTCAGTGTCTTTTTTTGGGTTGGTGGTTGTAGATTTTTTTTCCCTTTTTTTTAGCCTTTTTCTGCTATTTCCCAGGCAGCTGTAGTGGTGAATTGGTAAACTTGAAATTTCTACTGTAGTGAAAAGCATATTTTTGCAGTATAGCCCTACCCTAGACAGAGCACAACACAGAATTTTGCTTTAATGCTCATCTATATTATAGAAGGTGCTAGAGTTTACAAAATGTTAAGATACTTAGGTCTCAATCCTGAAAAAAATACTGGTGGGTATTGTTTCTCAAGATAAATATTTAAAAGCTATTGAGCAGATTTGAGGCATCCAGTTGAATTATTTGCTTTAATTTGTGTTTTACATCATACATTTGCCATTTTCTTGATACTGAGGTGACCTAGTGCATTTTAACTCTGGGTTTAATGAGTCCTTCTGAAAAGACTTTTTCTAGAAGCTGAGCAGCTCTGATGTGGGAGCCTGGCTCCTGCTGCTGGAGGAGCTGTCCCTGAATGGCTCCATCTGCATCTGGCAGACAATGCAGTGCACTGACGGGAGAAGAGTGTCCTTTTGAAGGAGCTTGCTGGTCTATGGAGATGAGCAGTTGTAAATATAAATATGTATATATGTTAATATATATAAAAGCAAGAGGTATTTTTTTTTCTGTAAAGACTTGGTGTTCCAGTCTGATCTAGCTGTCTTTCACAGTTTGGTCTCCTATTAATTCTGTATTAATTTATTGTCTTTATCAGTCTCCATGTTTTAAGCAACCCTTGTGGTCAGGATTTGTTTAGTGTTCCATAAATATTTGAAGATTTTAAATGCTTTTAAAGCCTTAAAATACAATTGGTACACTTCTGGAGAAGAGATTACTAATTTCAGAAGAAACTGGGTTAAGCCAAATGTGTAGATGTCCAGAGAACTCCAAGTAAAAATGCTGCTCACCAATGCCATTCTCAGTAATTTATTATTTATTTTGTTGGCATTGGAAACACGGTGACTAAAGCCTGGGGAAAAGGGAGCTCAGGAGAGAGCTTATCACTCTCTACAAGTCCCTGAATGGAGGCTGTAGACAGGTGGGGTTGGTCTCTTATTCCAGGTGACAACACAAGAGGAAACGGCCTCGGTTGTGACGGGAGGTTTAGGCTGGGTTTAGGTTGGTTCTTCACCACAAGGTTGATCAGGCTGTCCAGGGAATGGTGGAGTCACCATCCCTGGAGGTATCAAAAAGACATCTGGAGGTGGCACCTGGGGACACGGTGTAGCAGTATTGGTTATTGACAGTATTGGGTTAGTGGCTGGGCTCAGTCTTGGAGGTCTTTTCCAAACGAAGCAATTTGGTGCCTGTGTGATTCTGAGGGGCAATGTTACTATGTGAGTTTGCAAGCAGAAGATGACAAGTTGGGCCCCGTTGGGGTGGTGATAAGGACACTTCCTTAAGGTGTCAACAACTATAATGGTGGCTGATAAATATAGAGATGCATCTGCTTGGGGAGATCATGACCCATTTCAGTCGGTTCTTGCTTTATGAGCTCTGTGCCTTTCGAGGTACATTCAGGGTAACCTATTTCTCCCTCCAGGACTTCTGCTTTCCTCAATCCTGCCTTAGTCAGAAAGCTCTTACCAGAAGTTGTTGTGAAAGCAGGAAAGGCTGTGGCTGATTTTTCATACCACCCTGCATATGTATGAATAAAGATAACCTTAACTTTCCCATGTAGAAAATGGACAAAATATATATATATATAATAAAATACATATATATATTCCTGCTCCATCAGAGACTAATTATAATATGGAAAATTAGGAAAAAGCCAAATTTAGAAGTTTTAAGGTGATACTATAGAAAAGATCAAGTCTTCTAACTATTTAGGAAGCTCCAATAAGACAACCTGAGGAAGACTCAAAGTCATAGCTGCTCAATGTCTATGTCTGCTCCTTAGTACAGGGAAATTATTCAGTATCTGCTGGGGTACATCTGCACTGAGAGCAGGGACATCAACCCTGCTGTGTTGGCAAAACATCACAAATCCTGAAATGCTCAGCTGAACTCAGTGACTTGGAAGCATCACGAAGCTGACTGCTGGAATTCAGCACGTATGAAAATGAAATTTTTTTTCCTATTTCTTTTTTATTTTTTAACCATAAGTGTGTATATATATATATATATATATGCATTTAGTCTTGGGCTAGGTTGAGCTAGAACTTGCTTAGCTTTTTAATTTGGGACGCTTTAGGTATATCTCAAGTGAATGAAATAATGCAACATTAGCAATCTATCTCTTGGGTCAATAGTGTTCAGTACTTATAAAATCTTTCTAAAATTCAGCAGAATTTTGATAGCTAATCTCTTATTCTTATGTCACACAAAATCCAGACCTTTCTACGCTTCCCTGCTGCACAGCATCTTCAAGATGGACAAGGTGGATGAGATTTTTTAAAAAGTGCTTTTGTGAGAGTTTTCTCATTGCTCCTGTTGTTTTAAAGTTTTTTTCTATGTACTATCCAATTAGTTTTTGCTCAAGTGAAGAGACTTGCTAAAATGAATGCTAATGAGTCTTTGCTTGCCCAGAATAAGACCTCAAAGTCTCCTGTATGTTTTAGCTTTCCAGCTGAGTTTGTCCTGAAAATAAAAATTCCTGAAGCTTAAAGTCAGAATGGATTTACTAAGATGCGAATGAGACTTACTCAAACCTTAAAATAAAAATTACTCATGTGTAGAAGGGTCAAAAATAAAAAGGTATTAAAAGAGGCTTTCTCTTCCCTGCCTTCCAGTCATGACCCTAAATCAAGTGGTTTGGAACAACCAGGCTGAGTTCTTCCCATTTTGATCTTTTATATAAAAATGTTCCTTCTTATGTGCTGACATAAACCAAAATTTTTAGTAGTCACAGCTCATCTTTACAGCGTGCTTTACCTTCAACAACCCTTCATTGGCTGACAAGTTGCCTGTCAGAGCTACAATCTTTAGAATTACTCCACTAAAATCACTCCAGAGATTCTCCAGTTTGATTAATCTGAGTAACATCTACACATTTTTCCCTGATAAAATGTGTCTACTTTGCTTAATGAAAAGTGGTCAGTTTTAGGGAGAAAACCTAATGTGGATAACGTGGAATCCTTTGCCAACATCTACATGTGCTGAAAACCACTTAAAGTTGATTGCCAGGGGAGAATTTGAATAAATTTGTTTTAAGGGATAGGAAGTGCACATTGAAAATTTATGACATGTACCTTCTGTTCTAGCTGCTGTGGGCTTTTGCTGTTTCTCTGCAGTCAGTGTCTCATTACAGCACAGTCCTGTCCTCAGCCCAAAATACAGGAAGAACAATATGAACGTGATTCACACCTATAATATCCTTCAGGGCCTGCAGATATTGGAGCTGACAAATAGTTTGGAGAGCAGGATGGCAGATGGCCTGTCTGAGCAGAAGAAAGAGCAGCAGCAAAGGAACTATTATTGCCAAGAGTGATAGTAAAGTTTAAAAAGTAGTAAATAGAGCTATGTACCAGGCATTAGCTAAAAGATTCTTCAGTTGTGTGATCTGAGAAGAAATTAATACTACTGCCTAACCACATCTTATTTTATTCTTTATACAAAATCCCTTACCAGCAGATTATATGTGGTAGGAGTAGATAAATATTTCAGCAGTACAGGATTGGCTCAAAAAAACCTCAAATCCAAGTTGGGGAATACAAGACAAGCATTACGTTTTAAGATGAGTTTTGTGGGGGTTTAATTGTGTAAGACAGCGGAGCAGCAGGGGTGGAAGGCCAGGAGGAGCAGGAGGAAAGTCATTCTCGGTGTGATGGATGTGAGCAAACTCGGTGCTCAGGTCTGCAGGGCCCTGTCTGCTATTGCTGCCTTGGGCTCAGGGTCTGGCTCTGGGGTCAGGAACATTGCTGAGCAGGGACTTGGGGATGCTCTGAGGCTGCTGAGTGTCTTAAACTGCTGGCCATGAAAAGCTAGAGGGGAAAGAAAAGTTAGAATAGACACAGCTGCTTGATCACTGCACTAAATGTTAATCCCTAGGTGATGACCACAGGGTGCCCTGATTTATATCTGCTTTTCCCTAGGGCATGGTAAATTCAAAATGCCATTTACTGCCAGAGTTGTTAATGAGAGCTGTGTTCAGACAAGGCTGGCTCCTGGTACAGATTTTCAATCAAGAATTCAATTCAGAGCTCTCTTCTATACCATTATTTTTATTTCAGTGGTTTTGATTGATAAAGACTAAAAAGCGATTGCATGAAGTTGTCAGGTTTGAGTGGGACTGCTTTGGTCATTCATTTTGGTCTCTTGTTCATGACAAAAAAGGCATCCACAGAGGGGTTTTCCTTTGGGGAGAGTGTGGTATTTACACTGTAAAAATGAGATGTCAGAATAAGTGAAGTGACTGGGAGCTGCAGTGTGTGCATCCTGCAGCAGTGACTGTGTAAAAGTACTGAGGATGTTTTGTGTGCAGAGTGGGATGTGCTGAGATTCTGGCATTGATACATATCTGGTTTTTTGTTGTTACACAAGCTGACTGACACAGGAGCTGCTTTTTTATTGATAGCAATTCACAAGAATGGCTATTCTTTTCTGCTTTAGCACATGTTGGCTTAGAAAACAAATTGTGGGGCATGCTTTGGTCAAGGAGAAAAGTACTGCATTATCCATGTCAGTACTGGGAAATACATAATGTATTTTTCTGAAGAAGTTGGTCTGGCTGAGGAATTGTATTTTACGTTTATCTGTAGACTTGAATCTGTTGTCCAGCAGTTTGATTGACTGATGCAGCTGCTGTTTGATATGCATCCAAATGTACTCTTTTATTTTGCACTTGTGTTATTATCCATAAATCTCTCAAGCTTTAGGTACTAGCAGCTGCACCAGTATTTGAATGTAAAATAATGTGTCTTCTCTGTAAGAATGCAAAATCTCTCACACAAAAGTAAAAAGTAAAGAGAAAGTGCAAAATTATTAGAGGAGTTTTGGCATATCTGTCGATATTTAATAATATGTAGGCTCCTCTATGTCATAAGTAATTTTTTTTAAGTTATACTTGGGCAGTGTGAAAATTGACTTTTTAATACCTCTGAAATGCCCAGAAATAGATTAATGCTGCTGTAGATTTTCATAGATAGTTTTAGGGCTGGGAGGTCTTTCTTTCTCTTTTGTATCCCAAGTGATATTTTTAGTGTTTGCCTTGGTTTTGAATATCTGGGTAGTGGGTAGGAAATCTGAGAAGAAACACTGGACTGGGAAGCTGGTAATGGACAGGAGGTGGGATGAAAACTGCTTGGTGAGATAGCAGCTGTTTGTATCTGACTCCCTGTGCAGCTTCTGCTTGGCACAAGAAGAGGAATGTTACTGGGAGACTTCACAGGTCTGCTCAGGGCTGTGCAAGAACATTTGACCCCAAAAACAATACAGAATTTTCAGAGTAGGCAATCTGGAAGATAAACTTGTAACTTTCATATGGCAGGGTAACTTACAAGCTTTTACTAGTTGGAGTATACCAGGAAAATTAGGAGACTGAGAAATGAGCATAGCAGAGAAAATGAGGGCTGTCAGTGTATAAATCTAAGTGCTGCTGCAAAGCCCTGGATATGGATATGGAGTGTCCCATAAATTAGATGCTTATTGCTAATTGCAACTGACAGTACTTTTAAATTACTATACCAGTTTCCTGACTGTATTATATGAGTTTTAATCCAGCAATTTCTGATTGAACTGATTAATTTTGTGCTGCCAAATATATTTTACGAAGTTTTAATTTGCTTGCAAGAAATTTATTCCATATGGGGCTGCATGACTTTCCAAGATCATTTCTGCAATTTGTGTGTGCTGTGCTGTCCTGTGGCTGAATGAGGAAATTCCCAAGCAAATTGGAAATTATGTAGGTCAGGTTGTGGAAGCAGTTTAGCTGCAGCAGCACAGAGCTCAGCAAAAGCCAATTAATTTGCCTGCTGTATAAATACTGGTATGCCTGCCCCTCTCCCTAAAGAAGCAAAGCAATTTTGTCCATCTTCCACCCTCACAGGTGGAACTCTCACAGGTCCCCTTTCAACATAATTTACATGTATTATTCACAGCCCAGCTTCTTTACAGCCTGTCTTTATTGTATTATTCTGATCTGGTTTGGGTGTTTTGGAAATCTAATGGCAAAAGCACAAAGTTCAAGGTCAAGAGGGTGCTTTGGCCCATGAGAATATCTTCAAAAGTAAATAAAGAATAAATCTAGAGCATAATGAATCTGCAGAACTTTTATCACCATAAAATCACTTAAGGAAAAGAACTGGGTTGCTGTCTTCTATAAACTTCTCTGTGAGTGTGTTAAATTTCCCTAATAAGCTTTTTTCATTATTGTCTAATTAACTAAAGTGTTCTGTTCTCTTATTACCCTTATGCTCTCAAAGCTCCTTTTAGTATCTGTGTTCAACAGTTCAACATGCCCTTTAAGAAATAAGTTTGCTTGATTTTCTAGTCTTTCATGTAAATCTCCATTCTGCATCATCTGTTGAAATAAAGGCTTTGTGTCTGTTGCATATAATTATAACATTAGTTTTTACCCAGGGGTTTGGCCAGAACTGAACCTTCTGTGAAATTAGCAGTTAGGAAAACAAGCTGGCAATAATACTTGAATATCTTTGATGCCATTATGGTTGCAAAAGAAGGAGCAAATTCTTCTGTCTGAGCAGAAGGAACTTGTTCACAACTGCAGCACTAAGGCTGCCAGAGAGGTGCCTTTATCATCATTTTTTCCTAGGCTCATACTCTGTCATATTGATCTCACTCTCCCCATAAGTGAAAAAAACAACCAGAATAGTTTTCTATCCCGTTTGTCTGCCTTTTTTTTTTTTTTTAATGTGCTATATATCTAAGCTAAAATATAACACTTTATTTAATCTGGTCATTTAAAAAAAGTCTATTAACGTCACCAAATCTTACAGTTGTGCTCTCAGATGGGAAAAATATCTCTCATTTCCAAATATCTGTGTCACTGCTGATTGATTTCCTTAATACACTTTGCACAGCTGTAGCAAATTACTTTTTTTTTTCCTAACTCACACTTTATGCTTGTAAATGCTCTTGAAAAATCACTGAGAGCTGTGTGGAAGCTGCTATTGTAATAATTGTAACCAGTTGTATAAAATTATGCTGTCATGCTGTCTTTTCCAATTAAACTTATAACATTTTTGTATGGGATTTAAAAATCTATATAGTAAATTGGAGGGAATGGGTCCTTGACATTTCTATTAAAAGGCAAATTATATTTCTTCATGGCATAACTTGAGAAAATAAAAATGTAAGCAGCCAGCCTTTTTTTTCCAAGATGAAAATGCACTAAAATACACCATTTAACAGTGGAGTGCAGGCCAGAACAACTGCAAGGATTGTACCTTTCCATCACAAGTAGCATCATTCCCAGCTGCATTGAGCACTCCCTTGAAGGGAAGCACCAGCACACAGAAATGTGATGTGCTGTGTGTGCTGGTACCAGCACCTCCTGCACACAGTGCTGAATGGCTTCAGTTTTGCTTTCTTTGCATTCCAGGTGAGAGTGGGGCAGTGGCTGCTGTCCATTCTCACGTCTAACATCTCTGCTGTTCCCCCTTGAAGCAGGGGTGAGGTCATGGCAGAGCAGAGCATCCTGACCCTGGAACTTTAGCAACCCCTTAAAATGCCACTGCCACCCTTCTCTTGCTAGCATGTGTAAAAAAAACTGGGAAGCCCCTTTTCCATGTGTGGGATTTTATACAAAAATAAACAGAAGCACAAAGAGAGAGCAGGCTGAATTCAATGGCTGTGGGCAGAGAAAGCAGGAATAAGCACAACCTAGGAAAAGCAGTGAATGGGATCCAAAGCTGTAGAGTCCTGTAACATTAATTTAGCTGAGATGGATGCTAATTAATCTCATTCATCTTACTCATCAGGGTGGAGTTTGGTTTGTATTATTTTTATTATGGTTATTTTTCCCTTGTGGTCTAGATGTATTTTATTTAGTAGTGTCCAGTTAGATGTGGTGTATTTTTAGTGTATGTATTTCATAGAAATAGCTTGCTCTCCCCCATCCTCATTCTGGGGATGTCCAAAGGCAGAAACTGGAAGAATGAGGTCTAGTTTACTCCAGAGAGAAACATTTATCCTCAAAATAGCAATTTCTTAAGAAAATGTTTATAAACAATGTAAGTGTTTTGTTTTGGTTTACTTGGTTATTTTGCCCTGCAGTGTGTTTAATTTTGTTAAAAGCAGCCTAATGGGCTGTAAGAAAATGAAAATGTGCAATTGCAGAGCAGCTAATCAGGCTCCATCACAGTGACACTGACTTCAAGTCAGGCAGGCTGGGGCTGTGTGTCTTTTTTTATGGCATTTGTCATTTCTGTCTGTCTTCAGACACTTACTAGAGATTCGTATATGACTCTAGACTGACTGAGATTATCTTCTAGAAAGAAGGTTCATGTTGCAGGCCTCAACTCATATTCATTCTTCAGCAAGCATTTCTTCAGGTGCCGTGATTGTTGTCAGGCAGGTATTCACCAGCTCCTCTATATTTACTCTGCATATGTTTAAAGTTGCTGCATTTGCAGACTGAACAGGAAACAGAAGTCAGCGAGACATCAAAATTTCTATTGTAAGTTGTCCAAGCATTTAAACAGCATTAGAAAAAATAACAAAAAGAAAAAAAAGAGAGAGAAATAAAAATGTGTTTGTGTTATAATGTCTGTGTTTAGCACCTACACAAAAGACAGAGAAAAGCACAGCATATGACTGAATTTCTTGTGTGACTACGTGTGTTCGTAACCTGTAATTACTGCAACGTGATTTTTTAAAAGTTGCTTTCAGAAGTGCAATCTTAAGACCTCTGTCTTGAGTTTTATATTCCTTTCTAAAGCCAAAATATTTTTATTCTAAAAATTGTTCCTCACTGCAGATCTTCGTTATAGGAAAGAGTTAGATTTTAACCTGTTTTGATTTACTTTATCTGTAAGTTGTCACGCAAATATGACAGGAACACACTTTCTCCATTACATTCTCTCTGGTTTATAATTCGAGATAGAATCTATTTAATTCCTTCATCGGCAGAAGGGATTTAAGGAAAATCTCTGGCTTCATTGTGACAATTTGGTGTGCCAGCCAGGAGAGTCCTTGCTGCTCCTCTTTGGGTGAATTTACACTTTTGAGGGCAAATCTGGTGTTCTCCTGTCCCATGAGGACTCCTGACTCAAGGGCTCTATCACAGCTTGTTTCCTCCTTGATGTTTTTAATGGATGGAGGGGTTTGGTTTGTGTCTGATGAATTCTCACAGCACCTATAGGTGCATGATATATTTTTGGCTCTTTTACGATTCTGTATTTTATAGGAATGTAGGAAGTGGTGGTGGAAGGAGTGATCAGGTGTTTTTTTAAAAGTATTTGAATGCCATTCTTTGAGTGAAATATTGCTGATCCAGTACAGTAATTGATAGATTTTCCAATGCCTGTCAGGAAATTGCAGCTGTATGGAATGATGGCCTGGGAAATATGTCAGAGATGTCATTGGGTCTATAAATACGCCAAGTGGATAAATATAAAGGCAATATAAGAATGATTGAAGCTGAAAGATAATGTTTGTGCAAGAATGAATGGGTTTAAGTTGGTGCAGTATAAATTTAGACTGAAAACCAAAGGAAAATTCTTACATATTAGAAAAAGCAGGTTTTGCACCTTGGAGCTTAAGATGGGTTTAAGGCCTCAGCTGGGCAGCATAATGTGATCCTACAGGTGGCTCAGATGAGCTGCCTTTGGCCTTCTGCAGTTGCTGGATCTCCAGAGAAATTTCCCCATGAGAGTACAGCCTCCAGCTGTTGGTGCCCTGCGAGCTTTCTGCTAACGCAGCTGTTTGGCAAAAATGGGAGTAGACATCTCAGAAAAATGGAGCAAATATGTATAAATATATAAAAGGATATACATAAAAATAATATAAATATATATGAATGGAGCAAATGTATGTGTCTGAGAGCTGACCTGAAGCACCTGGCAGGAGCAGGAACAGCAGTGTCAGGGAAGAACCAGCTGCAGGAGCACGAGGTGTTGCAGGACTGTGATAATTAATGTGTGGCTGTTCTCCCATGCACCAATAGCTGAGTGCAGGTGTTCCTGCTGCAGCCTGGCTGAACATGTGAATGTGAGGCTTGGGGCAGGAATCACTTGTCCCCACAATCGAGATGTTACCCCAAAGAAATAAAATTTTCAAGAGTGCTTAAGAGGTATGAGTCTGAGATGACTGGTTGCCAGTTTGAAAGTGACTTTAACTTTGTTTTACAACTGTAAAGGTATTGACATCTTTTACAAAGGTATTTAGGTGCCTAAGTTGTTTTTAATTATGTGTTAAGCTCTCTTTTCTGTTTTAGTAAAGGGAAGAGAATCTCTAATCCTCAATGGGAAGGCATTTGGCAAATGAAAAATAGAGACAGCTGGTTTTTCAGTGTAAAATTTTCTTGAAAGTGGACAGCTGCAGAAGAAGGGAGGGGACAGCAGTTTGCAATGGACAGCTGTTTTCCTTTGAGGGAACAGTGTTGCTGCTGCTTGAATATCTCTGATATTACAAGCTACTGAATTCTTCACAAACATGTCTGGAGAAAAAGCTTTGTTTTTATCTGCATAGTAGGCAAAGGTAATGGTTTTATAGTAAAGCAGGAAATTTGCTTTTTCATTGGTGCTGGGGTGTTTACTGATCCATTATAAAGCTGCTCAGAAATGTAAATACCTGTTTCTGCAGCTGCTGCTGTTGCCATCTTAAGCAGCAGTACAGTCCCTTGTTTCACACTGATTTCAGACCATATTTGAATTAATGGACTGAGGAAGCAATAGGATGAGATTGTTGTTCTGTACAGCATTCTAGGGAAAAGGGCTGCTGCTGGTAAATGTGGTGAGTGGAGCAGCTGACTGGGAGGATCTGCAGCCAGAGTCCCACAAAATACAGATAACAGAGATAATGCCAGAGCCTTGCAGCTCCTTGGAAAAGCAGTATTTCTCTTTCTTTAAATATTCTGGAAAAGGGTGGATTTGGGTCAGTAGAATATTCTAGAGCACTGTTCTCTGACCCAGCCATGTTCCAAGGCAAAAGTACCTTGGCAATCTGATTAATGAACTTGGTTGGAGTGATGCAGGGGGAATCCACTCACTGAACACCAACCTTAGGCTGTCTGGCAGGCATCTCCATGCCATTGTAAGGGGACTTGTCTTTCTTGCTGATTATAACACCTTTGTATCCCCTTCACAACCCTGCCACCAGTGAAACAGTAAAACAGATGTGTAACTGGAGAAAAAAGAGGTGATAGCTGGGCTTCCTGATTTTGAAACCATATACAGGCAAAATAAAATAAATTTTGGAAAAATAAATTGATGACACTTTGTTTAGCACACTCAGTTTCCCAGATCTTGCTATGAAACCATAGTTTTCATCTCAGGTGAGCAGCAATTCTGCTTCAGTGGGGTTTGGAGCAGAGACTGGAAAATTGTGCTGCTAAACTTTGGCAGCTTTTCCCCATCCTTTAGGTTAATTTTCCTGCTGATCTTATTTGCTACCTGAAATTGCAGCCCTCAAGTATAAATCCCAGCAGAAGTGTGTCTTTGTCTCTTTTCCCTTCACATATTGAGCTTTGTGAGCATATTACAGTGTATTTCACACCTTTATGACTATTTCCCCTGTAATGATGCCATTGTAAAAAAATGGGATTTTTCATGGAGGATTCCAGCACAGCAGCCATGGTCTTGTCAATTGTGAGGTTACTTGCCAGTTTTGCCTCAATCTAGCAGGCTAAGTTGGCAGATAAAATACAAGTCCATTTAGTCCACCTTAGTGTCAATGTAACTGTATTCCTAAATGAATGAATTCACAATGCAGTTTCGTCTAACGCAAATAAAATAAAAATGTTCATAGGTAGCAGGATTTCTTGTTTTCCTTCTGAGATGCTGATGTATTATCTCTTTCTCTTGTAATTTGAAAGCATTTTCTTCTTTTTGGGTCCCTTACACCTTTGTTTTTCTGACTTGTTAAGAAGTTAAGATCTTTCAATACAGTATCCTGTGCTTCTGCTAGAAATAGCTTGTAGTGTTTCCTAGAGATTTGCTCAGACTGTGAAGGAAGGTGCAGAGATGGAGCCAGGCATGGAAAAGGAGAGCTCTTCTTTCCACATCAATGGTTTGTAAAAATTGAATAGCCCTAATAGGAGTTAAAAGATGTGACTGCAGCTCATAACTTTGTTCTGAGCAAATTCCTACTGATTTGAAACAAACCACAAAAAAAGAAAAAAAAAAAAAAGAAAAAAGAAATCTACAAATCAGGTTGTATTATTTTATTTTATCGCCATTTTCTCGACTATCCTACAAAACTCATTTTCTTGCTGGCACATCTAGTTTGTTGCAGTGGAAAAGAATACAGACCTTCCTTTTGCCCTGCTTTTGTTTGTCAAAATAATTTATGCCCTAGTAGTAAGGTCTTGTAAGGGAAACATTGTATTCCTCAATACTGTTAAGATCTAATTCAGAGTAAGGTAAAGAGTCTCAAACCTGGAAGGGAAAAGAGCTTTGATGGGAGAATGTTCTCTGAGATTTATTGGGAACTATTAAATTCTTTGAGGCACCTTAAATTTGTGGAAAGGAGATGAAACAAGAAGAAAACAAGTGCACTTTGATCATCTGAAGGTCAGGTTTTACTGAGGCATCTCATGGGAGACAGGTCATAGCAGCTCTTTCAGTCTTCTGTGAAGCCCTAAGCTGCACGTTCATCTGAGCCACTTTGCCTAGATTAAACAGTAGTTTGTGTTTATGAAGGTGGTAGAATGAATTTTCCCCCTTTTGCTCCTTTTTTGCCCCATGCTGGTCTGTGTGGGTGCTGCAGCAATGGTAAGCTGGCCTGGGTGTCACTGCCTGTGCTGCAGGCACCAGCACGAGGCTCCATCCTGGTGGTTGTGGCTTGCATCTGCTCTGTGCACAGGCAATTCATTTGTTTGAATGGCTCTGAGAGAGCAGTTACACTCCAGGAGTTTAATATTTCTGTATATGGGGCCCTTTGGCACCATTCTCACATTACATGCCCAACAATTAATTGCAGTGCATCCCCAAATACAAATGAGGGCAAACAGCAGCTTTCGTCTTGCTGCTCACTGTAGGTGATTCTGGGTTGTGTGCACATCATGCACTTTTGTTCCAATATGCTATTTTTTATTGCTGGTGATAGCTGCTAATGATTCTTTTTATCACAACCCTGTCTGCTTTAAATCTCATGGATGAGTCATATTGTTCATGCCCAACATTAGGGATTTCAGACCACCTTTGTTATGGGTATTTATAGTAGTTAATGTTCTAATGTAGTCATGGTAGTAAAGGATTTGAACCCTTAACAGTGTTCAAACAGAGAAGCAGTTAAGTAATTTTCCCATTGTTTCCTCCATATCTGAAGTCATAAATTCATGGCTTGAATCTAAAGTTACAAAAGATGCCCAGACTCTGAGGAAAATAATTTCTTGCCATTAATTTTTGCTGTTTCTTGGTTGTTTACATTATTAGCTAATCACTTGTAAGCAGAATATATTTCTATAAGCAAGGCAGGATAGGCATGGCAAAAAGCCATGACTGCATTTGCATGACTGCCTGGTATGGGACATTATTTATTACACTCTCTGTGGGTCATAAACACACATTGGTATGATGCTGTCAGGATATGTGTGCCAACACCCATGGTCAAATAGAATGGCATCATTTACAGCTCCAGGTAGGAGAGACATTATTTCCTTGGTGCCTTGATACCTCAGCTCTGTAGCTTTCACATCTCAAAAAAAAAATCTCAGTATCCCACCTGACAAGTCTGTCATTTCTGACACAGTGCTCTGAGCCCGCAGAGCTTTGTCCAAGTCACAGTGCTTCCCATCAGGCCTGCCTTGCTATTGATTAGCTTGAACAAATCATCCTCAGATGTCAAGAAAACATTTTGGCTTAGAGGAAAACAGAGCTCTTCTGTTCCCATCTTCTGATGGGGACTTGATGTCATAAACAAGCTGACAATTGCCAGTGTATTTCGATTAGGACTGCTCACATAGTGCACCAACCTCAAAGGACTGAGTTTGGCAAAGGCACCTGGTAGGGGACTTGAGAGAGCACTCAGATTGGAGTACTGAAGCAGTCTGGCCTTCAAGGAGCCTTTTTATGAATCTGAAAACACTCTATGGCAAAATATTCACCTGATGTGTGTGTTTACTCACCAGCTTTAAATAAAATGTTTCTATAGAATCACAAAGTTTCTTGATAGAAATTTTTCAGTTAGCAAAAAGAAAACAAAAAAAGTAGTTTCTCTAGCACTTATACGTGGCTGAACTTTTGTCTCTGTAATGTTTAACACCACATAGAGCATGAATGCAGAGCCAGCTGTGCTGTGTCTGTGCATGGCTTGCACGCTGTGATGACAAGCAAATATGCAGCAGCTTTTCAAAAGAAACCACAATGCTATAGTTGAGTTATAAAATTATTAGAGGGGCTTAGCATTGAGAAAAGGAGAGGCGTGCCCAGGTCAGTTCCTTGCTATACATTTTGTGGGGATGGGAGAATTGCACAGTAATGGGAGTATTTTTGTGAACTGCCATTCTGTGTTTCCTCCCTTGAATCATAAGAGATGTTGGCAGAAGGCTGTGTTTTCTGATAAAGCCCACTGAATAGTCTTTAAAGCTTTCAAGTATGTATCCCTGTGACATTAAAAGGAATAACAAATAGAAGTGATTCTGCTCTCCTCCCTAACCAAATAGGGCAGATCTACATGGCTGAGAACAATCTCTTTCAGATCAAACCCTTTTAAGCTCCCCACCCTTGTGGGTTGCTTATCTGCAGCTGGATCTGAGGCACAAAGGCACTTCCATGCCTGGTTTCCTAGAGAAAAGACTCAGTAAATTTGGGAGAGCATTGGTGGTTTTGGTGTTAAACTTGTGATGGTTCAAGAGGGTGAGTTGAGAGACTCCTGACATGCAGAAGTACTTTCCCATAAGACAGTAAATTTGATAAAAAATTGATAAAATTATGATGAAAACGTTATGCTCTTGTATTGTCTTCTGAGCCTGTAGCACAGAACTGCTGGAAATGAGACTCAGTAATGCAACAGCTTAGACCACGTGTGGAAAAAAATGTGCAGAGTAATTGGAGTAAGCTTAAGTAATTCTCTTTCCTCCTTCTAAGTTATTTAAAATGAAGCAACATAAGAAACTATACAGCAAATATAGTTGTTAGTGTCAAAATTGGATTCCTAAAGAAAAGTAGATTCCCAAATCATCATACACAAAAACCAGCATCTTTCTAAAGGGTCTGAGTCCTACATCTCTGAGTCTCTCGAGGTCTTTGCTGCAAATCTCAGACCAGCTATCTAGGCAACAAAGTATGGATATCAATAAATATGTCAACTTCCCTGTCATTGGAGATGTACAGTGCACAGCTTCTAAAACCTTCACTTAATATTCTAAAATCTTGGTGTAAACACCTGCACTCTGCTTCTGCCTGTTTGTTTTTTGATGGCAGTAGACCTAAATTACTTGAAACATTAGGGAATAAGGCTGTGGGTTGGGTTTGTTTTTTTTTTCCACAAAATTATGTACATTCCTTATCCTGAAGTTGAAGAAAGTAATTAGTTTTAAGAAACTGACGAAATCTACGGAATATTCTGTGCCTTTAGAGAGCAGTAAACAGGATTGCATCTGAAACATTTTCTTGTAGTAGGCAAGTGAAGGACAGCTTAATGATCTGTGGAAGGAATAAAGTAACATTTAGCGTGAAAAATGTTTATTAAATGTCACATGTTCATAAGATGAGGGAGCCATTAGCAATCCATTTAATGTTTCTGTGAGGCTGGTTATATTTTACAGACCCATATTTCCAAACACCCATTTGGAAATAATAGTGTGAAAGTCCCTATAGGAATTTCTAAGAAACTCATAGGCTTATCCCACTTTAACAGACATTTTGTGTCAGTTATTTAACCAGATCAGGGTTTTTTCACCTACAGAATACTGCAGTCAAGTGAAATATTTTACACCTATGACAAGATAAATAATCTAATTCATACACATGGTTCCAAAAACTTTCCAGATCACATGTTTTGGAAGTAATGAATGTGCTTTTGGGTTTTTGACCATAAATATGATTCCCCTTCCCTCTCCTTTTTGGTTTTATCAGACTTTTTTGCAGCATAGCTGGAAAAGGACCAGTTTTGCCAGTGTAGAGGTTGGCATTTCCAAGGAACTCTGTACCACCAATCATGCCAATTGCTACTGAAATTCAGTGGAACTGCTTAATGACTGAGAACATCTAAGCCCAACGCAGATAAATACATTTAATCCCATTTCCAGCATTCCTGCAGATAAAGACAGGTCCATGTGCAGCAGCAGCATGATGCCTCTGTGCAGACCTGGAGCAGGATTTCAGGCAGGACAAGTCTGGGCTCTGAAGGAGCCCTTGTGTCAATGAAATGACACGGATGGATAGAAGAATGTATTTATCCATAGCCCAGTTCTCCCAGTGGCTCCTCAGTTGTGACAGTCACCTGCCATGCAGTTGAGACTGTGGGACAAATATGCAGTCCTTGTCATATCTGCTGTGGAAGCCCAGGAAAAGAATTCAGAGTTGTTTAAGTAGGTCACACAGCTACATCAGTGTTCTGTTTTTGGTGTGGTCCTTGGCACAATCAGAAAACCTGGTGTGTGGGGTTGGTCTTTTAGATGGGAGTGTAAAATGGATGTGGTGTGTGGAGCCAGGAAAGGCAGGGGTGTGAAAGAAACTTTACAGGAGGTATGAGAGGCTTTGGTAACATAAAACCAAAATTACAGTTTTTGCAATTACAGTGCTAACACGGGTTTGCTGATCTGTCAAAACTGCATAATATCAGAGAAACCTTGATTTTTCTGGGAGTATTTATCAGACTGACTGGTTGCAGTAGCTTATGCTGATGTCAGTAATCAAGTAACCAGACTGAAATGTGCAATGTTTACTGCAGGCCCGCGTGCCGGGGGAGGCTGATCTGACTGTGATCACACAGGTTTGTCATTCCCACATATATTTAGAGCAAACCTCATAAATAATCTTGTCACCATCAGCTATGAGGTCTATCAGGCAGCTTCATTTGCATTTGACACTTTTCATAGAAAACAGGATTACGTTTTTAGCAAATACAGTAAGAAAGCATCTCCCAGTTGTCTGAGTGGAGACAAAGTGTTTGGTGTGGACATCCTGTTGATTTGCTGCTACTCTGGGATGAATTAAAGTCCTTGTATGTGTTGAACACTTGTGTTGATTTATGAATGCTAAGAAAATCAGTAAAAGTATGTCTCAATACAGCAGCAGCATTTAATATCTACCTGCTTCCTCATCTCATTGCTGAAAAAAATGGGTTATTCAGGGAGAAATAAAACTGCTGCATTTGTCTGACACCTGATGATAAAAATTTTGGCCTGAATCTGATAAAGTTCTTAAATACATTCTGCAGGTGCTTAATAAGCTTAAAAATATAATATCAATAGGCTGCTCACTGATTTGAAATTAGACATGTTTATTTCTTCTGCTGAATTTATAGCTATAGTAGTAAAAATTAATCAGCACTGATTTACAGTATTGTAAATATCAGTACAGATTGCTTATGCTGCTTGGTGAGACTGAGTCCTTTCCATTAATATCCAACATAGTGCCTCCAAGAGAAGTAGCTTATTTTATTAGCTGCAGAGGTAATTTAAGATCTTAAAAATTAATTGAAAAGAGACAAGCTTAATCCTCTGAGTCTGCATGCTGCAGGTGAGGTAAATAGTTGGAGTTTCCAAGTAATCTGGAACTTGAATATAGGAGCATTGCTATTATTTATTTTCAGAAGCTTGAAACAGTCTTTCCACTTCTGCAGTGAAAATCACAGCCACAGGCTTTAGTCATTCACAGGAAAAGAAAATCAATAGTTTATTCCATTGTTCAGCACTGTGTATAATTTGTATTACAAGAAGCTTTAATAGATGTTTCTCAAGTTTTCCTTGGTTATGGAATTGATAGTGGGTGAGGGGATCCTATGCACCCCTCCTAGGCTGTTGTATATTCTTTCTAAGTTGTTATAATTTCTTTAACTGCGATTTGTCATTTCATCAAAAACAGACCAAGTATCTTGTAAGGGATGTATGGATGTATGATTTTCATTACTGTGTCTAGACATAGATGGAGTAAATTACCAAAATATTCTGTATACTTACTAATACACCAGTTAACATGTAGTGAATAGCCTACCTGTTGCCAGGGAAATTTTTAATCTGGAAAAATAGTCCTGTTTCTCAGAGAGGGTAAAAGGAAGGTCCAGGTATTAGCTGATTCAAGATCATTCTCAGGATTTAGTTTGATCCATTTTTAAATGTCTCAGAGAGGGAAGTTTCTGCCATGTGTTTCAGTGAAAGTGAAGATATTTTAAAAATCAGTGGTTGAATTAATTTGATTTTATGACTTTGATTCCCCTGAACAGCTTCAATCAAAATTCCATCCCTACCAAACATTTTGAAGAGTACTTTTGTGTAAATTAATTACAGAAACTAATTATTAGAATCTCTCTGAAGCAAACAGTAAAATCAAATGTTGTGCTCTATAATAACTGAGATTTAAAAATACATTATTACATGCTGTTGTTTTTTCTTTTTGATATTAAAAAAAGCCCAACAAATCAACCAAACTCTGAGAGCATTGGTCATTTTGCCCATGAGGAGAGAATATAGAGGCAATGAACCCTTCCTACTGAATAGACAAATCCCTTGTCCCATTATCTGTGTGCTCACATGCAAAATGAAGCACCATAAATAATACTCAAAGAAACCCTACAGTTTCATATATTTATATATCAGTAACTGATTATGGTTTTTGCTTCATTAGATATACAAATAGGCTGATAACCATGTGCTGCCAAACATCATAAAGCACAATGGATAAGAGAACAGCAGTTTATCTTTAGGCAGTGTCCCAATTGAGCTGCTTTATGAATGGCAGGATTTTCCTTTATTTCAGACCAAGTTTTATTGGTCTAATATTAAAAGTAGAATTTAGTCCTGTTCCTTCCTGACAGATAATCTGTTCAGAGTACTTGAGCTGTCCCAAGGTAGCTCCCAGCACATTATCATGTTGCATTTTGTGGTCAAGACAATCATCTACCAAGGACAATTTAACAACTCTTACGAGTTTATTTGAAGCGATAAATTTCATTTGCAGAGGAAAATACTTTGCTGTTGCTCTGATTTCCTAAAGCTGTCTTTATGCCAAAGTCAGCTTGTCCTTAGAAAGGGTAAAAATGTCTGTAGAGGTTTATAATGGATACTTTCATGTCCATGATTTTTCAGTTAGATTTACATGTTGAGTTTATATTTCTTTTCATAGTGTTAATATGACTAAGGAAAAAGCTACAGCAAACCACAATCCAGACACAGGGCAGTATGTTGTTTTGTGGAGCACTAATAAATTAATCCATTAGTGACTGCAAATTTATTTTCTCTTGTCCTCGTTATCAAGTATTCACAGGTGTGTTTGTATTTAGCCAGTCTAAATTAAAAGGGCTTTAATACTAGCAACACATTACCATAGTGCCAGGACCACAAGGCACAGTATTTTTCCCACATCAACATGAAAATGGAGAAATACTGATAAAATAAAAAATAAAAGTGAATAATCTTCCTATCTGAGAAATATATTAGTTTCTAAGAACGCAGCAATACCAGAAAGAAAGAAGAAACCACAATAACAGACGTAAAATACAGTCACATTATTTGGTTAATGACCCCATCTTGTGGAGCAGCACCCACGCTTCAGCACATTTATAGCTCTCATATGCATTTTTTTTCCACCAGAGTCCATTTGCTGACAATGAATTACTTGGCATTGCACTTGCTGTGTCCAGGGAAGTGCTGTGCAGGCTGTTCATCACCAGGGCTGCACAGCAATAGAACAGTTCTTTGTCACACCGTGAATTGCCAGGGTCAGTACTTCACATTTCAGTGTTTGGTTCAGTCTCAGGTCACCACAACAGCTCACGTCCCCCACCAGCCCTGCTGGGAGAGTTTCTTGCTGTTGGTAAGAGGGGAGAAAGCCATCTCCAAAGCTGGAGCCTGCAGAGTCACTGATTTGCACCACAGCAGTGCCAGAGAGAGCGTTCACTGGTGCCTGGTCACCAATGTGGGGGCAGTGATGGCCATAACCAGTGCCAGAGTTACCATTTCCTTGCTTTCTGTTCCCAAAGAGCTGCTCACAGGGCTTGCTGAACTGCTGCTTGATTGGCAGCTTGGATATTTGATTGTAAAGGTTTATCCCGCTGGACATCCTTTTATCGTAATCTGGGGAAATCAGCTTTGTCAGCAGTATATAGTGTGCTGGTTGCTGAAGTTGTATGCACATGAGATATTAAAAATAAATCCCCTGACATGTTTCCACACTTTGCAGCTGAACATGTTTCCCAGGAAGGTTCCCAGGAAGGTTCCATATATCCTTGATTCTCACCTAAGTATAAGCCACTCAAATATGAACTGAAATGCCTTTTATCGTCTTTTTAAAGGAAAAGTATTTTTTGTATCTATTTTTTGAGGAAGTGATTTTTAATCATGTTGGTGAACTCAAAGGGACAATTGTAGGTTCCAAGTAGAAAACAAGTAGAGAAGGTGTATAGCCTAGTTAGGAAATAAGAAATTTTTTTTCAGTTGTTTTACATAGACTTAAGATGATACTATATGGTCTTCCTCCATGTGTCAATATCTTTAGTTCCTTGGGAACTAAATTAGGGAAAAAAGCTACAAATCTCCATAAATACAATATGTTTGATGCACTTTTCATATATCTCATGCTTTTATAAGAATTCCATTCCACATCCCTATCAAATGTGCTAGGGATGTTTGTACATGATATTTGTATGTGAGTGCAAGAGTACAGATCATTATGTGAAGTCCATATGTGTATGGTTTTGGGTTATGTATTTTCAAAAGGAAAGATTAATTTGTCACTAAACTTGCATAATGTGCCTTCCCTAACACCATGCTAACAAGGTATTTATGCCATATACCATCATCTTGTGTTCTTTACTTTTGGAGTACATGAAAATAAAACGTGGAGCTTATCAGCAGTTCTATAAATTTGTATGCTAAGTGAACTGAGCAAGCTGATGTTCAGTGCCTTTCTCTGGGTGGATTGAAAGGGTGCAAAAGGTGAAGAATTCCCAGCATTTTCAACAGAAACCCAAATATTCCATTATCTCATCACAGGTACCAGAGTTGGCAATAAAATGAAGTGTTTAAACTAACTCTTGGTTTATGCTGGAAAATCTTTTAGCTTTGCTATGTAGTTCTTAGAGGACTCTAATTCATTATGTAAAAAAAGAGCCCTGAAATGTTTAGAAGCCCATGTGATAACTCAATGCTCTAAAAACGTTAAGGTTTTTGCTTCACTTTGGGATGTCTTGAAATTATTGCATGCTGTCTGTTGATGGCCAGGTTGGGAAGGTGGCTTCCCTTTGCTGCTGCTGTTGGGTTTTGTTGTGCAGCAGAGAGCAGGCAGGAGTCACGTTGGGTGCAAGTGAGGCTGCTGTGCTGAGGTGGGAGCTGCCAAACTCAGTGAAAGCCTTCCATTCATCTCCTCAGGTTTTGGTCCCTGTCAGAGAAAAGGAAAGAACCAACCTTGTCTAACTAAGGACGGTGGTGAGCAGGTTGAGAGAGGAGCTCCAGGAGGATGGGAAAATGAAATGCCTTTAGGTAGCTGCCTTGAACATAAAGTCAAATATAAAGGCATTCGTTTCCTACCCCAAATGCACATCTCTTCATGTGACAGCTGTGTCCTGAATTTCACCTTAGGATTGCCTTTGGGGGTCAGAGCTGTGCCTTTGTTTTGGACCTATACCCACACAGTGGGCCCTGACCCCAAATGTTCTGCTGCTCTGCCATATCAAGATCAATTTGTATTTTACTGTTTCTAACGTTTCTCTTTCTTTTCTCTTTTTCTTTTACATGCTTTCATGAGTATAGCAGACCATTTAGGAATTGAATTCATGGGTAAGTTGCACCTTCTCTTCCTTTCAATTGCTGAGATTTATCTTGTTTCCTTAGTCCAAAGAACATGGAAGTTAATGGGAACACTCCCATGACCTCCACCACTGGGTTTTGGACTGGGTTCCTCTTATACTTGCCAATTGCATTTGAAATTATATGAAGGTTTAATTTTTTCTCTTTTCCACTGCTATGGATCTTAAAACCTACATAATGATGTTTTAGTATTTCATTGGTATTTAATGAAACATAACATAAAGGTTATGTGACCATATAATCTTGAGGAATAGTATTTTATATGTGATTTTAGGGTAGAGTTACTAACTTTTTCATGTAGATGAAAGTAAATTTTAAATCAGATATTTTTTTTGTTAAGAATTTGTTGGTAATTGCAATATTAATAAGGTTTAATAAGAAACATCTTGTTAAATATAACTCAAAACAGAAATGCTTTTAAGAAAAGAGTCAAAAATCCATCATTCTGTGAAAAAAGTGAAATTGGTTAGAAAAAAAGGCTAAAAATGGAGTGAATAATTTCTCCTCACAATTTTGGAAAGGAAGATAACATTCTGTTGGCTCAGCTGCAGCTCTGTGATGTGTTCATAGCCTGATGGAATGACAGGCTTAACAGATCACCTCTCAGCTGGTGATCTTCAGGCTTCAGGAAGCTGAGACCCATCTTTAACAGAGTTAGTGGTCCTTTGTGTAAGAACAGCTTTCATAAACCATTAAATATGAATGAAAACACTGTGATAAAAAGCATGCAATTTCCTACTGAAGTCACAAAACAGTTACTTTTAATATGCTCTTTCTCTATGCTAAGTTTTTCTTGACTTTTTTAGATTTTATAATTAAGTGCCTTATAACCTATCAATTATAAGTTCCAGCATGGGGATTTTGTTGACCACTTAAGTATAAATTGCCAAGAACCCAATAAGGTGATGAATATTAACTGCATGGCAGGCTACAGGAGCAAAGGTGCCAGCAGGTTTTGGGATTTTGTGCTCCTGCTTTTGGGTTTGTGCCAATCCTCGGGCACTGTTCTCTCTGGGGAGCTGGTTCATGAGGCCCAGAAGTTTTGTGTTTCACTTCACCTTATGTGAGGCTTGTGAAGTGCCAGTGGAATCAATGCAAGTGTCTTCAGAGACTTATTGGACAGGCACAGCTGGGGAATGGTTACTTGAAAGGCTCTGCAGATATCCTGCTTTTCCTGCTGAGCTTTAATTGTGAGCAGCAGTCTTGAGGCACACAAGTTGAAGGACAAGCATTTATGTAAAAGAGGATAAGGAGTATAGATACATGGGATGCTTTGAGTGAACCTCTCTCTAAGAAGCAGGAGAGTGTAACCCAAGAGGCAAAGCTGAATTATTTTAATTTTATTTTGAGACTTTCAGTTTCCTCTCTTTTTTTTTCAAGACATTTCTTTAAGGCATGAACTAAAGCCAATCCCTGAAATCCTGGCTCAGAACAGTCCTCTCATATTAGTAGCTCTCAGATTTTTTTATTTAATATTGGAGCAGATCCTGATGGCATAAAAACTAATGAAATCTTGTATCTCAAGCCTGAAAATATTATGACAGCAGCCTAAAATGATGCTTGAAGTTGTTTTCTCTGGGCTAGAAAAATGCAAGTTCTGGAATCATATGCAGAAGGGAAATGCTTGTGCTTCTTAAATCCTCTTCTGGTCTTCATGAAGATTTACTTAGGAAATGAAAGCATGCATGGGATCATTGCTGTATCTGTAGCAAATCCACAGCCTGTGCAGAAAGTTCAGATGACAATATGCTCATCAAATTTGGGACACGCCTGTAAAGCCTCTATGAGTTTACTTCTGGACTGTAGAAAATAATGACAATTAATGCAAAGAGTGTTTTCTAGCTAGAAAAAAGCAACAATGTAGAGACAGTGCTGAACTTGTTTTGTTTGTATGTAATCCAGAGAACACTCTTGTTTTCATTGCATTTGTGGGCTCAGTTGCCTTAGAAATTCCATTGTCATCATCATCTTACAGAAATTTTGTTTGGAAACCATGTAAACCATTTAAGTTGGATTGCCAGGGCCAGCTGAATTCCTTCCATGTTAGACAAAGCTGAAACCTCATGTCAGTGGGAACATCTGTCTGTAGAGGTGTCCAAGGGGCAGATGAAATGTGCACTGAAACTACACCCCTACTTTAGTGTACTTTGCCAAGGAAGGTAGATAAGTGTGGGAGTGTGGGGTTTTGGTTTCTTTCTTTCTTTTTTTTTTTTTTTTTTTTCCCTAGACTCTCAAGTATCAGTGAAGAGTGTACACATAGTCAGTCCTTTTACTGTCTTGTTAGGAAGCTGTAGTCCGTGAATTAATTTGTGTATCCTGTTGTGAACCAGTTGGTGCTGTTTTCCCCTACAAGTTCCTGTGGCAGCCCATTCCAGTGCTCAGTAGAGGCAGTGCCTGTTGCTTTTCCATTGATTTGGTTGAAATCTCTTTCCTGAGGACCCTTCTCTCACAAACAGTGCTTTGGGAACAAGAATTATGCATTCATAATTTTGTGTTAACCTTGCTCATGGTCTCACACCCCTTTTCCTGTCTGGGTCTTGTCAGGTTTGTGTTCCATACAATATTCCATATTGTGCATTCCAAAACTTGAATACCTGTTACTTTAATATTGCTGCTGATATTGATCTGCACTGTCTGTTTCTTTGTATGGATAACAGAGACAAAGAAAGGCATATTGATGTGGCAAATCTGTTTTAAAATGTTGCAAATGTAGCAATTAATGTATGGTTCTGATGTATTCATGTGCAGCACCACCTGAATTAAATGAAAGCCAAGTATGTGGTCAAGGGATATTATGGCCTTAAAATTGTGGATTGAAATATTGTTATCAGTGGTCCAGCTTTATGAAACTTCTGGTGATAAAGAAATGGTTTGTACTTTCTAGTACATCAAAAAAAAAACAGTGTTGTGTTTGATTGTCAGTTGATTCAATATCCATCTCTGATGCAATCTCCTGGACAGGCTTTGGGCAAGGTCGTTTAATCTGTCTGTGCTTCAGATTCTCAGTTGCAGTAAGTTTTTCCAGGCTTTCTGAATTTAGATTCCTCGGCTCTCAGGGGGCTGTCTTTCAGTACCACAGAAGCTATTTCTTCCTTGTGGGGGGGTGCAGACTTGGCTGTGTCCTCTCCCCTCCTCACGCAGGAGCAGAGCGCTGTGAGGAGAGCCCTGTGCAGCTCCCCTGCTCTGCTCTGGTGCCCTGTGTCTCACCAAGGAGGATACATGCAATTTTATGCACATTTAACACATAAGTAACAAAAGTTGTCACCGTGGTCCTACAAACTGGAAACATGAGCAGCATTAACAATTCTGTGTCAATGGGAAGCAGGCTGGTGGTTGGTAATGTGTATGTGAGCAAGAGAGATTGTTAAAAAAATTATCAAAAGAAGCAGCTGTTATACAATGAAAAAACTAAGTGATGTATCATTAGCATTAGAGAGCATGGAGTTACAAGTATCTACAGCTTATAATAAGTTTTTACCCAAGTGGTTAACTGCGCTTCAGGGCTGAATGGTTTACCTTTCTGGTGAAAATTTTGTTGATGAGGAAAAATATCTGTGACAGCAAACATGGTCACTTTGGAGCAGCTGAAAGCTGTTGTGGAGCACTGGCCTGCTGCATGTTCTCCCAGCTGCAGAGTGAAATTGTTACCTGAGAGTCACCTGTGGATGTTGTGAGCTGCAAGCCAGTGCCTGAGACAAGGAGCTGCCTTTTCAACTCATTTCTTACACTGAGGATAAGTGCAGTTAAGGTGTGCAAAGGCATGAAACACAGAGGTGAGTGTTGGAATAGCCTGCTGGAATAACACAGGAGCAAACACTACTGTTTCAGCAAGTTGCCTACACCAACTCTGATGATCCAGAATGCTGATCTTTTACGCTGTAACAGTAATTTATGGTGAATACAACTGGAAATAAAATGCTCCAATAAAGTTCAACAGCCACTGCAGTTTTTGATGGAAATACAGACATAACATGAAGTAGTCTTCATCCTTGGGCTCCTTACCAGTTAACCCAGTATCAGTGGTGTAAACAATTCTGGTGTGATAATGTCAATCTCCCCATGCGTGAATTACAGAAAATATAGCAGTTGCTATATATAGTCACTACTTTTAATTTGTTTATTCTTAAGTCTTAAACAGAAAGTTAATATTTTTTTCCGTAGAACTACTCATCTTTTTCTGGAAAAATCAGGAGCTTACTGAAGTCAATGGAGTAACTGAATTCAATGGAGTATGAATGGTATATAAAATCTTGTAAGTGCTGAATCATTAAATAGCATTTAATTGAGCAGAGTAATAAAGTAACTCAAGAATGGGATCCTATTAAACTTTATATATCTCCTTGCCATGACTACAATGTGAAATGTGTTCTGTTTTCTGTAGTCTGAGCAGCTGTTAACAGTGGAGAAGGTGGTGCATGCTGTGTTTTCACTGTGCCTATTCTTGCTGCCTCCTCATTGTGCTAAGGTGATGTCAGACTCTGGGAATACCTGCTCCAGTTAACCAGATTGACTCAGTGACCTTGTGTCACACACTGTGACTGATGCATTCTGATTTTTACAAACTGCAAAAGTTGGTTTTGCTGATGGGTAGGATAACCAATAGTGCAACAACTTAGTATTTTTCCAGTATGCCAGAAATAAAAAGGCAAAGTTCATTAGTCCTTACACAGCTCAAAAACTGGAAACCTGGATTCTTTCCTCTGAAGCTCAGTGTTTTGCAGTAGCAACCAGAAAATGATAATAAATTACCAGTGTGTGCATGGATGGTCCTTACCTTTGTTACTGTTTAGAAGCTCTTATCTGTTATAAAACGCTGTAATGCTCCAGTCCTTGCTGGAAGAGAGGATGAATTAACATTCATTGAATTACATGACCAAAACTGTATGTGTTCTAAAGGATACATGTTTAAAAAATAAAGAAATTAGGTTAAGTTTTCCCTGTATTCCTTTTAATGGTATAAAGCAGGTAGATCTTTGCTGGTAATACGGCACACTCACTGTTTTTATGCTCCTGTTTGCACAACATCTTATTAGAGATTCTGATCACAATCATCCCCCAGAACTATGAGACCATATCTTTCTAATAATTATATTTGTTAATAATTGATTAATAATTGTTATTAATCAATAAGTATTTCAATTATTTAATCTGTACTCTGTTGGTAAATTTCTGAAGACCTTAGAAGGGCTACTCTGGCAGCCATTGATACTTGCAATGTTTTCTACCAGCATTATCACTGTTCCTTGAATCACTTTGTTCTTCGTCCTGCCTCAAATTTTCATTACCTCCTTCTGGCTTTTATCTTTTCAAACTCACTAAAGGCTTTGCTCTTGGGACCTCATCTTTCAGTTTGCCTTATGAAATACCTGTCCTTTTTAAGTATGCTGCAAAATAACAATAGCATCCTGAGGCATGAAATGGATTTAGACCCTCAGCATTTTCCGTGGGATTCACTTAGCTGGGAAGAAGAGTCATTTATCATCTCTAGGGGAAAGAGATGTGAGCAGCAGAGGAGAGAGCTCTGCAGGAACAGCTGATGCCTGAGTGCTGTGAGAGCAGTGGATGGAGCAGGGGCTCCTCAGGGGCTGCAGGAAGCTCTGCCAGTGGTTGTATCTGTTTAGGAGAACATATCTCTGAAATTAAAGTCACCACGCCTCTGGTGCATGAGTTGCAGGCTGCCTCACATCTTGGCTCTGTTTAGGGCATATGGTTCTAGTTTAGTTGAGAGGGAAAGATTTCTACCTAAATGTTTTGTAACCTATCTACCATCTCGGTTGGGTGCTGCCATCTTTACTTTTCGCAGTATGTAATTTTCCCAATTTATCTGCACTTTCTGTCAATGAACCGGGTTGGATTAACTTGCATTATTTTTAAAAGGTTTACTGTGTGGTTAACTTCTGTGTGTCATTAATTGCCTTGTTGTGTTGCTCTGTCAAAATAGTAATTCTGTGAACTGTGTGGATAAAATAATTTTAATATATATAACTTACTCTGGTAACCTTCCCCAGTATTTGGTTTCTGCTGCTCTCTCTAACTGAATGCCTGATCATTTGTGGTAAAACTTACAGAAATTTTAAAAGTACAAACTGATAACAAGGTGCACTGACAAGTTGAGAAAGCTAGAGCTGGTCTGGGTTTCTCTGTTTTTCTGGGGTCTGGGTTGGGAGGAGAAAGTTGCATTAGGTGAGGTCTGTGCCAGACTATAGAAGGGGTTGTACATCAGCCCTCATGATACTTCAGGATACCTCATGTTACTCTGTCACTTCCAAGGTGAATGTGGACTGAGTTCCACTCTGTGCTGATTTGGGGGGCACCAATAAGGTCCAAGTGTTACCTTGGTTTAAAGGGTTTAAAAATAAAAGAATTTGTGAAGCCTGAAAAATGGAAGTTGTGTACAAGCCTCCAGGTAAGTTTCCATGTACCTCCTAGTGCCAGGTACAAGCCTCTTCTTCATCACGCCAGCTTCAAAATCCTTGGCACCTCAGGGAGAAGGGACCTCCAGGTTGGATTTCAGCTGAGGATACAGCATCTCACCTGCTCACAGAAGGGCTTTGCTGTGTCCTGTCTCTACTTACACATACTATGTGTACATTCTGGTTGGGATTGGGCATGTGCCCTGGGTTCCTGCACAGCTGGTGTGCCTCAGAGTGAAACACTTTTTATCATGAAATACAGGTAATTAGATGGCTTCAACACTGAGCAGACAGCTGTGTATTTAAATGTGACCTTATACCCAGTCAGTCTCATAACCTGCATTTTGAATATGGTATTTAGGTAAATGCTGTGCTGAGCCTGAGGAATTGTTAAAAGTGACACCACGGTATGCTAATGCAATTAGATGACTTGCAGTGCTGAGGTTTGGCCTTTGTTTGGGCTCAGGTGCACTTTAACCAGATGCAAAAATATGTAGACAGTAACTTGTACACTGCTGAAACAAGGCTGGCAGGGCAAAGGTGAGATCCTCGTGTCAGAGGTGGGTTACAGACAGCTGCCACCAGGTCTGCCAGTGACACTTCATGTTTCCAGCTGAGGGAGGACTGGGAGGAGGCTTCAAAGCAGTGAGTACCATCTGGACATGTCTGTGAGAACTGTTGTTTGGGATGGGGGGGTTTGTTATTAGTACAAGGTTGCTCACTGTGTGTTGAGGTTATCTCGGCACAGGAGGAGAGGCTGCAAACCCCTGATCTGGACCATGTTTGTGCAGCCACAGTGAATCAGGGCTGCTTTGCCCTTTTGCTGCTTGGAGGTGCTGCCTCGATGTCAAGTCTCACTCTGTAAATGATGCAAGGATTTGGGAAGCAGAACGTAAGTACCTCCATAGATGTTCCATGGCACTGGTGCTCTTGTAATGTGTACTACAGTTGTATAGAAAAATCAATGCTTTTGACAGTGAACTAAATCTCTTTCTGTCCTTCTGTGTCCTGCCTAGAATGAGTAGAGATGGTGTCCTGCCAGTAATTGCTGGAAGCAGAGGAGAAGGGTAAGCAGTGTGGGAAAATTGGCACTGTGCTGTGCAGAGCACTAAGTTATTGTTTCATGAGCTGCCTTTTCTCTTCTTTTGCAGGAGCTGTAGGATATTGGCACGTGGAGAAGCACAGAGATATTCCTACTCTGGCTGACAGTTTCTAATAAAGATATTTTTTATCGTAACTGAAAATTGTCTCATGATCATTTCCTGTTCCAATCTGCATTGGTTTTTCCTCATTTCAAGCGTGATTCTGCTGAAAAACGCTCTGTCCAGTGGCCCAGGGTATCTGCTGGTATTGCTTCAGACTTAACAGCCAGCAATTATCTGGGACACGAGCGTGGGCAGCACAAAAGGAAGAGGGAAAAACAAATCCTGTGTATGAGTGCAGGTGGTGTTCTTGTATGCTCAGTTCTTAACAACAGTGGAAATTATCTCAGAGTTGCTTGTAAACTGTTACATTGAGATGACAAATGGACTTTTTTGTTTGCCACTGGTAGCTTTTTTTCTTTGGGTGGTTAAATAAATCACCATGAGGTATTTTCATTTACTATGGGTCCAGATCCTTTTGGAACATGTTCATGTAATTTACTCACTGCATTTATATCTATTGTATGAGTCTTCCTGTAATTATCATATGAATTAATATGATCTTTTTACTTTTGTGCTGAGTTAATTATGTACTACTCCATGCCTACTTTACCAAGTAAACTCTATTGCAATATAGTTTTACTCTATGGTTATTTTTTATGTCGCTTGATAATTTGGCATTTCACATTCAAATAGGAAATAAAAAATAGAAATACAAAAATAACCTGGTAATGGAGGAGCACAAAATGGGACAGTATATTAGTTCTCAGCAGAATTAACTAAAACAATTTAAGTCTTCACTGTTCAATAGTGAAATACAAAGTAACAGAAAAGAGCTGGATAAAGTTAATTAGAGCAAGCAGTTTACAGAGGAGATGAAAGTCAGAGACAAAGGAGTTTTTGCTATTGAGCGCATTACTACTTCTATTAGTAGTTTCCCAGAGCTTGCTGTTAATTACCAGGTGTGTAAGTTGTTTCCTCATTGAAATAGTGACCGTGGTCACCCACAGCTCAAGGTTTTGAGTAATGCAAGGAGCACAGGGTGAAGGCAGCTGATGCATGGCCATAGGCAGGGCTGGGCTGCCTGCCCAAGCCTGGCCTCCCCCCTGCTCTTCCAGCTCTTGCCAGTCCTCTGTGCCATGGGATAAAGTTCTTCAGTGAAGACTTGAGTATCTCAGTGCAAGCCAAGAGTGTTTAAAATTGATGCCTACAAAGGCTTTGGGTGTTTTCAGAGTGATTGTTGACTGTATATTTTGAGAATTGTAGTTGGATTTAATAAGAGTTACTTCTGTGTTGCCCTTGGATTAAAACACGTGGAAGTCAGTGGATATTTTGGTATCATATATGTTATTTCTAAGATAATGTGCAGAACCTGAAATCAGGATCCCGTGTGTGACTGGACTGATATATGAAGTGAGTCTGTCCTTTTCCTGATTGGCTCCAAATTACCTAAATCTAACAAACTAGATAAATCTCAACAGTAGTTACAAAATTGAGTATGTACAAGTAATTTGGTGCAATTGTGGAAAACTAGTAGTATCTTTGTTCCTCTCTTGAACTTCCATTCTCCTTCTCCCTACCTTTTATCCTTTTATCTTTTGCACCTTCCTGATTGTTTTCTTTTTTTTTTTTTTTTAATGTACTTCTGGGGACTTTCTTTTTGTGTTCATTTTATAAATCTACTGATCGATGAATTTGCTCTGTTTAAGTGTGTTGCGGTTTACAGCAGTTACTACAAATCAGTGGTATCACAAACTGCTCTATTGAGCTTTAATGGAGAGTACAGCATGCACACACTGAAGCTTTACTCATTTGTTATCATAATGCCCTCTCCTGTACCCAGAAGTAATGCAGCATTTGAAAAATGGAAATCACAATGTACACTAACTTTACCAGCTCATAAAATATGAATGCTCAGAAAATGAATACAGCAGTGTTAAATACAGTTAATCAGCTTTAGAAAAACAAAAATACGTATTTATCAGTATAATACGTACGTGCATGGGATATTAATGAAAAATACCAGACACATCATTTTCTGTGTTTATTCTACACTGTGCTCATTACTCTCATTCAAATAATTTAAATTTGCTTTCAAGATAAGGATGAGTTGCTGCTGATGAGAAAAGTCTGGATGTCTTCTGTGCCCTATTTTTCTTTGAGGCTGTGAAGTAGAGTCTGTGCACTGCATATAAAGCCAGCTGGGCTGGAGATTTTGGACACTACAGGGGCTGACAGAGTAGACCTTTACAATTGTTCAGCTGCAAACAGTTGCACTCAGTGCATTGTTTTAGGAAGTGTGTCACAAAAATATAAGACTTTATTAAACTCAAGTTAACAGCCTGCTTCAGTGAGAGTATGAGACTGTGACTTATACCTGAAGGCTTTTTATGCATCTGTACTTTAGGTAATGTGTTTAAGTCAAAACTAAGATAATGGCCTCAATTAAGTGTTTGTTTAATGAATGATGAAGAGAAAATGACAAAGACAAGTGAATATTTTATTTGTCAGTTTTTTCTTGTGAATCTATCTAGCATGTTTTAAAAATGTCTCTTGCCTGATGGAGTCTCTTTTCAAGGTAAGGTGGTACCAGAGCATCTCATTCTCTCAATTAGTAGTGAATCCTGTCTTGAAATAAGGTGGCTGACCATTGGTGGAAGAAGGTGAGTGAATTCTATAGGAATCCTATAGAACAAATCAAGTCACTTTAAATTTATTCCAGAAAGTTACTTAAAGGTGAACTGGAGAGAAAAAGTAGATGTAATTGTCTTAAATTATGCTGTTTCTTTGAAGTTAAATAAGTATTCATGTGTTTTTTTTAAAAAAAACTACTACTTTTAAGCACATATTCTATTGAAGTTTTTGTTCCAAAAAAACTATGAAAAATTTAAACCTCAGGGAAAATATAAAAATTCTGTTATTTATTTTTTGCTGAATGCAAGTGGTGATTTGTGAGCACTACACTGGATGGCCAATATCTTACTTGTCAGTATTGGGTCAAAGGTTCTTACTTGATGTGGATAGAGAACAGCTGAAAGACAATTCACATGTATGCCTTAGCACTGATGCTGCTTTATCCAACTTTTATGTCAGGAGTTGTTTCCTCAAAGGGTGAGTTACGTAATGACATTGCCTTGTTTTCTTAAAGTTATTGGTAATTTTTTCTATGCCTTTTAAGATGTGTTAGTATCCATGTGTCAGCTGTTTTGATGGTTTCATTGCCTCAACACCTTTGTGGATTTGGTTTAGCATCTGTGGGCCATGAATCAGTTTGGTAAACATCCCCTTCCGTCTGCTCAGCCGTGCTCAGTGAAAGTCAAACAGTCCTTGTGCAAAGAAAATTCAGGATCACCTAAAAGTCTGCAGGTATAACTCTTACTGTGGCAAATGCCTTGTGAATTCAGAATTGAAATGTGCTACAGACACCTTACTGCATGTCCAGCCTGTGTTCCTGGTTCTGGTGGTGCCAGTTCAGCAAAAATGGGACACAGTCTGTTCCCATTTCAAACCGTGGCAAACGTGGTGGAGAGGCCATTCACTCTTTAAGGAGCCCATTCTTTGTCTCCCCAATCCCCAAAATATGCTCCATTTCCCTAAATCTTTCTTCAATTTAAATTTATAGAATTTTTTCTCTTAATAGAGCATGCTGATAAAAATTCATACAACTCGCAGTATATGATTCACTTGTTAGGGAATTGCCTTCCCATAGTAACCCCTATGATGTAACATTGCTTTTTCTCCCATTCTGTGCTCCTCATTTTATGGTGCCAAGATGTGTACCATCAATCATTTAATTTACACTTTTGTCATCTTTATTGCTTGCTCAATCACTTTGATACCTTCACCTTAGCCTTCCTTTTTTTGCTCTCAGTGTTATAAAAAATGTGGGTGCTCGTGTTGGTATCAGAGCTGTGCTGATGATCCTGCTTACAAAGTCTTCTGCTCTTCAAAGGAGTCTGTCTCTCCCTGTCAGTACTTGTGTCATTGTTCTTAAGAGCAGCTTTTTAGCTCTTTACTTCCTCTGGGTGTTTTCCTTTCTTCTTCCATCGTTTGTCACAGCTCTGCAGCCATCTCTCACTCCCTGCTTATTTTGGTATCACCATTACTTCTGGTGTCAGTGTTATCTTTTTTCCCTTAAAAAAGTCTGTAATGCTAAATTTTCTGAATTATTCATAAGGCCATATATGAACACCTGCATCTATTATTCAGATTACTCCTTATTTCTTTTATGCTAGAGCCTAGAACCTCTTTTATAATTCAGTAATAAACGAGAGCCTTTGGTTTATTCAGAGGTTTTTTTGCCAACCTCATGTTTATCTCTAACTGTCTTTTAGTTAATTGTGCAGAGCCTTGCAGTGCAAGGAGCAACAGACTTGTTAGAATAATTCAGAGTATCCCTTCCCTCTTTGCTATCTCTGTCTTCATGCACTGGCCTCTCTGTGCAATATGTTTGAAGTGGTTTTTGGTCTAGAATAGATTATTTACTAGCATACAAATCTTTGTTCTCTAATTCTTTTCTCCAGTCTTTTATCTGTGAGTATTACTTAATAGTTATTGCCTTTTTTACCTTTAAGGAGGCGTTAATTCAATTTTTTTAAAGTTTTATTTTGCTTTATGCCACTTATTATGCTCCCACATGTACTTTTTTATTTCTGTTCCCTGTTGTCTGTAACTTCTGTCCTCTAAAGCAGTAGTTGGTGTGTCTGTGAGTTACCTTTTTACTTAAAAAATATTTGTAAATATTTGCATGATTCAGGGTGGAAGCTCAGGTCTTTAATCTGAGGCTTGAAGCAAGGTCAACTCAGGTGCCACCAGGCTGCTCAGGACTTTATCCAGATTAATCTTAAAAACCTAGGACTGCACAGCTTCCCCAGGCAACCTGTTCCAATGCTTGACTGTTCTAGTGGTAAAAGATGTTCCTTATATCTAGATAAAATGGCTCCTTTTTCTATTTTTCTAGAAATGCTCTGGAATAATGTATTTTCTGCTACTTGATATTTTGTGATTCAGACAAATAATTGCTTATTGAAACTCAATTCTCTGCTTATTTACAATGCTGTGCTCTGGGTAGGTAAAAAAGAATTTAGTCTTAGTTTTGATTGCCCTGTTTTTGTTGTCCTGTCGAAAATATACTAGTCCTTATTTATTTATATCATTTTACTGCTAGAAAAAGTATGTGATATAACTCTAAACTAAACTTCCTCTGCAGCTTTCTAATTATCCACGGCTACAGTACAATATTTTTTCAGCTTTATGTAAACACAAGTTCTAAAAGAAATGAGCTGCAGTCCATTGTTTTGGCTTAGATCATCACAACTGAAATGCCAGTAAGTTTTTCTGTTCTAGACACCTTTGCTTATTTACTCTGTGATATCGAGAATTTCTCACCTAGTACCTGGTTTCACATTAAATTCTGTATTTAGGCAAAAATGTAAAGGAACAACTGGAAGTATTGAGATTTCTAATGGCCACAGAGATGTGCTAAGCAATTCAACAATCTTGTTTGATACAGCTCCCATAATGCAGCCTCCTCTTCAAAGAGCCTTAGTAAAGGAGTTACAGACTTCAGAGAATGCCACCAAAATAAGGCCTGGCTTGAACTATACAACTTAAGCACTCTTTGTTCCATAAGTGCTTTTATTAACATGTACCTTTGCAATAACCTGGAGGAGGAGCATGAACATGAAACGTGGATTAGCAGTCAGGATTAACTCCCACCCTCATTTTTGAAAATCTGTGAAAAGGGGGATTTTGATTGCTCTTATGCTTTTTTCCTTTCTAACATTGCCTATACTTAAATTGCTTTAGCTGCATTATATATTCCAAATACATGAACTCTGAAACTTTTAATAAGTCTAAAATAAGTAAAATGTCTCTTTAGATACCATTTTTGCTTTCCTCTCTTTAGGAAAGGTATTGTTAATTATCATTGTAATAAGTAAGATGGGAAATGCAAATATTGATACTTCTTTCCATCATCTAAATTGAATGCAAAATGACATCATAATTTTCATTAACTTTATTTTTCATTTTCTTCAGCAAATGATTATGCATTAAGTTCTTTTATTCACTAAGAAGCCTGAATGCAACTGTGTGAGATTTTTTTTATTTAGCGAAACAGAAAAAAAATAACTGCAGAAGATCTTTCCATTTTGGAAACCAAAGGTAACCTTTTGTGCCTTTAACAACAACATTGTTTGTTAGGTTCAGTGCTTCTGGGTTTTTTTTTTTTTTTTTATTTTTTTCCTGCAATTTGCTAGAAATATTTGGTAAAACACCTCTGCTACCTTTGGTCATACCTGACCCTTTTAGTTGGGAACATCCCAGAGGGATCTGTCAGAGGCCAGAGCTGCCCTGCAGAGCCATGACTCCACCTGATTCCATGGAAGGGCGAGCGGGTGCTGGAGCACAGGTGGGAACAGAAACAGACTTGCAGGAGGGCATGAATTCACCGAAAGAGGGATGGCAAGAAGCAGAGAATCTTGACCATAATTTCGCTTTCTTAACTGGGAAGAGATCTCTGTCTTTTTGAAGAGTGTGATTCTGCTGCGCTCCTGGGTATTAACGTGAGATTTCTCTTGTGCAGCGCGATAAAAATGTGCACTGATTTGAAACTGTTTGTATAGTTAGCGAACAAAAGTAATTTGAGATGACATAATAATTTTCATTTAAAAGTTGACAGAATTGTATCTGAAATGAATATAAGTGATTAAAAAATAGATGAAAACCATATTTTTGTATCCCAGGTGCTGCAATAGATGCTAACTTTCAGTTCTAATAATAATTCCCAAGAAATAATGTTATTGTGATTTCTTCATGTAATCTGGCATTCACATATTTTTATCATTGCATCTGTCAAAGATATTTTACACTGTGGGGGATTGAAAGATAAATGCCAACAAATGCCTGCGTATCTTATGAAAAATTGTTAAGTGGCTAAATGTATAAATGCATTACTGTATAAGATAAAATAAATCTTAATTCATGACAGAAAATGTCAGAGGAATCAGTTCTAAAATTCAAAGTTTCCTGAACAAAAATACAACAGAAGAGTTGTAAATGGAAGATTACTGATCTCCCAGATTCCTTTTGTCTGTATGAATACCTAAACAAGCTATCCAGTGTATAGTTTCCTCCTTTATTTCTGTAATCTTTTCTAGTTTTCTATTTTCACTAAAACATGTACACACACATTTAACTAAAGTAACTTTTTTTTTCCATTTATGTTATGCACAAACACACAACTCCTAATTCGTTCCAATGCCATTTTGTCCAGGCACATTTTTAGAAATGTATGATATGAATGTTACTTTCCTTAAGAATGCTGTTGATGTGAACCATCATGTTGTGGGTGCTCTGCTTCTTGGGGTGGGGTTTTTTGGAGCAGAAAGCAGAAAGGAACCACTTCAGGTTGTCTACCACTAGGAGGCATTACAGAGAAAAATGGTTTCTTACTGTAAGTTTATTCATTCTTGGTTAATAAGTTTGTTACTGTTCTAAAAATCCAAAGTGCCGCACAGGTAAGGAGTTACGCAGTTCATTAGTTTAATGTCACTGAATGAGAAGACCTCAGTTGTTGAGATGGAGCAGTCAAGCAGTCCCTTGCCGGAGAAAGCCAAGTCTGTGTGTGAGAGCTGCTCTGGCAGCAGTGCTCATACTCCTCCACCTGCCTGGAGAGGCTCAAGGGCTGTGCTCAGGAGCTGGGCTGAGCTGCTCACCCACTTGCCACACACATCTGTGTCTGTTCTGCCTAGTCTGTCTTATGTAGGGGTAAATAAACAACTGAAGCTGTGTCCAAAACCACAGGGGCACCTTTGTAAAATAATCAAATGCCATTTGTGTTTAGCTGTTAGTGTTTCACTTGGTGTTTTCAAGGACATTTGTTATGAGCACAATGAAGAAATAATGTTCTGTTGTCCAAAATACAGTGTATTAAGTGTCTGAGCCCTTCTCTTTGCTGCTGTGCCTTTCTGCACCTACTGCTAAATTGCAGCTTTTTAGGGAGGAGACAAGTGGTGTCTGAAAAACACTCCTGTCTGCTGGATTGCTTCCCAGTGCTGTTTGCTCAGCATGGAGCGCCGCGGATCAGGGCTGTAAAATGCTGTCAGCCCTCCTGTTGACCCGTGTTTTCATGGCAGATCGTTTAAGACAGAAGCGGAGGCAGGCAGGAAAGGTAAATTTAAAAAAAGGGGAAAGTCCAGTGCCTCTTCAAGAAAAGAAACCCCTTCAGTTGTTGGTTAGGAGGCAGCGTAATCAGCTGGAAAAGGCAGCAGTGCTCCTATGGAACACTGATTCTGTTGCTGTAGAGGAAAGGGGATTGTTTCCTGTTGCTATCCTAAAAGCCAAGTCTGGGAATGATGGTTCTCATGGCAAAAGTGAAGCCAGGAGTTTTGCTGAGGAGACAAATCAGTAAGTGCTGCAGCTGAGTCAGAAAATAAGTGTTGGTCTGGGGAGAAACATCAATAAAATGTGTGTTATGGGTCAGGGGAGGAGTGAAGGTTATTCCAGTGTGGTGAGATCTATGATGCCATGAACTACTGCTGCAAGCTGCTGCTTTTGCAGTTGTGAGAAATGTTTTCTTCTGGCTGTTCTGTGTGTGATATGGGATGTCTGAGTCAGAGTTCATGGTTTTTTACACTGCCTAGTAAATGTACCATGGCAAAGCGTCACATTGGGATTTAATTAATTTTGCTTCTTATGCAATCAAGTGTTCCTTGTCTGTATTTTTATTGACATTTTTACTTTTGAAAATGAACTCATCTTTTTTCCTTATTTAATTTGTGACATTATGCCTTGTTTTAATATAGTTTGGTTAATCTAGTTTGCTCTGGTAAAACTCCTATATATACCCTTATGTACTACTGATTTAACACAGTCTAAGTGTATCCTTATTTTGGGGTGTTGTAAGGGATAATTGTGCTGAAAGTCTACTAGAAGGATGTATGGATTTTTAATAGACACAATTATTGTGCCTTATAATTCACAGCCATAAGAGCAGCCCAGTTTTAAGGGGCAGTGTAAAATTAATCCCTCCTCTCCTTTATCTTCCACAGATAAAGCTGAAGTTTTGTATGTTTTGGTGCATGTCACACATTGCCTGCTTCAACAACAGCAGATGATGAGGCACTGACCCCAAGCCCTTACCAAAGTAAAATTTCCAAGCTGAAGTTGAATCAGAGTTGGTTTACATACAGAAAAAACATAATATATAAAAAAATATAGCACTGTAGAAGTTATCTCACAGAATATATTAGGAAACCATTCATCTGCTTATCCATCACAGGTGACTTGCAGGGTGAAAGCAAGGCTGTGGCACTTAGAGCCATTACTTGCGGCATGAAGGAATAAAGCAGCATCCAAAAGAGTAACTGCAGAAGAGAAATGTGCATTTACTGTCTTGATTAAGTGAATAAATCCTGCTTATAAGTGCCATGTACAGAGATGTGCATCTCCACAGAAAGCACAGTATGGATTTAATGGGAAGTTTTTGCTGTTGACTTTGAGGGAAGGTTTGGAAAATGCTCCCTTCAACAGAGCTATGCTCACTTACTCCCTTTGAGGACCTGTCCCTATTGTTTTAATTAAAAAGAAGCAGACAAAATCTGATCATACAGAGCTTTCTCCATACCAATCTCAAAATGAATTTTTTGTGCCCAGTGTAAAACTGAATTTAGCAACCATGTCATGTAACCAGACCTTCTGCAGCATGCTCTGAAAGGCAGTGTCATGGGAAAAGCAAAGGAAGCAATTGCAACATTCACTTTTCCTTTTTATTGCCAGAACCATGCCAGAAATGTTGTTAGGGAGCAACATTTAATTAAACTGTTATCAACTTAACTTTGGGGTATTTCATAATCTCACCCTTGGCATTGTCTTTTTATTAGGAAAAGGCTTAAGTGACTATGAAATATAATGAAAGGCCGTGGGGAGGGCTCACACACCACAAAGCTGCTAATCCATTGGAGACTTTGGTGGGAAGTGAGCATTTTTCAACAGCAATGCGGAGCTTTGAAGGTTATCAGGACCTTTTATCTGCTAGTCAGCTTTCTGTGAACTTGAAACTCTATCTGTGTGAAGTACATCCCAGCAAATACCCACTGAGCTTGAGGTGGAAAGACTAATGTATTGCTGCTTTTCCTCCAATGTTTGAGATCCTTTCAGCTGTTTATTTGCTTTATGTAAATAAAGCCTGAGTGAGAGTGCAGGACATTGAGCACAATACGTGTTCCATGCTCCTGAGTGTTTATTGTGCCAAGTGTTAGGTGTTGTTCAGACATTGTGGGTTTGACACTGCAAATATAGAGATAGATATCTGTCTTGACCCCAAACTAAAATAAAAGATCCACACTAATCCAATAATAGCAGGAGTGCAATATTTTCCTCTCAGGTTTGTTGTTTTTGAGTAAGAATCTGATCAACTGGGAACAAGCACAGTGCCTGCAGTTCACTTTCATATTTTATTTCCTATCATTTATTCTTTTTATTCAGCCTGGAAGTCTTAGCCATAACTGGGAACAAGGTGTCTGAGAAAATACTGAGTGACTTTGACATTTTTACTCAATCTCTTTTGTTAAGCCTTGCAAAGAGTAAGGAGAGCAGTTTACTTTGTGAAGGAAGAAATAAACCCCAGGAGCATCTGAGGAGATATAATTATTTGAAAGGAAGTTAATAGATAATTTTTTAAAAAGTCTTTTGACTGGTTTTGGAGTTTCTGCTGCTGAGCAGAGCTCCTTTGGTTTGAATCTTGTCGTTCCTAACCACACACTCGCAGTGATCACTCTGGGAGCTGCCATCTCAGTGTTTAGTTAAGCTTGCCCATGTCAGGCACTTTAATACAGCTTTAAGTGACAGCAGTATTGGGCTGTCCCCAGCCTCATTTACTGCTGAATAATCATGTCATGCAAAGTCCATTACTGCCATTCTGCATCCATGCTGCTGGGCTTGCCCATCACTAGCAGCTAACAAAGAAGCACAACATAAATTAGCCACTTAATTTAATCCAGAATGCAGCTGGAGCATTCATTAGGCTCCTTGAAAAATCTCATCTTAACTGTCAAAGCTAAATACTTCCACCAGTTGTTGCTTGTTTGGTTTTTTCTTAACAGTGAAAAGTTCTGGAACTTTAACTGAAGTTTTACATGTTAATTTCTTGGGGAGGAGTGGTAGGCTTGTTTGCTTTACAATTTTTTTCTGAAGATGTAATGTCCAGTGTGGTACAATAATTTACATAAATATCAGTTCTGACTTTTTAACTGTTATCACTGTGCCTTCCAAGAACTTGAAATATTGTGATCTTTATCAACTGCATTATTGTAGGGGGATAGAATGTAAGTAAATAATGCTAGTATAGAAAGTGATCTTACCCCCTAAAGAGTTGCAGCTGGGTTAATTATTAAAGCTTAGGAGCAGGCCTGATGTTAACAGGCCACAGCTGTAGCCAATAAGAAGAGTGTTTTAAAAGAGTGGGTTGGTGGGAGCTGGAGTCAGTTGGCTGCTGTGGGGATGAGGAAGAGTCAGTGCCTGGAGGAGCTGCCTACGAGAAACATCAAGGAGGTATGAAACTCTGGCAATGTGGAACCTTTGCAATGCAATGATAATAGAACTCTTGCACTATAATGGCATCACATTATTGGTAGGATTAGTATAGATAGCACTTGCCAAGGCTTACTAAAAAGTTCCATAAACCAGAGAGTGCACATCTCTCACTGGTTACTTGGCTTGAGCCATTTCCCCACGTCAGAGGTACTAAAATCTGCCATTCAGTGAGTTAACAGAGAACAGTTAACCCTGGCTGTGATCTGGACACTCACTGTGTCCAGGTTGCTCCTACCATTAGCAGTAGGGGAGTAAAATTACAGAAAACATAATTACCTTTTTTTCTCTCTGTGTGTGTTTTCTATTTATAATCTCAAATCCTCGCTTCCTCTATTGCATTCTCTTACACCCAGTTAGCTGTTAGAAAAAAACAAAAAAAACAAAATCAGTGATTTGTGTTTAAAATACCAGAACTAGGCTAATCAGATGCCACTGCCCATGCTACCAGAATGATGTCTTGATTGAAGCTCACTGGATAATGTTATAACTGAAGTCCTCAGTATAAAGCAGTGCTCCCTAAGTATTGACTGAATTTTGTGTGTTCATCAGCCAAGTTCCTCCTAACTCTGTTCAGGTGGAGTAGCAGCAGGATGATGGCAATGGTCTTGTGGCATTTATCTCCATTGAGGAATTAATCGTGTGCCATTAATAAATTCACCTGCATGGGGAGTAAAACCAAGTCTTGGGCTTGGCAGATACAAAATTTGTTACCGGGACAGACTTTGAGACAGAGTGAATTTTACTTCTGTTGGTACAACTGAAGTCAATTCACTGCTTTCTTCAGTCAAATATTTTGACACAATCTGAGTTAATCAACCTGCTCTTCAGAAATATTGAAAAGGTCATACAAATTAATATTCAATTTGGAAAAGGAATTTGCATTCCAAAAAAAAAAAAAAAAAGAAACAGGAAGAAGATACATCTCTTACCTGACTGCAGTAACTGATAAGTTAAAAATAATTAGGATATAAGACAGGAAGTATCTCTAAATATATGTAAAGAGCAATTTTCAGTAAAATATATGAACTTAGGTCTTAGCCTCTTTACAGTTAATATAGAAGTAGGGATTGGGAGCTCACTTGTTTTTTTTTTTTTCAATTAACAGAGAGAAAAGCTTGCTTCATCACCTAAACTTGTTCTAATTATTGGTCATGGAATATTGCCAGAGGAGATTTAGCTCGCAGGAACAGGAGCACTTGAGAAAGACTGACTGACAGAAGGGTGTGTGTGTCTGCATAAAACTTGATGATGCCTTCTGCAAAAATCCTGGATTGGGTACCTCCAGTCAGTCTTTAAGACAAATTAATATTTGTCCATGTATAATATTTGTGCAAGTTATTCATCATCTCTTCTTTGATAGCAGTTTACTGAAGTGGCAAACATGCCAGCAGAAGTCTTGTTGCATTTCTGCATTGTAAGAAGTGGCCAGCATGTATGTGGGAAGCTCTGAGATATCAAATCTTCTCCATTTCTTCAAACCCTTCCTTCTTATCTTTAATCATTTCATCCCTCACTCTAGCTAATTCCCTAAAGTAGAGGAATGCTTATGAGTCTCTTAATTGGTATCTAAAAATGTTTATTCTTAGGCTTTGGAAGTGTAATTTAAAAAAAATAAAGGCAGCAAACCCAAATGTCTCTAGACAGATATTTGAACTTTGAGACTTTCTTTATCTCAGATGTCTCTGCTCCATTATTCATGGCAGAGGGCTTTATATCACTTGTACCTAGCCAGCCACAAACTTGTTCTGTCAATTTCAACCCATTTAATATGAAAGATTTATTAACAAGATCTGAATTTTCTTTAACCATTGTGGAAGCTTTGGGGAAAATCCTAGCATGTGTATGCAATTGCAGCACGTAGACCACACGAGCTTGAACAAGATAGTTGAGGTAGCAGTAGGATTCAGAAGGATTTACACAGACTTTCTAAACTCCCTGATGGGAGGATGATTTCACTGTTCTATTTCCTTTCCCAGGCACTCTGGAAGAGTTACCTGGTACTGAGCCCAACACCAAGCTAGAAAGTGTAAAAGGGTAAGGTTTGATCCTGGGTAAATTTTGATATTGCATCTGGTGCTATTGGGTGTTAGTTGTAAAGTTTTGGAAATTATTTTTCAGAGATTTTTTTAGAAGCGTTTCCAGAGTTCCTTTTCTTCTCGGTTGTGGCTATTCTATGCCTGGTAGGAAAAGGATGGCAGCCTTCACTGCAGTTTGTTTAGCTTTTATCCACTGAATAAAACTTAAGGACTCTTGAAAAATCCTTGTGTTTTTCTCAACTATTCAAAGCAATTTTTTTTTCTGTGAGAAGGACGTCAGTGAGAAGAATCAGCCAGTAACTCCTCTGTATGCTGGTCACAGAACTTTTGGAGTAACTTGTTCTCAGTTTCATAAAATTATTCTACTAAAAATAATTGGGATTCCTTTCAACAGTTTGGCCTTGGTTACCATAAATAGGTCTTGGATATCTTTTTTTAAGTGTTCATACTGGTCTCTATTAAAAAATGTGATAAATCTTATGATAAGCTACAAATGTACTGCAAGAGTTACCCCTAAATTATTTCCTGAAACATTACCTTATGGTTTTCAATCCACTGAAGCAAAAATACACATTTTAACACAGTCACTTACTGAAGGTCAACATCCCATAAATGCCCTCAATGATTGGATGAATTTGGCAAAATCCACAGCATTTGATGGAGATGTCAGTCATGGCTGTCTCTGTAAATTCAGCTAGTACAGGTCAGAAATCATTGGAGGGCATAGTTTGGCTCATAAAGTTGTGCAAATTTAGGCTGATTTCTGGAGTATGATGCTGTTTTTTGTCAGAAGGTTAAAACAAAAAAGTTTAGGAGAGGAATGACTTAGTGCATAATTCCATTGTGAGACAGATAACAATAAAACATGGAGCAGGACACAGGTGAGCATAAAAAGACCATGTATTCAGAGATCATCCTGGACAGCATTTCTGATTTAGATTTCTATTCCAAAATGTCTGGTTAGAGGATTCACAAGCCTCTGCCTGGGAAATATCTCCTTCAGGCAAGTAGTGCAGTTGCATTTGTGAAAATTCTCT